>NW_019154126.1:0-546077 GCF_002288905.1 Enhydra lutris kenyoni
GTCTTTCTTATTATTCTTGTCACAATCCTCATCCAGTTCACACAGAAAGTTTTTTGCTATCATTGGGATAGGTGATTTTTCTGGGGTTTGTGGTTTATCAGTGAAAGAATTGACCATGTTCTCCTTATCGGCACAGTCACCTTGCTGACCTCCACACACTGATAGCTTCAGGTCTTGGACTTCCATCGTTAAGCCTGTCCTTTGGTTTATATACCCATCATTCATTTCATTTCTAGACTTATGCTCTATACAGCTTTTTTTTATTCTGTATGATGGTCTGACAAGGACTAGAGTCAACTAACTCAAAAGTTCTTTTAAAACTTCTTTTCCCAAGGTGCTCTGCAGTCCTATCACCAGAATCTACAGCCCACTGATCTGACCGGTGAAAACCAAACTGTGCTTCGAAATCACTTTCGAAATCTATGAGTCTTCCGTCATCTTCCCAATGCTGCAGCCATATTAGGGGGTGGTGGAGGGATGGGAAGTGGAAGCGGGGGACAGAGTCGCATTTTCTCTAAAGGAGCGAGTTATCTTCTAAGTTAGATGCTGCCCACATTCCTCAGACTCTGAAAGCCTTCATGGACTGAGGTGACTTTCCCACCTGAAATATTAAATATTTAGGTTTCTCTTCCAATCCTTTCTATAGCTTCATTAGGATACTGTCAGAAAAGTGAAAGAGAGAAAAGTGGCTTACTTAGTGATTAATCGGGACTGGTCTGCACTTAATCACAGCTCTCAACTCAGACTTTATAATTGAAGCCTCACTAATAGTCTTCATGATTTGTCAGCCACTTCTACAGGCTATCTTTGAATGGAGAGTCTGGCTTATCTTTGGAATTAAAGCAGGTGATGTTAGCCTCGGGTCTTCAATTTGGTGTGAGTCATTCAGTGGCTAAATCAAACAATTTGTCAGGAAGCAAATTGGTTTCCCAGGACCTCAGTCACTGATAATAATAATGAACCAGACAATTCCACTTTAACTTCTTTGGGATAATTTCCCAGTACCTTGGCATGCGAATTTCCATAAATATATTTGGGGCCTCAAGTACACAGATCACTTTGGGTACGACTTTCGATGGATGGGCTCGACATACACAGTGTTCTCTTTGGAAATAGATGTGTAACTAAAAGGTGATAATTCAGGTGGCCTTCTTCAAATCACAGATTTTTGGTGACTCTGTTACCAACGGTTTACTAGGAGAACACATCATACTTATCTATGATCATCAGCATTTCCCCAACTCATGATTATCTCGAGAATTTGCCTTAAACTCTTCATCTGTGAATAAGGTTACCCAGTTAGAAAGAAGTTGTATTTGCCAGGGCACCTGGGTGGCTCAGTTGGTATAGTGTCCAACTCTTGATTTTGGCTCAGGTCATGATCTCAGGGTCATGAGATCAAGCCCAGGTTGAGCCCCACATCGGACTCTGCTCTGAGCATTGAGTCTGCTTAAGATTTTCTCTCTCCCTCTACTCTTCCCCCACATCTTGCTTGCACAATCCCTTTCTCTCTCTCTCTCTCTCTCTCTCTCTCTCTTTCTCTCTTAAAAAAAAGTTGTATTTGCTTAACTATTAACAGGAAGGTAAGTCATCAAACTCTGATAGAGTTATTAGAGAAATGTAAATAGCATTTATGTATTCATACAGTTCAAATCAAATTTGGTTGGAAAGAATGTAGTTCTGAAATAGGGTTATAGCACCATAATATCTTTTGTGAAAAATCCTAATGCTAATGTTCATAAAATATAAATCCAGTATGATCTGAAGTAGCAGGAGTGATTTTAAATCACTTTTCATAACTCAGTATCACGCTCATCCATATAAATAAGAATGTTTGAATTTTCATTACTTCTTTGTCAATCTGATGTTAACATCATTATTTCAATTCTGTGTCAGGATTGACTGAGAAACGGAAAAACCTTGCTGAATGCTCTTCTGTAAACTACCAAAAAATCATTTCAAAAAATACATTGAATAAAATATCGTTTCATTGTTTGTGCATCGAAGGGTGGGGAGGAAGGAAGTAGACATTCATGCCTAAGATGATACTTTACCTAATGGACAGATTTTGAGTAGTTATTAATCATGATGATGAAAAATAATGAAATCAGTTACCACAGCATTTTCAACAATGCGAACGTTATCAAAATTTAAATAGGAGAAAGAATTCAAGTTGTTCCTAAGGTGAAATGTGGGGAAGAAAGTAACATCTGGAATTTAGTTTGAAGATTAAACACTGGCAAATAATTCAAAAAATTAGTGGGAGTCACAGGCACACTCAAACTAAACAAACGGGTGGCTTTGTGTAGACACATATTTATTCAAAAGACCTCATCTTTGAAAATTTGTGTCTTGTCTTTGACACTCTCCTAGTGGAACACTGAAATTCCTACCATAAGGACTTAACCATCTACACAGAATCTGAAGTCCCCACTGTAGAAATGCATGGAAATCACTATGGCAGAGAATAAACGGACCATTACAAAGGACCTCATTTTTACAGATTTGTTTTTCCTTAAAATGAGGTTCGTGATCTATCACCATGGTCCAATTGTGTTTTCAGAAACTTTTGAGAAGATTCCTTCCATAACTCTCCAACCTATGAATTCTATATGTTATGTTCATCTTCCCATCTCTCAACTGCTGTGAAGAGTTATCTCCATATTATAAACCTGCCTTTTATGACCTCCACAAAGCTAGGAAATCTTCAGTGGCAATTCCCCACAATTTTACATTTCCGTCAAATCAGTTATGTGGAAAGTCAGCCAACCTGGCAACACTGGTAGCAGGTATGGCCCATCTCCATATGCCCCCCCCTTTTTTTTTTAACAATAAAATTTTCATTTTAGGATAGTTAGATTTCCAGGAAAACTATGAAGGTATACAGAGTTCCCGTGGACCTCATACTCGTGCCCCTATTTTAACATGTAAGAATTAATGAACCCATATTAACACATGAATACAATATTATCTGAATTTCGTAATGTATTCAGATTTCCTTATTGTTTTCCTGGGGTCCTTTTCCTCCTGTAGGATCCCAGCCAGGAGAACATGTTATATTCAGTCATCTCCTTTCCTTAGACTCCTCTGGATTAGGACAGTTTTTCAGGCTTTCCCTGGTTTTGATGTCCCTGACAGTTTTGAGACCTTAAATGGCAGGCTGTTTGTAGACTGTCCTTCAGCTTGAGCTTGTGTGATGTTATTCTCATGATTAAATGGGCTGTGGGTTTTCGGGAGGAAGGCTATAGAAATAAAGCTCCATTCTTTCAACATGGCCTGTCTGATGCTGACCTTGATGACTTGTCTGAGGTAGAATTTGTCAGGATTCTTCAAACATGTGCTTTCCCCTCTTCTCTCTCTCTCTCTCTTTCATTCTTCATTCATTTGATAGAGAGAGAGAGAGAGAGAGAGAGAGAGAGAGCAGGGGGAGGGGCAGAGGGAGAGAATCTCAAGGAGAGACCCTGCTGAGTGGGGAGCCTGACACGCGGCTCAAACTCACAACCCTGAGATCAGGACCTGGGCTGAAACCAAGAGTCAGACGCTCACCTGACTGAGCCACCCAGGCGCCCCTCCCCTCTCACCATTTATAAGGAAGTCACTGTCCTTGGCCGCATGTAAGGGGTAGAGAGTTATCCCCTACCTCCTTGAGAAGGGAGTGTCTGCATAAATGATTTAGACTTCTTCTATGTGAGAAATTGACCTATTCTCCTCCTTTTATTTATGTGTTCCGTCATGTACATCAGTATAGACTCCAGGATACTTATTTCTACTTTGTGTTATAACTCCATACTACATTAGGTGTTTTGCTCAAATTGTTTGGGTTTTGTCCGTTGGAAGCTCTCAGTTGACACCCGTATAACTCCCATCACTGTGTTTTTCCCTTCCTCCCCCACTTTTGCTTTACTTTTTGCTCCTCACTCAACTTGTACATTTTCTTCCCCAGTTCTAGAGTCAGGCATCTTCGTACCTTTTATTGGACAATGATCTTAGACACCAACATCTGGGCTGCTGTTAGGTTGCTTCTGGACCCTTTCAGCTGATGCCAGGAAATCTCTGTGTATATACTAACCCAGGTGTATATCTTTCTTTAAAATATTTCTATATGTAACCATCTGTAGCTCTATTAAGTTAGACATGAGTTCATATTGACCTCTCCAACTCTAATTATTGGGCACTTGCGAATCTCTAACCTCCCAAAGATGAGAAGCTTGTTTCCCAATGTCCACTATTTATTTACTTCATTGCTCGATTCCAGTATAGAGATATGGTGGTTTTGGAATTGTGAACTTGTACGCCCTTGGGAAACCCCTTCACTAACTAGAGCACAATGCTTATGTACAGTTTTTGTTGTTGTTCGTTTTGTTTTGCTTTGCTTTGTTTGCCTTTAGAGTTATAGACTCCACTCATTTCCAAAGGAACTTATGTCAGTATCTTTTTCCTTGCCTCTTCCAGCTACAATTGCTTCATATATTTTTAATAGAGTAAGGTTTTTTTTGGTTACATTCTGCATTCCCTCCTAAGACCCCCTTGACCGAAATGATTTAATTTGCAAACATTAAGGTTCATTCTGGGTGCTGTAAGGTTGTATAGGTTTTGACAAATGTGTTATTTATTTAACATTACAGTATCACATGGCATATTTTCACCACCCTAAAAATAGTCCTGTGCTTTACTTATTCAACTTTCCTTCCCTCTTCTGAGCCCCTGGCAACCACTGTCTCTATAGTTTTGTCTTTTCCAGAATGTCATAGATGGCATAATATAGTATATAGCCTTTCAGACTGGATTTTTGCATCTATAAATACACATTTAAGAGATTCATCCATGTCCCATGTGGCCTGATAGTTCATTTCTTTTTACAACTGACTAATATTTTCCTGCATAGATGGACCCCGGTTTGCATATGCAATTGCTGATTGAACGATATCTTGGTTGCTTCCAGTTTTGGGAAATTATAAATAAAATTTATAAATTGTTGATAACAGATAAACTGTTTATAACAGATAAAACAGTTATCAACATTCATGTACAGGATTTTGTGTGGTTGTAAGTTTTCATATACTTGGGTAAAAAGCCAGTAGTCTGATGCTGGATCCTATGGTAAGGTTATGCTTAACTTTGTAAGAAACTGCCAAACTGTCTTCCAAAATGGCTGTCCTATTTTGCAATCCCAAGGATCATGAATGAGAGTTTCTATTACTTTGTATCCTCACCGGCAATTGGTTTTGTCCATTTTTGCATAGTAACCATTGTGGTAAGTGTATGGTGGTACCTCATTGTTCTTTTACTTGCATTTCCTTTATGCAAAATTATGTTAAGCATCTTTTCACTTGCTTATTTGTGCTATGATATGTTTTTAGGTGAGGTATTTGTTTGTATATCTTGGTCATTTTTTAAAAAAATTTACTTGAAAGAGGGAGTGTGTGTGCACACACGCACACGCACACACACAGAGGAGTGGTGAGGGAGGGGTAGAGGGAGACGCAGACTCCCCACCGAGCAGGAAGCCCGATGTGGGTTCAATCCCAGGACCCCAGGATCATGAGCTGAGCCGAAGGCAGATGCCTAACCGACTGAGCCACCTGGGTGCCCCTATCTCTTGGCTATATTTAAAAATAAAAGGTTTATTGATATATCATCCACCTATCACAAGATTCATGTTTTTAAAGGATACAATAGTTTTTAATGTCTTTACAGAGTTGTGCATCACCGTTCTCTAATTCTAAAACACTCGCACTGTGTGCCAAAGAAACCTCATAGCTATTAGCGTTTGCTCCCCATCTCCCTGTGGTCCCGGTACTTGGGAACCACCAGTCTACTTTCTGTATCTAAAAATTTCCCTAGTCTAAACATTGCATATAAATGGAATTTTACAGGAATTGGTTTTTCAAGTTTGTTTTCTTTCACTTAGAATCACGTTTTCAAGTTTTATACAAGTTGGGGCACATAACAGCACTTCATTCCTTCTTATGGCCAAACAATATTCTATTTTATGGCTATATCCTATCTTATTTATCCATTCATCAGTTTTTGGACATTTTTGGCTATTATGGCTATTTGGCTGTTGTGGATAAAGCTACCGTGTTTTTGGTGTCAAATCTAAGAATTTATTGTTAATTCTGAGGTCATGAAATTTACCCCCATGTTTTCTTCCAAGAGTTGTGATCTTTGGTGGATATCTAGTTGTTCTAGCATCTGTGGAAGACACATGAAACTGCTGAAACTCAATTGGTTGTAGTTATTTAGGTTTATTTTCAGAGTCTCAATTCTATTCGATTTGTTGTCTATGTTTATCCTTGGGCCAGTATCAAACTGTGCTGACGACTCCAGCTTTGTAATAATAGACTTTCAATTTTTGAAATTGGGAAGTCCGATTCATCCAGCTTTGCTTTGTTTTTACAATATTGTTCTGACTATTTGGAACCTCTTATATTTCCACATGAAATTGAGGATTGGCTTTTCCATTTCTGGAAAACAAATGGCTGCTGGGATTTTGATAGGGACCGTATCAAAATCAACATTGTTAAGATAACAATCTTACATTCTTTCAGTCTCTGAATATGTGATATCATTCCATTTATTTAGGTCTTCAAGTATTTTTCAGCAATTTTTATAGTGTTGTACTTTTCAGTGTATGAATCTTTCACTTTCTTGGTTAAATTTGCTCCTAGATATTTTTTTCTTTGATGCTATTGTAAACAGAGTTTTTTTTTTTTTTTTTTTGAATTTTTAAAAGTTCAACTTCTCAATTTTTCTTTCATGGACTGTGCTTCTGGTGTTTCTCTAAACTCATTACCAAAATTAAGATTACATAGACTTTTAGGGCGCCTGGGTGGCTCAGTGGGTTAAATCTCTGCCTTCGGCTCAGGTCATGATCCCGGGGTCCTGGGATCGAGCCCCGCATCGGGCTCTCTGCTCAGCAGGGAGCCTTCTTCCCTTCCTCTCTCTCTGCCTGCCTCTCTGCCTACTTGTGATCTCTCTCTGTCAAATAAATAAATAAAAATCTTTAAAAAAAAGATTACATAGACTTTCTCCTGTTTTCGTCTAGAAGTTATATAGTTTTCTATTTACACAAAGGTTTGTGATCCATTTTAGTTCATTTTTCTTAAATATTTATCTATTTATTTGAGAAAGAGTGAGAGAGCAGGTGCATGTGCTTGAGTTGGGGGCGGGGCAGAGAGAGACAATCTTCAAGCAGACTCCGGGCTGAGCCCAGAGCCCAACTGAGGGGGGGCTCCCTCTCACAACCCATGACATCAGGACCTGAGCAGAAATCAAGAGTCGAAAGCTTAACCGACTGAGGCCCTCAGGTGCTCTGAAGCATGAGACTTTTAACCTTGTTCTTCTTCAACATTGTGCTCCATGTTCTTTTCAGTCATCAACTTCATTTTGCTCCAATAAGCTGAGAGAAATAGAACATTTTGTTACCTGCAGGTCCCTCACAACCCTGCCAATCAAAAGGACGTACCATGTGATTCTATTTTCATGAAGTTCTACATTAGACACAATTAACCTACAGCAGGAAAAGAGCAGAACAAGGATGGCTTTGATGGCAAGAGTGGGGACTGACGGGAGACTGTGGAGAGTAAGTAGAAAGTCTACGGCAGAATCCCTCATCGCCCCCAATTCTGTGACCTGACTGAGAAAGAGAAGTTGTATAAGCATCTGAAGCAGGACCCAGAAAAGGAGTCAGAAAACAGAAAGACAAAATAAGAAGTCATTTTAAAAGGAGGTATCCCATCACATTGAAAGCTTCAGATATGTTGTGGAAGTTCGAGACCGAGCTCTCTCCATTAGACGGAACAATAAGCAAGTTGTTAGAAGCCTTGTGGGAACAGTTAAATGTCCTTGGGGTTTGGGAACAAAAGCAGGAGGTCTTATGCAAATGTAAACCTATGATTTCTGAAAATCTGACAAGAAAGCCTTGAGCAATGAAAGTAATTATCGGAAATAATACAGTGTGACGGCCTAGAATATTAGTTTTGATTTCCGAACATGGTCCCTTAAGTGATGAAAATAACCTACGCTTGTCCCCCTTTTCTCTTTAGACATTGCCACATCTTACAAGGAATCTCTCATCATAAGAATGTTAATTAAGAAGCCTTATGTATAATCACAGTTTATGACAAAATATGGTGCTGCGTCCTTAAACTATTTTAAGTTCATCTTGTTAAAAAATTCTGGAAGTGTAAAATGTAAGGCCAATCCCAGGACCAGGCGATGATTTCTTCATTTGTAGAAATTCCCTCTGTGGGAAATAATAGTCCATTCTCCCTTCACAGACGTGAAGAATGTTATTCTAGGTTGAAAAGCTCTTTGAATCTTGAAGACAATTGCTTACCATCTGGAAGCAGAATTGCAAGGCCCTGACGGTTTCAGATTGTGAGATCCGGAAACCAAACGAAGCAGGGTCAACGTTGCTCTGTCCCTTGTCCTCTGAACATCCGCTAAGGCGAGCACGTTTCCCCTGAAGCAGTAGTTTAATTTTGGGAAACCTTATATTTTTATTTTTATTTATTTATTTTCAAAGATTTTATTTATTCATTTGACAGACAGAGATCACAAGTAGGCAGAGAGGCAGGCAGAGAGAGAGGAGGAAGCAGGCTCCCCGCTGAGCAGAGAGCCCGATGCGGGGCTCGATCCCAGGACCCCGGGATCATGACCTGAGCTGAAGGCAGAGGCTTTAACCCACTGAGCCACCGAGGCGCCCCATGGGAAACCTTATATTTTTACAAGATTGCGGCCCACAACTCCAAGTGCATCTCACTCTAGGTGAGAATCCTGAGTTTATACACCAGTCTCCAAGAACCGTGCAAATATTTAGTGATATCTCAGCCCCACCCCCCCACAGCCCCAAGGAAACCCTTGCTGTGAGTCACCTGAAATGGCCACGTAGCTGCTAGAAAACAGGACTTTGTGACCTAGGGAAAGACCTTGGTCCTCAGTCCAGAGTCTCAAAACACAAAACAAAACAACACACCTATAAGTCGTTTCATCCGCTACTTGCTAACCCTGACTCCCTTTTAACTTTATGTCTGTTTCTGTTAATAATAGTAGTCATCATTAGTATTCTTATTAGTATTATTAGGGTTTATTGATCATATACTACATCTCAGGTAGGATTCCAAGTGCTTTACTCATTCATGACTCAAAAACCAGATGAAGTAGGTAAAATTATTATCTTCTTTTCATAGATAAAGAAGCTGAGACACAGAACAGTTAGGTCACTTGCTTGTGGGTACAGAGCCGGGGGCGATCCCAACCAAGGTAGGACCCCAGCGCAGAGGCCCAGATTTCCCTATGCCAGAACCATTCCTGGTCCCTAACTTCCTTGCATCAGTTACTGGGGAGCCACTGTTGCACCTGCTGGACAATATCAAGGAGCCTGAGATGAGGGAGCAACAAAGGGGCGGCCTTTAGTTCTGCAGGCTCTGTCAAAATCAGCCCAGAGAAGAGGCTGGAATCACCAGAACAGTGTAGTTTCCCCACCAGAGCGCCAGGTTCTAATTTCTTTTGCATGTCTGCACTCCTGGGACAGAACCCCATAGCGCCAGAGAAACAAAGAAACAAAGTATGAAGAAAGGGAGAGAAAGACAGACAGGAAGATACAAAAATTAAAAAAAAAAAGCAAAAAAAAAAAAGCAAGGTCGGGGAGGGAAGAAAGCAGGAAGGAAAGGAGGAAGGGGAGGAGGGAGGGAGGAAGCAAGGGTGGGAGGAGAGGGGAGGGGAAGAGAAGGAGGAGAGGGGAAGGGAGGGTGGAAGGAAGGAAGGGAGGAACTGAGGGAGGAAGGAAGGGAGGAACTGAGGGAGGGGAGGGACGGGGGAAGGAAGAAAGGAAGGATGGAAGGAGGGGAGGGAAGGAGGGATAGAGAGAATGCAGTTTTCACTGAACTCAGGGCCGGTAGTAGGGACCCCTATCTGACTCAGTGGAGTATTCCTGCTGTCACGAATGTTCCCTTTGTTTGTAATTATAAATATTTTGTTTCAGTATGTAGGTGCTTAGGACTGTTACGTTTGTTCTTAGCAAATCCATAAAGAGGAAAACTCAACACACATATATTGGAAGGGAGAGAACAGGTCCAAATAATGTCATCCTGCAGCCCTGTAGAAGGAAGGGACAAAACGCGAGTTTTTGCGTAGAGCGCCACCTAGTGGCCACGAGTGGATATACTTCCCTATTAAAAGCAATCGGAGGAATCCTGAGTAAAAACCAGCCAGAGAAGAAGGGATGAACCCAGAGGCTTTGGCAGTTTTCAACTCCGTTCCCTCTTGGTGCGCTTTCTGGGACATATTTTTACAACTGTAGTTATACAATGTATCATGCAAAATGCAAAGTAGGTTCTCCAATAAGCCAAATTTATGAACTATGAAAGGTAACTTAATGGCAGTATTCACATTCTCAGACCACCTGTCCATTAGTGAAGGGAGTAGCAAGTAATTTGAAAATACAGAGAGACCCCCAGGGATGGTGAAACCGGGAAGGGCATGTTCAGTAGGCCAGAGGTCCGCAGCTCCTGTGGGCATGGGGAAAAAAAGTGAGAGCAATAAAGTAGGTGTGTAATGTGACCTCATCCCACGCCTCTGTCCACATCAAGCCTCTTGCTTCTTTGTTTCCTTTTATCCCCACTCCCAGCCCTCTGTCTTCTTTCCTCCCCACACTTAAGACCCTCATCCTGGAAAATGAACAAGTAACTAAATGTTACATTTGAGGCCATCATTCAACCCTGTGTCCAAGTATCCCTTGCAGAATATTAAGCCACCCCTCATTTTTATGTATGTTTTTTATGTTCTTGCAGATACTTTTTATTTTGAATGCACGTGCTTTGTTCTCTTTTCTCTTTATTGAAGGACATTTTATGCGCAGTGAAATGCACAGATCTTACATGTACCGTGGGATGGGCAAATATATGCACCCGCATAGCACAGACCTCTGTCAAAAGAGGAAACATTTCCGTAAGCCCAGAAAGTTCCTTCATGAACTGCCCCAGTCTGTGCTCTCCCTCCCCTCAGTCAGAGGCAGCTGCCGTTCTGCCGGCCATCATCAGAGTGAGTTTTACTTGCTGGGGAAAGTCACAGAGATGGAATCACACAGGACACCATCTTCCGTGTCTGGCTGCTCTCACTTAACTCACAGCTTTTGCGTTTCATCTGTGGCAGTAGTTTTTGGTTTTGTTTTAACTGAGCAGCATTCTGTTTCTGGAATACCACAATTTATCGGCTCCCTGCATGAAGGATGTTGGTTTGTCTCTGGTTTCTGGCTGGTATGAAAGAGCTTCTAGAAACATTCATGGGCAGGTCTTACGGCAGCATACGTTGCCATATCTCTTGGATAAATGCCCAGGAGTGGGGCGCTGGGTCAGAGGGTAGGTTTATATCTGCCAGCGATCTAAAAATGGGAGGGCGGTGTCCCATTCCCACAAACGAAGTGTAGAGTTCCAGTATCTCCACATCCTCAGCAACAATTATATTTCTCTGTCTTTTTAATTTTAGTGGGTGTGAAGGAATATCTCATTGTGGTTTTATTTTCTCATAATTAATAAATGTAAGCATTTTTAATGTGCTTATTTATATACCTTCTTTTATGAAGTATCTTTCAAACCTTTTGACCAGTTTTTACTGGGCTGATTGTCTTTGATTACTAATTTATAGTCATTTTTAATATATTCTGGTGACAAGTCTTTTGTCAGATTTACATATGGAGAATACTCTCCTCCCAGCTTATGACTGACTTTTTCTTTTCTTTTTTTTTTTTTAAGATAAGACAGAGAGAGAGATCAGAAGTAGGCAGAGAGAGAGAGAGAGAGAGGCAGTAGAGAGCTCGACGCGGGGGTGGATCCCAGGACCCTGAGATTGTGACCTGAGCTGAAGGCAGAGGCTTAACCCACTGAGCCACCCAGGTGCCCCACAATTGACTTTTTCATCTGCTTCGCAATGTCTTCTGATAAGTGATTCTTAACTATATCATGGTCCAATTCCTAGTGTTCTCTCTGTGTGTAGTAATATTTGGTGAATTGTCAAGAAAATCTGCGCTCGTTCATGGAGATGCTATCCTGTCTTCTAATTTTAGCTTTTATGTTTAGTCTTATGATTGTCCTTGAATCAATTTTGTGTGTGCTGTAAGCTTTGGGTGAGATTTATTTCCCCCTCTGTGTTTGCTCAGTTGTTCAGGTACCATTTGTAAATGTCTTTGTCAGAAATCAGTGGATCATCGTATTAAATGACCATTTGTTGACTTTGGCAAAGATCTGCATAATTCGGTTTGGCTCAGGATTGCTTCCACTGACTTTTACTTGTGTAGGATGAGCACATGACTGTCTTTAAATGATCATTTTTTGTTTTCTTCCCCCCACCCTTCTTCCATATATTTATTTATTTTTTTAAGATTTTGTTTATTTATTGTCGGAGAGAGAAGGCAACTACAAGCAAGGGGAGCGGCAGGCAGAGGGAGAAGCAGACTCCGGGCAGAGCAGGGAGCCCCCTGTAGGACCCGATCCTGGGACCCTGGGATCATGACCTGAGCGGAAGGCAGAGGCTTAATCAACTGAGCCACCCAGGCACACCTATATTATTTCATTCTTTAAAGGTGTTTTGTGTTGTACCAGAAGTCCCCCAACTTTGTTCTTTTTACAAGTTTTCTTGCATATTTCTGGCTCCTTGCATTTCTATATAAATTTTGGAATCATCTTGTCAGTTTCCTGAAAAAAGTCCTGCTGGGATTATGAGTAAGATTTTATTAAATCTATTGGTCGGTTTGAGAGAACTGACATCTTTCCAACATTGAGTATGTTCATGAGTATATTTATGAAATTTATTTCTACATTTAGCTGTGTTTTCTTATTGTATGTAAAATGTTTAGTAATATTTTGTCTATATGATTTGTATGTATCTTGCTGCATTTATTCCTTTGTATTTACTTCTTCAGATGCTATAAATGGTGTCATTTAAAAATTATTTTAAATTAATTATTCAAATATAAAACCATAATTGATTTTGTATGTTGACTTTTAAGCAGTGACCTTCCTAAGTTTACTTATTAATGCAAAAGGATTGTCTCTGTATGGTTTTTATGTACTAATAATGCAAATGTAAATTATGGCACTTTTATTCCTATAGTTTCAATTTTTATATGTTTTGTTTCTTTTTCTTGCCATATGGTATTAAGATATCTAGTGCCATCTGACTAGAACTGGTAATAATGGGCATCCTTGCTTCATTTCTGGTCTCAGGAGAAAAGCTTCCAGGACTTTACCATTCTGTATGATGATATTTATAGATACTTTAGTATACCCTCAATTAGTTTTAATTTTCTTTACTTCTATTAGTAGTTCAGTAAGAATTTTATCATAAATGTTAAATTTTTATTATCTACTTTTCCCACATCTATTGGGATGACCATGTAATATTTGTTCTTTATTCTCCTAAAGCAGTAATGGATTTTTTATTATTTATTTTTGGTAATGGATTTTTGAGTGATAAAGCAATCTTGCATTCCTAGAATGAACTCAACTTGTTTTCTTTTTTCTTTCTTTAAAAAATTATTGCTAGGTTAGGTTTTCTAATTCTTTAAAAATTTTTGCATCTGTATCTATGAAGCTGATTTATGTTTGATTTTCCTTTCTTATATTGTTCTTGTTATGTTTTACTATCAAAATTAGGCGAATCTCCTAAAATTGAGAATTGTTCTCACTCTTTCTTTTTTTAAAAAAGATTTTGTATATTTTTTTGAGAGAGGGAGGGAGGAGGGAGAGGGAGAGAGAGACACCCAAGCAGGCTCCGTGCTGAGTGTAGAGCCCGATGCTGGGCTCCATCTCATGACCTTGAGATCATGACCTGAGAGTTGGGTGCTTAACCGACTGAGCCACTCAGGTGCTTCTGTTCTCACTCAGTCTATTCACTGAAGAAATCTATATAAGATTGGTTAATTGTAAACACTTAGAAGGACTTGTAAGTAAAGTCATCTTCATCAACGGTTTTGTTTGTTTTGGGGGGCAAAAGATTTTGTTTTATAGATTTATTTCTCGAATACATATAAGAATATATTTTTTCCTGTTTCCTGTGTCAGTTTGGTTCATAGTTTTTTTTTTTTTTTTTTAGGAATTTGTTTATTATGGAAAATTTTGAATATCACATATGTAAATGGTGTAGGTTAATGAATCCCATGTACTTATTACCCCTCCCCCCCCCAACCAGCAGTGCAGAGCCCTTTCTAGGCACCCACCACTAGCTTCACTCCAATATACTGAAGCAAATCCCAGACATTGGATTTTCCCCATACAGCGGCATCGTGGTACGCATCTCCACGTGAGTGCAGTTAGGTAACTGCGTTATCATCACCACACCTACAAGATGGTGACAGTTCCTTGATTATCCAATGTTTGGTGCTCAAATTTCCAATTGTCTCATAAATACCTTAATTTTTACACTTTGACTATAATCTGTTGCTGTACCTTTTTAGGATAGAGTCTAGATTCATGTCTCTTTCCATGTTTCTGTGTTTTCATGATGCTTTTTGCTTTAAAAAAATCACACTTGCCAAAAATTTATCAATTTTTTTAGTCTTTTCAAAGATTCTCCCTTTTGTCTCGTTAATTATCTATTGTACTTTGTTATCATTAAGTTTTGTTCTTTTCTTTATATTTTTCTACTTTCCACATTCTTTGGTCTTAATTTGCTTGTTCTTTTTCTATCTTAAGACCAAAGCCTCACATTAATTTATTTTCAGCCTTTCTTCTTTTTAATATTTCTATTTAAGGCCTGTTAAGTAGAGTTTTATCTGTATTGCACATTTTGGAATGCTGTATTTTTATTATTCTTCATTTCAATTATTTTCTAAATTCCAGTATTATTTCTACTTTGATCTATGGTTATTTAGAAATATATCATCTAATTTTAAACACTTGGGGATTTTCTAATTATCTTTTTGTAATAAATTTCTAGCTTAATTCCGCTGTGGTCAGAAAACATTCTCCCTACGATTTTAATTCATTAAAACATACTGGGACTTGTCTTACAGTCCAGCAAAAGGGCAATTTAATCAACTACTCTGGGTGCTCTTGAAATGAATGCAATTTTCTGGTGCAGTATTTTATAAATGCCAAATCACTCAAGTTGTTTAATCACTTTGTTTCAATATTTTATAGCTTTACTTTTTTTTTTTTTTTTTGTCTTCTTGTATGGGGAAAAGGGGGAATGATATACATCTTCAAATATGATTATAAATTTGGGTAATTTATCTTGAGGTTTTATATCATTTAAATATTTTGAAAATATGATATTAAGTACATATAAATTTATAATTGTGTCTTCCTGAAGTACTGACTCTTCTATCATTATGAAATATTTCTTTTTCTCTGAATAATGCTTCTTGCCTTAGAATCCATATTTTGTGATTTTGTTCTCCTTTGGTGTTTTCACAGAAAATTTTTTCCATGCTAATACTTCAAGATTTATATACACTTTAAAAGAAACACTTGCAAGCCGCAGATGTTTTTTGTTTTTAAATTGTTTTATCAGCTTTATTCGGCTTTACTGGGGTATAAATCAAGTACAACAAGTTGCTTCTTCCACTTCAAGCATAGAGTTCATGGGTTTTGACATGGATACACCCATGAAAATACGACCACAAGCAAGATACAGATTTCCATTGCCCCCAGACTTCTTCATGCCACATTACAGGCTCTCTCTTCACCACTCCTGGTCCCAAGCAACTACTGATCTGCTTTTGGGCACTCTAGATTAGTTTGCACTTAATAGAATTTTGCATATAGAAAATCCTATAGTATGTCCTCTTCTGTGATGAACTATTTCACTCAGAATAATGACTTTGAAATTCATCTCTGTGTGAATTGGTGGCTTCTTGTATGCTGAGTAGCAGTCCATTACCAGGAGGCACCACAAATTGTTACTATAGATGGATGGCTAAGTTGTTTCCAGTTGGGGCTACGATGAAAAAAAAAAAAGTGCTATGAACATTCATGTATAAATCTTTGTAAAGATTTCTTTTTTTTTTTTTAAGATTTTATTTATTTATTTGAGAGAGAGAGAGAGAAAGAGAGAGAGTGAGTGAGAGGGAAGAGGTCGGAGGGAGAAGCAGACTCCCTGCTAAAAGGAAGCCAGATGTGGGACTCGATCCCTGGGACTCCAGGACCATGATCTGAGCCAAAGGCAGTTGCTTAACCAACTGAGCCACCCAGGTGCTCTTCATAAAGATTTCTAAAATATATTCTTATTGATTGGGGGTTTGTCCTTAGGAGTGGAATGTCTGGGTCCTGTGATGGGTCTGTCTAAGAGACTGTCCGTTCTCCAATGTGGTAACTCCACATTACTTTCCCACCGACCACCTGGGAGAGTTCCAGTCGCTGGCTCCATGTCGTCACAAACACGTGATGTGGTCAATTGTTTTAAGTGTAGCCCTTCTAATACACTAAATGATCATGGAAGAGATCTCATTATGGTTTACATGCCCCCCTCCAATCAATAATGACATCGAACCACTTTTCATGTATTTATTTGTGGGTGTGTAGACAAAAAGAAAAAAAAATCAACAAATGGTACCATTCACCCAGTACCCCATTTCCCATCTCTGGCACCGGAGTGCCCGTCATTCATGGATTGGGGTTTTTTTTTGTTTTTTTTTTTTTTGTTTTTTTTCCCGTCTCAGAATGGATCTTTTAATTCCTGAAGTCAATAGTCTCACTGCCTGAGTCTTAAATACTATTATGACCCCAGCTGGCATCTAAGTTTTCCATGGGCAATAGAACAATCTGAATAAAACCAGCTTATCTTTATTTTATCTCAAATACAATTAGATAATTACTGATGGAACTTAAAATATTCTCTCCAATTCTAAGGAAATACTCTGACAATTTTTCAGGGAAGCAGGATTATTGATAGCTACAAAGTTTGCCAACAGACTCAATGTTCAAAATGCCCAGCAAATGACAATCAGTTGTATAAATTATGCTGCCTCTATAGCCTGGAACATTCTGCAACCTTTACGTATAGAGCAGGGTGACATCCAAGTACGTGGAACATGTTTCACATTGTGTTTAGCCAGGAAAGCTAAGTTTTAGCAATGTTTAATAATAACAAATGATAAATAAATAAATATATTTGCATCTGCTTTATTTATTTATTTGTGTCTATGTTCATATATTTGTCTGTCGATCTATCCATGTACCTGAAGGTTGTTAATAGTTTTGCATTAGTCGGTTGCTTTTCATTCTTTCTCTCTTCTTGTGCTTATCTTTTGCATGAATTCAGTTGGTTTCCTTACAGGACCAAGCCTTTTTACTGGTTAGCAGCAGCTTAGGCTGACAAGCCACCCGCAGAAAGAGGTCATCTTTGTTTCCATAGCTTAAACAGAAGTTCACTCCTGGAAGTGGACGAATTTTACCTAGTCTGGTCCTGTGATCCTGAGAGACTATGAGGAGGAGAGGGCTGAAACCAGAGGGGCTGACCAACGATCCCCATAACATACGGATGACAGCTGAGTGGGGAATGTCTTCCAAAAGAAATCTGAACCGAGGTGGGGAGGAACGTGGGTGTATGGAGGAGAGGCAAAAACACAGACATTCATTACATCTGTACCTTAAAATTTTTTACAAGATACCTGCGTTTCTTGTGTATCCGTAAATAAAATGAGGCCTGGCCATATTAAAATGCTCAGTCCCTTTGCATTCTGATAGCTTTTTCAAACCACAATTTATGTTTTTATCCATCTTTGTGTCTCCTGCAGTGGGCACAATTACTAACACATTGTAACCATTCACTGTATTTATTTGCTGAGTTGAAGCCAGGCGTGTTTAAAAAATCCATACTAAAATTGGCCACAAGATGTCCCCACAGCTCTAGAAGATGCCTTTTATATGGCCCTACACAGGCTTTTTTTCATTTCCATTGATTTACTCTGAGGATGCTAACCAGGTGAGGTTTAATGAGATTTTTTCCAACCTCCTTTTAAAATGTTATGCCTTTAATTTAATATGTATTCAATGTTCAGAATAGTAGATCGCTTCAAACACGAGCTAAAGGACTATCTCCAAATGCCAGCTGAGAGCTTATCTTTTAAAGGTCTGTATTCAACTATGGTTTTCTTAAATTGTGGGATGCCTTTGTGGCCACCTTGAATTTTTACGTTATCAGGAAAAGTTACTACTGTGACATGGATTTACTTGCAAGATTATTCTCGGTAGAAGCTAATTAAAAATGAAGCAGAATTAAAGAAAGTAGGGGCTAGTAATGTTTACTGCGAGATATATGAGGAATACAAATATATTTTATTTCTAAATATGAGCTCTGGAGGGTGCCAGCCACGTCTGTACAAGAATCAGGGAGGCTTCTCTTAGTGTTAACGGGGCACATCTCAATTGTGCTGCTTTGTGCTACCAGTGGGACTCACCTCTCTTCCTTACAGGTGTCCCACCGACACCTGAATCAGCCACAGATGGTCTCAACTAGACAGTTGTTGCCTGAAGGATTCCTTAAGTGGAAGGTGTTCTGGAAATAACTTTTAAACCTAACACATACCTGGGTAGGAGGTGAAGAACAGATATGCTCAAAGGACTGAGATACTTCTAGAGGCAGATTTTATGCACCCATAAAGTGGGATCCATTTTATAATCAGGATTCTTCTTTTAGTTGGCTTAGGGTTTTTTTTTTAATTGCTTCTGATTTAGTTATTGGTTAAAGTGTCATTACAGAAAATACAGGTCCATGTTGACAAAGACTGTATCTTCCTTTTGAAATGAAAGAGGTGGAAAAATGAAGTATTCTATTTTTTTTAAATCCGTCGATGGACAGTGTTATGGGTTATAGAAGCTGGGAGAACGGCCTGGGGCAGGTTCTCTTCTGGGGTCCTCAGAAGCCACCAATGCTGCTAACAACCTTGATCTCAGACTTCTGACCTCCGGAATGGGTGAGACAATACATTTCTGTTTTTGTGATCACAGCCCTGGTGAACTAACACAGGCAGTCATCGCCTTAAGGACGTGATTCATGTGAATAAAAAATACAAGCAGTGTATCTATTGGTTATTTTTCTAATTTTTCCAATTTTTTTCTCTTTGTTGATATTCATCCTCCTTTGGTATTCAGACTTTAAATAGTCATGATGAAACATACATGAAACAATTTTCTCTAAAGTCATAAGTAGATTTGAGTCCAACCCCACTAAATAATAGAATTGTGGAATCATTCAGGACATCTCCTTTTTTTAGAGATGAGGGAATCAAGGTAGAGAGGTTCAGGGGCAAAGCTGTGCCCCCACGGAGGTAAGATGGGAAACTTTCACATCTCTTCCATTTTGATTGATTGCCTCATAATAGAAGGTTAAAGATAGAGTTTTCTAGTCACAGGGGAAACAGACATATTCTGGGTCCTCTTGAAATGTGGGTGTACTCTCAGCTGCCATGACAAGCAGAATACAGATGAAGGAAGACCTCAAATCTTGAAACTAAACTTTTCTTAGTGAATCACCCAGAAACAGGTGGGAGCTCCTTATTATCTGTTCTCCCCGTAACTGGTGTCTTTTCCTCTAATTAAGAGCAAATTAAACTTTCTTTTGGTCTGGTTACAGCCCATTTCACGAGTCTTCCCTTCTAGAAATTTATGTGCATTTCTTCCCCTTCCCCTCTGTCTCCACCTTCTCTGTGCCCCAGTGTGGGCTATGTTTCCGCAATGGGCAGACTTATATTCCTTGAAACTTGAAATGCTGAAGTCCTAACCCCCAGGACCTCAGAAAGTGATTATATTTGGAGCTGGGGTCTTGAATAAGTTAATTCTGTTGAAATGGGGTCACTATTTTGGGTCCTGACCCAGTAGGACTGGAGTCATAACAAGAGGAGGTGAGGACATGGACAGGCAGAGGAGGGGGACTGTGCAAAGATACAGGGAGGAGGTGCCATCTGCCAGCCAAGGAGAGAGGCGTCAGAGGGAAATTTCCACCAACACCCTGATCTCAGATTTCTAGCCCCCAGAACTGTGGAGAAATCCATTTCTGTTGTGTAAGCCACCTAGCCCATGGGACTGTGTTAGGGCAGCCCTTGCCAATGAATACAACTTCTCGAAGACCCAGTCAACTTCTTTAACTGCCGCATCATTCCCTGCTCAGGACATGGCATATTTTAAGCAGTTTTTATTCTTGGGGCGTCTGGGTGGCTGGGTCCCTAAGCGTCTGACTCTTGATTTTTGGCTCAGGTCATGATCTTAGGGTCATAAGATGGAGCCCTGCATGGGGCTCTGAACTCAATGGGGGGTCTGCTTGAGATTCTCTCTCTCCCTCTGGTGTCTTCCCCACCCTGCTCACCCGAACGCATGCTCTCTCTAAACAATCAAATAAATAAAATATTTTAAAGAACTGTTTTATTCTTATCCTTATAGACTTTATCCTCTGTTCAAGCATCAGGCCTACTAAATGCACAGTTGTTGGTAAGCCATGAGAAAAATAAGAGATTAGATAGAAGTATATACATAAGTACTTTGGTTTAGTTGTATCTATTATAGGTCCCTGTCTCCATCTAACATATTTTTTGGCAAAAGTAATTGTTTTAAGATCAATTTTTTTTAAGTCTTTTTTAGAGTCCAGAGCAGAGGCTAGGAGTCCCAAGTTCTGAACATTATCAACCAATCTCCTCCTAACATGTAATTAATTATGCCATGTAATTAACTATGGCACCTCTGAATCATAGGAGGTTTGTAAACCAACCCATCATCTTCTAGTCATAGGTGATGGGTGTTAACGGAAGCATCTTATTTATCCTCCTGGGGTGTATATTTCTCTGATCAGAGGAATTTTCTAGAAGCCAAGTCTTAATGCAAAGGGATTACTTTAGTTGTAAGAATTTTAGTTGCTGTGGCAGAATCAGGGGCGTACAGTTGTACCCAGTAAAGCCTTTCAGGGTCCCTAAGCATGGAAGTGTCCGCAAGGGCACAGACGTGCCATCTTGACTTCGGGAAATCCGGCAATGGCCTTAGGCTGCTGTGAGCGGCACAGTGGCCCTCCAAGGACATCCACCTCCTAACCCCGGAACCTGGGGATATGTTCCCTTACAGGGCAAAAGAGACTTTGCAGAGGGGATGAGGATAGGGATCTTGTCATGGGATGGGAAGGTCATCGTGGATTATTTGGGTGGACCCAGTGTAATAACAGGGGTCCTCGTTAATGAGAGAGGGAGGTGGGAGCCCTGGAGTGCAAGGAAATGTGACTGATCAATGCAATGCGAGCGAATGTCCAAGGGGTGTCATGAGCCACGAGTGCTGTCGGCCTCTGGCAGCTGGAAAGGTCAAGGAACAGAGTCTCCCCTCCAGCCTCTGGAAGGAACACAGTCCTGCTGCCATCTTGGTTTTATGTCCATCTTGGACTTCTGGCCTTCAGGCCTGTAAGATAATAAACTTGGGTTTTAGCTACTACAGTGGTAGTCAACGGACACAGGAAACTGACACGGCCGTCCAGCGCTCCGGTTGCTAAGCTGTGTGTCTGAGGAAGCAGGAATTCCAACACTTGAGATGGGACAGTGCTTAGGATCCCAGACAGCCCTTCAGCCCCAGCCCAACCCTCAGACAGAAATCCCTGGGAAGACCCTGCACTTTCTGTCTGTGAATGCTTCTAAAAAGCATTTGGGTAATCTGATCTAACCTTCTGGTCTTTCTACTCACCTAATTGAATCAGACCAGATCACACTGGCCTGTTATCTTGATCTGATATCCAACTAAATCGACTGATTAATTTGGTAAATTAATTTATAATGACACTTAATGTTTGTCAATGTCTAAACAAATTACTTCATTTAGAAAATTTTTTTTCAGGTTCTTTTTTTTATTTTATACCCCCCAAAACTTAAGGATAAAGGGTCAGGCACAGGACCAGCAGGGGACTTTGTGATGGTCTGGGTCTTGTTTGCTGTGGGCAGTGAGGATTTGGGGAGAGTCATCCACACACCACTGGAGAGGGGAGAGGGAAGTGAAGACCAGCCCCGACTCACTCACAAGACCACCACCACAGAAGAGACAGTTCCTGGGGAAAGGGGCATCAGGGAGATAAGCCCTGGGATCCTGGATTTCCTCCGTTTCAGTGAAGTTTCCAAACCTGCGTTTGGAGTCCACGCTTGGGCAGAGATGCGTCTGAACTCCGTGCATTCGGACGTCAGGTGCAACCTCTTCCCTGGCCTGCCCCAGCATAGGAACAGAAGTGTGTGCATGTGTGCATGGGTGCACGCATGTGTGCGCGAGTGTGTGCCTGTGTGCGTGACGCGGAGGAGAGGAAGTCTGGCTTCAGCTACCACAGGTGTCCAATACCAGCGGGGACACGCAGTGTGGACAGTCTGTACCTTTCAGTGCCTGGTGGCGGTGGGGGGAGGTGGCAGGAACCCAAACGAGTACTGTCCTGGAAGGGGGACGACTGTGAGCTGGTCCCTGTCCGCCCTGGGAAGTTTGTCCCGCCCTCAGGCCACCTGTGTGTGACCTCTAAGCACGCGCTTAGAGGTGACACAGGCAAATCCCCGTGCACGGCGCCTGGCCCCAAGGAGACATTCCGTGAATGCTAGTGATGAGGGCGGGGCTCAGGAGGGGATGTCCAGTGCTCACCTCCCTGGTTTGTTCTGCTCCCTCCTCTCTTTCAATACTTGCTTGTCCCACTAGAAGCAAACCGTTGCCTTTCAAAGTATTTCAGTTTTCAAAATCTCGAGAATACCCCCAACCTTCAGGGGGAAAACCTAAACTGAAAAGTCTTTCAGTAAAAGCCTTTGTACCTATCCAGAGCCTGGATGGTCTGAAGCAAAACCTTGGTGAGGGGCCTCTTGGTCTTCGGGTGTAAATGAGAATTCAGGAGAAGGGGGCCCGTCCTTGGCATGTCTGGCGTGGGCGCGGGTGGGCCAAACTCGGACACACGGAGCCTGTGATCCTGGTTGCAACGTGTGTGCCCCCTTGGTCCCAACCGACCACGTCAAATCCACTCAAGTGAGAGCGAGATCCGGTCCTGGACATCTAGTTTCCCCTTGGCCCCCTGCCCATACAAGGGGCTTATCCGGAATAAACCTGAGTCGTGCCTGTGTGGGGACAAAGCAGCAGCAGCTTGCGTGGTTTGCTGGGCAAGGATCGGGTTTCGGTGGCCTCCTGAGTCCAAGAGCCCTATCGAAGTCCCTTGACAAACTCAGACTCGGCCCTCAGGAAAAGGGTGATGCCCTGGTTTTTTGACTGAGATTCTGCAAAGAGCAGAGCACAGGCTGGAGGTTACACGGAGCTTGAATCTTAGAATAGTAAACCGGAGTCGACAACCCCCACTGGCGAAGACTACAGGCTCTGTTGACTGTTGAATTTTCTATCCCAGCTCTGCCTTGACTACCTGAGTGTGGTTGGGCAAGCCGCTTGACCTACCTGTGCCTTAATTTTCCCAGCTGGAAAATGGGTCTAATAGTACCTGCCTCGTAGGTGTGTTCAGTCAATGCACCGTAAATGTTTGCTAAATATTAGCAACAAAGCATTGTCATCAACAGCAGCAAACGCCCGAATTTGCAGTCTGCACCTTATATATGTTCTCTTAGGATTTTCTAGCTTTTGGGGGGAACAAACTTCATTAAGTCCCCAGATTTTATCTGCCATGGATGCACATTGTAGGTGACAACAGGGGTGAGCAGACACAGCCACTGGTTTTATTTATTTTTGATTTTTTTAAAGATTTTATTTATTTACTTGACAGAGAGAGAACACAAGGCAGAGAGGCAGGCAGAGAGAGAGAAGGAAGCAGGCTCCCCAGCGAGCAGAGAGCCCGATGCGGGACTTGATCCCAGGACCCTGGGATCATGACCTGAGCCGAAGGCAGAGGCTTTAACCCACTGAACCACCCAGGCACCCCTGGTTTTATTTTTTAATGCCAACCCTAAAAGTGTAGAGCTGGCATCTGAGAGAGGCCTCTCGAAACTTCTGAGAACAAGTACCCGTCCTTCTCTGAACTCACTTCACACATATACAGGGCTCATCCCTCCTGGGGATTACCTACCTACCGGTCTCTCACTTTGACCAGAGACCCAGGTGTCCAGGAGATGTGTTTTCCACTCCCTCTGGATCTGGCACAACGCCTAGCGCAGGGCACTGCTACACCCAGTGCATGACCTTACATTTCAAAGCAATGCTAGCTGGGGCACGTGGGTGGCTCAGGCAGGTAAGCGCCCACTTTTGGCTTCGGTTATGATCCCAGGGGGATCCAGTCCCGCATCGGGCTCCTTGCTTAGTGGGGAGCCTACCGCTCCCCCTGCTTGTGCTCTCTCTCTGTCAAATAAATAAATAAAATCTTTAAAAGAAAAGAAATGTTAGCTTGGTCAGGATTTAGGTCCCTACTCCTTTTCATTCCTAATCTACCCAAGAGATATTTGTTTAGCCTGTTCTTTAAAATCATGGACTGTCCACAAAATCTCTGTCTGATAGTTTTATGTCCTTCAGGGCATATGGCTTCTGCCCTTCTGTGGACATAGGCAGAGTTCTTAGGACAGAGTTCACAGAGTGACAGAGACGTGGGGGTCACAACGCCTGGTCACCATGCTTAGGTTGCATCTGAACATTTTCTTTTTCTTTTTTTTTTTTTTTAGAAGATTTTTATTTATTTATTTGACAAAGAGATCACAGGTAGGCAGAGCAGCAGACAGAGAGGGGGAAGCAGGCTCCCTGCCAAGCAGAGGGCCCGATGAGGGGCTTGATCCCAGGACCCTGAGATCATGACCTGAGCTGAAGACAGTGGCTTAACCCACTGAGCCACCCAGGCGCCCCTCGTCTGAACATTTTCATGCAAGATCTACAGAGCTCTCACATGTTGAGTTCTTATTACATTTCATGGGAAATGATTAAAGAAGACAAATTATAGATAGAGATAAAAAGGAAATTATGTATCTAGAAATGTAAGTAATTTGTATTCAGAAATTGTAATGGCAGTTTACTAAGCATTTTCTATGAGTTAGGTGTGTTCTAAGCCCTTTACAAGAATTAACCCATTTTATAGATAAGGAAAACTGAGGCCCAGAGAAACCAGTAACTTGCTCAAGATTGCACAGCTATAAGAGGTGAAGGCCAGCATCAACGACGACCAGGTGAATTCCAAAAGGATGTACCTGGAACCACAATCTAGACCGTGGAAGCAAGAGAACAAATGGCTGGATGAGTGATTGATTATTGTGTAACAAACCGTAGTGGCTGGAAACAACAGCTGTTCATCGGCCCCCAGCTGCTGTGGGGTAGGATCCAGGTGTGGCTCAGCTGGGTCCTCCGGCTCAGGGAGCTCACAGGGAGGCTGTCAGCTGGGGCTCCTCCGGGCCTAGCATGTGCCCTTCCAGGCTCTTTTCAGGGCCCCCATAGACCTCAGTCCCTTGCCACAAGGCCTCCCCATCGTCCCCCCACCATGTGTCCTCACAGCCTGGCCCTTAGTGCTCCCAGCCACAAAGAGAAGTCAAGGCACAACACGATTTTGTAACCCTCATTTTAGAACGGACACACCACCATTTCTTCTGTATTCCAGTCATTAGAAGCAAATCCCCAGGCCTCAGGCCACATTGAAGGCGAAGGACTGCACAGGGACGGGGGGACCAGGAGGCGGGCTGACCGTCGCCCCCAGAGCCTTTGGAAGTTGGACAAATCGCTCTGAGCAGTGCGGGCCAACTTCAAATTCAAGCTGTCAGGGATAATGGATAATGCAGGTTTTTTTTTTTTTTTTTTTTTTTCCTTCTTCTTCTTTTAAAGAGGTAAAACCATCTTCCATTTCTATATTTCTTAAAACACAGAACAGGAATTGCACCGGTCTGCCCTTCCTGAAATGCGCCCGCGACGTGGGAGAACCGGCCCCTGACTGCAGTGTGAGCCTTTTCCTTCTGGAAGCTGAGCAAGTAAACACGGATGAGATCAACTCCGCGCTGACCACCGCCCCTGTCCTCGTCCCCTCCTTTCCGATAGCGACTGTCCCTTTTCTATTCGGTACCACCTCACTGACCTGCCCTGTCCTTGTGTAGCGTTAGAACTGGGTCAACCTGTGCTTTCATGAAGACCTCCCCAAATACAGCACATCCATTCCAGAACGGTGGTGTGCGGGGGCCTGGTCAGTCAGTGAGAAGAGGCTGAGGAGCCTTGGCGGTTGCCATGGCAACTGCCTGATAGGAAGGGAGCGAAGGACATGCAGGTTAAATTAGCTGTCTCCTGTCACCCGGGGCTGCGGGGTGGGGGCGGGGCGGGGGGTGCTGCTGTGGCTGCGGGAGCCAGACGGGGATGCGGGCTGCATACAGAGCAGGGCCTGGGCCGACCTTCCTGGGGAGGTGAGACACCCCAACCTCTGTCTCCCGGTCCAGCGTCCCCCAATCCGCGCGCAGCTCGCGTCAAGGACTTGGGACCAGGAGGGGACAGGCTGGGCCCCACGGCCCCACAGGGAAGACAGGTTTCCGTAGGGGCCGCAGGCTTCCTCTTCTCCATGGGGTCGTCTTCTCTTTCCCACTTTTTCTCTTCATTTTTAACTCAGCCTGAATCATTTTTCTTTTCTGACAAGATGCTCGTTGCCATCTGCTGACCAGACTCGGTCACTGCAAAGAAACTGAAAACTGAAGACTGAAAACCTGGTTGGGGAGGCCGAGAGCGAATGCTCCCAAATTAATTCAGATTAAGATAGATGGCTCTATTTCAGTGTAATCATTGTGGTATTAGGATCAGAAACCGTCAGCACGGTGTGGCTTGATGGGAGATTATAAAAATAGAAAAGGAGGCCCCAGATGCTACATCTTTGAGCTAATTACAAAGGGATACCCATCCTTTTGCCTCCTCGCATGCATAGACAAAGGGCATATATCACATATACTAATACTTATTCATAAAGAAATCAATTGAGAATATCAACATTTAATGCTTTAAGGAGGAAATGACAAATGTAGACATAATGACCTAAAATAAGGGGAATAAACATACCAGTGGTTAGGCCTGGTCTGAGCAGAGTTTGGGCAGTGGGGTTAAGGGGGGTGGGGGAGAGGGCCGGCTGCCCCCCCACCTCCATCAGTACAGAGGTCCACACACCCTCTGTCCAATATTTAAAGTGAGAAATACAGCTACAGACTGTTTTATAAAATATCCCATCCTTCCTTGGCAAATTTAGCTTCGCAGTGACATGGTGCGTCAGGTTTGAATTCAGAACTCAGAGTCCCCAACATTGAGCCCCAGCATGCCAGCCCACAAGAAGGACCAGCCTTAGTGTCCCTGGCTTTCCACCCGGCCCCTTCTTTTCTCCAGCCTGGCTGCCTCCCAGGAGGTGACTGCAGTGTGTGCCTATCCTAGCCTCACATCCCAATTCTATCCCTTACCCCCTTGCCTCAGGCCTTGGGGTATACACGCTGGAAGCATGGGCCCTGGGAAGAAGTGGACAGAAATGCTGCCTCCCAGTTGAGACCGTTGGAATAGGTAATTCCAGGGTCCTGGGTACCCGGAATATGCAGTCTGGAAGGGGGTGCCTAGGTTCCGGGGGCCATGGCCTTTTGTCCCCTTGGGCTCCTTGTCCAGGGGTGAGAAACCTCACTCAGGAGAGGCAGAGCGGCTGTCAAGTACGGATCTGGGGCAGGGGCTCCTCTTGCCCACAATTCAGACAAGGCTGATGGGCCAGGAGGTAAGGAGGCTGGAAGGGGTGGCCAGGAGCTGGGCCTGGGAATGTCCTCTGCTGTTCCCCCACCTACCCTATATCCCTCCTTTTCTTGACCCCGTTCAAATCACACGCATTATTCAAAGTTATTCATGCTAGAACACCTTTACCGTCTCCTGATACCATATCCTTAAAACTCTGCTGCCTGACATCCCAGATGGGTGTCATTTTACCGTTGGTCGCTGTCCTGAAGAGGCACCAAGAATGAACGTCATTTAAGGTCAGCACAAGTAACTGGGTATTTGTGCTCGTTATTTTTCAGGGATTTATCAGGACAAGTTGTTGTAATTTCATCTTTCTGTTTTGTTTTTTAGATCTGAATGTTTCCTGTTCCAGACTTTATTTTTATTGAGGTAATATGGGTAATATAATATTATGTAATTTGTAGGTGTGCAGCATTATAATTCGACTGTATATACTGCAAAGTGATCACCACCCAAAATCTAGTTACTGTTTGTCACCATACAATTGACCTCTTTCACCCATTTTGCACATTCCCATCTCCTTCCCTTCTGTCTGTGTCTATGAGCTTGTTTTTACATTGTTTGTTAGTTTCATATATATCTATATATATCATATTCTTTTTATCCATTCATCCATCAATGGACACTTAGATTTATTTCCATACATATCCCATGTAAATTTTGATGCAATGAACGTAGGGGTGCGTAAATATTTTTGAATTAGTGTTTTCGTATTCTTTGGATCCCAGAAGTGGAACAGCTAGATCATAGGTAACTTGAGGAACCTCCATACGTTTTCCACAGTGGCCGCCCCCGTTTGCATTCCCACCAACCGTGCACGAGCGTTTCCTTTCTGGCCACACACTCACCAGCACTATTATTTCCTGCCTTTTTGACAGCAGCCGTTCTAACCCTTTCGAGGTGACAACCCACTGTGGTTTTGATTTGCATTTTCCTAATACTTAGTGATGTGGAACATCTTTTAATGCGCCCATTGGCCATCTAAGATATTGTAATTAAAAATAATTTCAACAGAGATCATTTTTTAGATGATCTCCATGATCTAATTCCGCCTTGTCTTTCTGACCTCCTTCCTCCTCTGCTCCCTTCGGTTTCAGGGAGGGCAATGGCCCTGCAGCTCCCGTGTGCAAACAGACCTCCCTCTGGTGCACACATGCACTTATGGTGGACACAGCCTGGCAGCCATGGCTGTTGGCAGAACTTGTACCTCCTTCTTGTGTGAGTCTGCAAGGCCTGACATAACAAAATACTCTAGATTAGGTGGCTTAAACAACAGAAATTTATTCTCTCAAAGTTCTAGAAGTTGAAAGTCTGAGATTAAGGTGTCAGCAGGGTTGGTTTTTCCTGATGCCTCTCTTCTTGGCTTGCAGATGGCCCTCTTCTCCTGGTGGCCTTGGCTCTCCTTGGCATCTCTCTGTGTGTCCTGATCATCTTTTCTTATAAGGACGCTGGTCAGACTAGATGAGGGCCCAGGCTAACGCCCTCATTGTAATGTAATGACCTCTTCAAAGACCCCACGTCCAAATACAGTTAGATTCTGAGTTTCTAGGAGTTAGAGCTTCAACACACAGATTGGGGAGGAACACAGTTTACCCCCAAACACCTGTCTACCCAGGGAAGAGGTTTAGAATAGCGTCAGCGGTGAAGGTCAGGAGTGCTCATGAAAAATGTCCTGAACTGAAGAAAAGAAGGGCTGGACACGTACAAGGGACAACCTCACCTCACGTCCTTCATTCTGAGCTCTTAGGTCCTTACGTTACTTATTCCTTGTCACCACACAGCGAAGGGAGTTCTGAAGGTCATTGGCCAAGATTGGCCAAAGAAAGAGATTCTGTGGCTCCTCCCCTCGTACCTCCAAATGGAGTAAATAGGTATTCACATTTCTTGGTGACTTTCCTCGTGGCTGAGCACTCTCTTGAAGGGGCTCACTTTCCTGGGCCTCTGGATAACCGTTTGGAAGATTGTGCACTGTTTCTCTTCACAAACCTCACCGGCTCCTTCTTTGGCCACCTCTAGGCCATTTTCTCGTGCAAGGTTCCATCTTTCGACATCTGTTCTTGTTACTCTATGTACACTCCCTGGGTCTCTTCTGTCCCATGGCTTCAACTACACCTTTGATACAGATGATTCCTAGTCTGTGTCCGTAGTTGGCTGTGTCTAGTGAGCACGTCCCACGTGGATGGAACTGGAACCTTCAAACGCGGTGCATCCAACGACAGATGAATCCGCTTCCTCCTCGAATCTGCTCCTTTCTGGAGCTCCTGTAATCTGTACAGCCAGAAAGCTCAGAGCCAAATTAGATTTCTCCCCCTCACTGAGTCCCACAGTCGAACACACACAGACTGTTTTCTTTCTGTTTGATGTGTATATTAATCCCTTCCACCTTTCCTCTCCACATCTGTGCTCTAGCTTCCAACCTCCTTGGCCAGATGACTGCGCTTTCTTCTTCCTTCCTTTCTGTTCACTTGCACCCTGTTCATTTTCGTAGATTAAAAAAAAAAAAAAAACACTAAAAATACAAGAATTAACCATTTTGACTTTTGGTCCCATTTGATTTAATTCTTATTAAGTTATTAAATGAATTCAGCCTTATACAGCTAAGAAATATTTCATTTTCCCAAATTATTCGATGATCTTTTGAAGCAACTACTCGGTTGAATTTAGATTATAACCTTTGAATTAATTCTTATTACAGTTACCTGTACATAACCGTATCCAGAATAAGAGACATGCATTCTGTTGTTTTAAATTTATAGAAATGGTGCTATGTGTATCTTAAATGAAATTTTAAAATTTGCCATTATAACTTAGACTGTATCCCTGTCAATATATGTGTGTGTGTGATATGCATAATGTATCTGTATATACAGATTTACAGGTCTATCAATCATCTATCCATCTAGACAACTTGTTCATGCTTCTAACTTCAGAATCCTGATCCAACAATTAATTATTTATTCCTTTGTTAACTGTTATTTAAGTTTTTTTCCGGTGAGCAACATTTTATGTTTCCTTGTACACACATACAAAATTTTTTCTCTTTTTCCTTAAAGATTTTATTTATTTACTTAGAGCGAGAGAGCACGAGCAGGTGGAGGGGCAGAGCAGTCAGAGGGAGAAGCAGACTCCCCACTGAGCAGGGAGCTCAGGACTTGATCCCAGGACCCTAAGATCATGACCTGAGCTGAAAGCAGACGCTTAACTGACTGAGCCACCCAGGAGCCCCCACACAACACTTTTCACTGGGTGTGTACTTGGAACTACAGTCGTTAAGTCATTTCAAGGCTTAAGGAAGTGGATTTGTTTCGTAAGAACGCATGGGGTCTGAAGCTGGAACAGAGAGGTGGGGGTGACAATACCAGGTCTCACCCCGGTCCTATGTCCCCCATGGGCTTGGGTCTGCCTCGTGGCATTGCTTCTCCTCTCTGTCCGTCCCGTTCTATGCCTGCTGGCTCCATGCATTTCTGCTTCCTCGAACCTGTGGCTCTCCCAAAGTTATGGCTCCTCATTGCCTGGCCTCCCTCTCATGGCAACCTCAAAGCTTCTGACCCCTCTGCTGACTCTCTCTCTCTGTATTTATTGTGCCCAACACTCCAGAACCACCATCTGGCTGGTCTTCCTGAACCAGGCTGCTGACTTGCCGTGGCTGCTGCGCATGGGGGAGGGGCTGGGGCCGGACTCTGTGATGACAATCTTTGTGAGGTCAGGGCCGTGGGTCCAGAAACAGCTTCCGTAAGGGGGAGCAGGGAGTGTCGCAAGCATTCTGAAGTTGGGTCCATCCAGCACACTCCTCTCTTTCATCAAAACTCAGCTAAAGCATCTCTTCCTCCAGGAAGCCCTCCTGACCTCCCTGTCGGATTTCAACAACCTTCTTTTTTCTTTCATGGCCCCAGGATATACCTCTGTGAGACTGCTAATGACTTTGATCTGTTATTTCCCAAAATCGGCACCTAGCTTGCAGAAACCTCGTCTCCTTTTGCTCTGCCTAGTGCCTGTCACATGTCAGATAATAAATGCCTGCCCAGTGCCTCAAAAGTGCCCTAGAGAACGGAAGAGTCAGAGACTGCTTCCCAAGGGAATTGGAGGGTGCGCTCAGCCCAGCATTTAGCCTGATGACGTCGGTCGGACCTTTTCAGGATTGTAACTGATTTTCCTCCCATCATTTCATTCCGGAACACAAGCAAGCCGGTCTTCACCCCGTCATAACCCGAGCACACCTTCCTCTGTTCAACCCTTTCCTTAGCTCCTGGCTTCATCGTCCCCACACCAACAAGTCCACGTCCACACCTTCCAGACTTTCCAGGGTGTCCGGATCTATCCCAGTTTGATTCAGGAGTGAGAAACCTTGAGGCCAAGTGAAAAATGAAACATTAAACAGACAAACAAAAAGACAGTTCAAAGAGTTCTCGAAGCCAGGGTAGTGAGCTAAGTGAGTCCGAGGGAAGGAGGAGGTGGTGGGAGGGTAGAGTCAGCAGTTCAGACGGGAGGGTGGTTGGGGTGACACCCGGTGGGGCGTGATGGACAGAGAGGCCACTGTGGGGTGGGGTGGGGGGGGCACAGTTCACTGGGGGGGGGGGGGGGTGAGGAGGGAGAGGCCAGGGTATCTGGGGACACAAACTCCCCAAGAATGGCGAGGACTATTCCTGGAAGAGAGGCCCGGGAAGGAGCTGTGCTGGTGAAGAAGCCCGGGGGGAGGGCAGCTCAGTGCTCTGGAAAGGCCTGCTCCAACAGGGGCGGCCGCGGCCGTCTGAGGACAGGAGCATTTCAGAAGGGAAAGAGCAGAGGGGCTGGAGTGGTTCTGGGGGCCGGGAGGGGGCTTGCTCCCGCCCCACAGCGGATGTGAGGCTGCAGGAGGCCTAGGGAACCAACGGTGGAGGGAGCCTTCAGAGAAGAAGCGGAGGGTACAGGAAGTGGCCGCAGACTGAGCGGGATCCCCAAGGGTGTGGTGGGCGGGCATCGAAAGCTAAAGCTGGCCGAAGGAGAGCAGCTTTGCAAAGACCGTGGTGGGGGGAGACCGACGCCGTGGGGGGAGAAGGCACCGTGAGATGCCGCCAAGGGTTGGGGTCCTGTAGTTGGTGTAGTGAATTACGAATATTACAGATCAGGGCCGGCTGAGTGAAGACAGAGAAGCCACAAGCCAGACACACAGAGATGGCAGGGAGCTCCCTCGGCATCTGAGCTCCCACTTTGGGGAAGTAAAAACCCAGGGTCTTGAAGGTGCAGTTTCAATATACCCACACATAGGATTTATTACTTAAGAGATCCTAGCCGCCGAGGGGCCGCAAAGGACAGTCCTCTGTCCCAGGTCCCCAGCGGGGACAGCAAGCGGGGTGGCTGTCACTCATGACTTAGAAGGTGCCTGGAATGGAGGTCACTGGTTTTTCAAGGGCTCAACTCTACTTGGCTGTTTTAACAGGCGACCGTGGAGAAGCAAAGCCGAAACCTGTGACAGGGATTCTCAGCTCTGGCCTTTCTCTAAGCAGCCAGGCTGACTGTGCGCAGGGAGGTCCTACTGCAGAATGCCCGCTGCCAGCTGAACCCAGCTGTCTTCTCCTCCCACACTGGGAGGTCTCCAGACAGACAGCCGTGGTCAAGCTTGAGGGGTGGACCCGGAACCGAGGTCTTCCTGGGGAAAGGCAGAGTTCGGGGACCCCTGCTCGTGGCTGCCAAGATCCGGTTGGATGCGGGAGCGGGGGAGTCTCCACGGGTAAGGTCACCGGGGCTGAGAGTGGTTGGCTCCCGAGAATCAGGAGCTGGTGGCAGGTGCCCACTCCATGATCGTGATCATGGCCATGGCCGTGGCAGACTTTTCTCCTTTCTCTCTCCCCCTTTAACCGTCTCTGTGCCTGGTGCCAGTCTTTGCTCCAGGCTGGAGGTCCCTGGTGTTGCTAGGGGACCTGGAATTGGAGTCCCTGTGACCACAGGTCAGGTCGCCCAGAGGGTTGCTCCTGTCTGCTCCAGCCAGCACTGTGTCTGCTCTCCCTGAGGGCCCCCAGCACCCTGAGACTCGCTCCCACCCAGTCCTGCACCGGGCTTCATTGTGACTCGTTCGTGTCTGGACAGTGTCCCTGCCTTTCCAAGCTGTACAAAGAATTGCTCTACCACCTTCGCTCCTCTCGCCAGGAGAAAAAAAGTCTCTTTGGGTAATGGGTTAAAAATAAAATAAAATTTAAAAAGCCTGTAATGGACATATTATCTTCAATTATTGCGCAGCCTATATACCACAATCAGAATTTAAGTTACCTATGAGTGATGAAAACTCAACTGGAACCTAGGGAAAATTCCACTTTAACAAGGTAGCAAATTCTAAGAGAGAAGTAGCCAGTGTAAGAACAGCCTTCGTTTTTTACACAGGTCACAGGTCAGACATTTAGATGCATTAAAACCTGGGTAGTTTGGCATATTTTCTTCCACATGGGGCTCTGTCACCTCATGGGCACGGCCTTGAGGGGGAGACAGGGTCCGGTCTCTCCACCAAGCCTGCTGTGCGGCCAAGCCGCAGGCTGAGGGTTCTAGTCTCACTCCTTCCCCTCCCCTCACCCTAGAAACTCTCTGGAAGCTTGCTGATATCCAGGACAGAGCCCCATCACCCTGGCAACATTCCAGGGATCTAGTCTAGGGTCACAGTGGAAACACGACACTGACTGGATGCAGAAGTTGTCCGGAGAAGTCGGGTTCCACCCGTTGCTACCAGAGGTCACAACTCCCATAGCTCTTTCCCCTGAAATACACAGGTGGTCGCTAGGGATGGAGGCCCTTCGGGGTCTCTCCTCAGAAGACAGATCTACATGAGGCAGAACGTGGCTCTCTGTTTTAGGTCCCTGCCAAGGGGGCTGGGGCTGTCCTCCCTGATAACTGGGGCTGCAGATGCTTCCACCAAGGAGCGCTCCTGGGCCCGCCCCCCTCCCGCAGCCCCCATCATACGGCTCTGCGGTGAATGACCGTGTCCAAGATTAAAGTCATAAAAGGGTTAAATTTCGGAGTGAGGAGCAATCCAAATCCTCCTCGGATACTGTCCCCTGAGATGAGCTCAAAGAATGCATTCTGCAGGGACACTAAGTCCTGGGACCTCCTGGGGCCGAGCAGGGCTGGACAGCTGGGGAGAGGCTGGGGGGGGCCGATGGAGTGGGTGCCAGCTGAGGGCTGACGATTGGAACTGACCGTGGGAGGGGCTGTTACAGAAGGTCGTGGGGAACTCAGGGGCTGTCTGGGCATGTGGAGTGACATCACTCTTCCCTGACTTTTTGTCATTTGTGTGATGGCCTGTTATTTCGGAAGATTCTTTGAGATGTCCTCCCTCCTTTTCTTGCTGGACAGCCTTGCTCTTGAGACAGAGCCCCTGTCCTTTCTCTCCACCGTTCTCTTCAGATATGGGTCCTGTTGCCCCCACTACTTCTCAGAAATCTTGTTTTTCTCCAAAGTGGTGGTAGAAATGCGGACTTCAGTCACTGTGGCTAAAGCGTTATTATGAGTGAACCTATGGTTGTGACTCTTCTCCTCACTCAGGGGCATCTCCAGGCTCATCCATGGAGAAATCTAGGAAAGGCCACAAGGCCACAAGGAGAGCTGGCCAAAATGTCCCGTCCATCTGGGGTCCAGGGCATTTCTGTCCTGGCATTTTCAAACAGCTCATAGGTGACAAACCAGAGGTCACTTTCCAAGGTGATTCAGCAAGAGACCAATTGTCCTTGCAGCCAACTGCCCTTGGCCAGAGGGCAAAGGTGTTTTGGGGAGCCCCATTCTGCTGCTTCCTTTGAAGACCTATAGGGTGAATTTCACAACGGATACTGTTTTCTGTCTCCCAGAGAATTCACATTGGCTTTATAGTGACCTCCCTGGATGACAGAAGCAGCCATTGCGGTGTGAGCAGACATGAGCTAGGGCCATCACATATAAGGTGTGTTTCTCCATGTTCTTCTAGGGCTTGGGTGTTGACCGGCATCTTCACATCACTTCATTGATTTAATTGTTGCCTGACAGACCAAACCTAAGCTTAGTGGCATAAATCAACAGCTATATATCGTTTCTCATGATTTTTCGCGTTGACTAAGTAGCTCTTCTGTCTCACAGGATGTTCGCTGGAGCCCCGGGATAGCTGGAAGGTTCCAAATGTCTGACTCCCTTCCATTCCCATCAGACCCAACATGTGCAAACTCAACAGCTATAACTAGAGGAGCTTTTAACGTTTTGGGGGGAGTGGCAGTGAAGGGGTTGGTAGGACCCAAAGATTACAGGGTATACCAACTTTTTTTAAAGAATTTATTTATTTATTTGTCAGACAGAGCGTACAAGCAGGGGGAGCAGCAGGCAGTGGGAGAGGCAGGCTTCCCACTGAGCAGGGAGCCTGATGCAGGACTCAATCCCAGGACTCTGGGACCATGCCCTGAATGGAAGGCAGACGCTTAACTGACTGAGCCACCCAGGCGTCCCAAGAATACCATTTTAAAGAAATTAGTCAATATTGCAAACTAAGGAAATCTTATTCATGCTTGCTTTAACACTACAAGGACTTTGCACAGTATCTTCTTTCATTGAGGTATGGAGTTTTGGACCTTGAGGTAAGTTTCCAATCTATGTTTCCGCAATTACATGGGTCATTTTAACTTATCATGATGTGACTAGAGGGTTCTCCCTAAAATAATTCTGAGATCTGGTAATGTAGGTTAAACTAAACACATTTAAAAAATAACATATATTGTATTCTTAATAATGATCTCCCCCACACCCAAAAGTCCATGTCCTAATTCCCAGAGCTTGTGACTTTGTTACCTCACATGGCAGAATGGGCTGTGTAGATGTGATTAAAGTGAAGGACCTTGTGAGGGGGAGATTATTCTGGATTAAACTGGATGAGCGGAGTGTTAACTTAATGAGTCCTCAGACACGGAGAACCTCTCCCAGCTGTGGTCAGAGAAAAAGGCATGATCACAGAAACAGGGTCAGAGAGAATCTTAGTGCTGGCTTTCCAGGTGGAGGAAGGGGCCACAGTCCGCGGAATACAGGAAACTTCTGGAAGCTGGAAAAGACAAGGAAACAGATTCACCCCTGGAGCCTCCAGAAAGGAATGCAGCCCTGTCGAGGTATTGATTTTAACCCAGAGAGCCTGGTATCCGACGGCCTGTGGGATGGTAGGATAATACATTTCTTTTGTTTTAAAGCAACCAAGTTTGTGCACACTTCTATCGTTTATTATTATTAATATTGGTTTCTTCTGTGTGGTGGCTTTTATTTCCAACTTTTTTTTTTTTTGTACTTTGAAGCACTGCTGAGAATTTTTAAGAGGCGTGTGCACAACTTTTTTCAGACTATTGAGGGAGTTTATGATTGGGAAGAGGAAGAAAGAAACAAGAAAAAGGAGAGGCAAAGACAAGAAGAAGGAAATACAAGATGGACACATTTCCATTCAGATTTGGTAACCCATTGGGCGCTGTTCAGCCAAACCTATCCAGCCTCAGTTGGAGGTGGCTGAACACAGGTGGGCAGCGGCTCTTTCACGGTCTTTCTCCTGCATTTGTTGTCACCACACGTTCCCTCAGACTCTGCCCCACTCAAGAGGAAGCTTGACCTGGGGGCGTGTCAGTGTGTTTTTTGGCTTTAAACAGTCCACACTGAATTGAAAAAAAAGTTGTGTGTAATGTTATGAGTCTTCAGTAACCTCTGAGGTGTGTTTTCTGGAGCTCTTCATGTCCCTTCTCTCACAATTTCCTTCTTGACTTATTTCTTTTGTGCTTCCCCACCTCCTCCCACCCCCTTTTATTGGAAATAATTGACATATATTACTGTATATGTTTAAGATATACAACATGATGGTTTGGGTTTCATGTATTGTGAAAGGACTACCACAGTGAGTTCAGCCAGGGGCACCTGGAGGGCTCAGCTGGTTAAGTGTCCGACTCTTGATTTCGGCTCAGGTCATCATCTCAGGGTCGTGGGATCGAGCCCCGTGTTGGAGGGTGCTGGGTGTGGAGACTGCTTGGGATTCTCTCTCTCCTTCTTCTGTTCCTCCCCCTCCCACATATACTCTCTCTCTCTCTCTTAAAAAAAAAAATCTTAAAAAAAAATAGTTTCAGCCAACATCCGTCATTTCATATAGACACAACAAAAAGCAAAGAAAAAAGAAAACATATTCTCCTTGTGACGAGAACTCTTAGGATATACTCTCCTAACAACTTCCCATGTATCCTGTAGCAGTGTGAGCCACGGCCATCATGTCCCACCTAATTTTCTTATAACCGGAAGTCTGTCCCTTCTGCTTTCTGATAAGGAGACTGAAATGCTTGGTGGCTTTTGCATGACTCTTCCTAATCAGTGGATCTCTCACCAGCTTCTTGGCATTCATCCACACTCTCTCCACAGAAGCCTCAGGGAAGCCTTTGAAACAATTCTCATCACATCTCTCTGTGGCTCAGAATCTGCTGTGACTTTTCTGTCTTGCTCAGAATAAAACCCAAAGTCCTTCCTGTTGCTTAAGAAGCCCGTCGTGAGCTGGTCCCTGATTCTTGGTCCATTACTGTCCTGCCTGCCTCCGCTACTTCCGGCCTCCCGGCCTCCTTGGTGCTCCTTCCTTGAAGTTCATGCCCAGCTTAGGGTCTCACACCTGGTTTCGTCAACTGCCTGCCATGCTCTCGTCCCCGGGGGCTCTGGGGTTCGCTCCTCATGCCTTCAGGTCTCTCCTCAAATGCCCATTTTCAGAAAGACCTCCAATCACTCTGCATAACCCTCCCAACAGTCGCGAGCTGTCTCTTATAACTTGACCTTTCTTTAAAGAACTTGATTCCCACTGTCATTAGCTATCTGTCTATCTATCTATCTATCAACTATCTATGTGTGTATTTCTTTACTAATTGTCTCGATCCACTAGAACATAAACTCCATGAGATCATGGACTTTCTTTTCGTTTTTTTTTTTTGTTTGTTTGTTTGTTTTTAACTCTTTTATCTTTACTGCACAGCCTAAGTGTTCAATAAGTATTTGGTGAATGAATTAATGTATGAATGGCAATAAAATTTAATAATAATCCAGTTAAAGAGATCTATGTATTCATATGTGTCTGTAGAAAATAGCATTCCTAAACACAGGGACCAGAAGAAGCCTGCTTTAGAATAACTTAAGAGTCCTGCTCAAAATGCATATTTCTGGGCACTCACGGAGTCTGAAAACCTAGGGAGGGGCTGTGACATCTGCATTTATAGCAAAGTCCTCTAGTGATCCTCTGACCAAAGCTTGAAATCCATTGGTTTGCGACAACCTATGAAAGAATGGGTAGAACAGAGAATGGGTACAATGCAAACGATTGAGCTCCTTCTAAGAGTTGACTGCCTCTGTTTGAAGGAGAAAAACTATATCACATAATGCAAAAAAAAAATCACTAGAACCAAACAATATCATGCAGCCTGAATGCATTGGTGGTGACTGATATTAGGATTATGGTCAGACCTTTACAAATACCTCAGGAGGTTCCAAGTCTCTTGCGTTCACACAAGCAGTGTTACCATTAAGAAATAAGACTCCTTACCACTTCCCAGACTCTCAAATTCAGATAACTTAAGTCTCATCCTTGACAGCAGAAACCACTCTTACACTGAATTAATAGTGCTAAAACGAATGGTAACTTCCTTTCCTTCCAAGAAGAATTCAGAATCTTTGGGTCTTTCCTATTTGGCTTGAGGTGGGATTTTCTCTCACAGACATGGAAGCCTTTGGAAATCATTAAGCCAGTCTAACCAAACACAACCCAGACTCGAGTGCAGCCGGTTGGTGACGAAACGCGCTTCAGATGGGTCTGGGACGTGGGCATGATCAGGTTTTCAAGTTCTCCCCATTTCTGGGTAATTAATAATTATTTTTTCCCTCTTCATTCATCCCAAAATATTGACTGAGACTGTATTGGATAATACAGTAATACTGGGCAGTAAACATTATCATCACAACTGCTAACTTTTGTGAGCATTTACCATGTGTCTGGTTCTGTTTCAGTACCTAGTAACTCAGGTAATCATCACAGCGACCCACTGAGGCAGGGAGGGCTATTATTAACCCCAGTTCGCAGAAGAAGAAAACTAAGCACAAAAAGGTGCTACATAGATGCTGAGGTAGCACAGTAAAGGAGGGCACTTTCGTAATAGGAAAAAGACCCAAATTCCATAGAAGGTAATCTCAGGTTACGATGGGCACAGTGATGAAAAGGTTTGTAGCAGGGGAACTACAACAGGGACGAGTTGGACATTAAATATCTTCAAGGAATTATAGACTCTAAGATGGCGTCTGGAAAAGAATGGACAAGGGAGACGGGGGTGAAAACATGGCCGACAGGAAAACCACTCAGTATTTTAGCCATGCAAAAAATGGCATCTGGGCCCGTGCATTGGAGGCCCCTGTGCTCATCATGGTTCGGGGTCTCTAGGGGTGTCCCACTTTGCTGGGCTTGAGGCTTCACCCTGAACCCTGAATTCGCCTCTTCACCAGGCAGCCCTATTGGCTGTTGCAAATGCGGCTGACAACAACGCACAGGCATATGATCTTAATAAAAGTTTTTTTTTTTAAAGCATATAACAAATTATGGCAACCAAGTCCCAGGATGAACTCCCACCACACCTTATAAATCTTGATGAAAGAGCATTTTCATCGTCTTGTCCCTGAGTGGCCCTTGCCAGCCACTGCCTTCTCCCAGAGGCACTCTGCATAACATCAGGGAAAGTGCTAACGTCTTCTCCCGTCACTTCTCTTGGGTCCAAAGCCACAGAAATAAAGGGCACAGTAGTGACACCAGCCCTCTGCTTAACCCGGGAGTGGGGGCAGGGCACACGCACCTGCGTGCTGGGGAGGGACAGTCCTGGCTACTCTCTTCAGGGCTGCCTCTCCAAAGGCTGCCCACTCTGGCACTATTTTCATCCACCTTCAAGATGAAGAACCCTCTTCTTGCTGCTGCTTTTCTCTCTTCATCTCATCTTCCACCTGAATCAAAGCAATGTCAGATCTTACCATAACCAGCTCAAGGTGCCATGTTGTCCTCTGTGCCCTGTGAGGTGGACAGAAATTCACCTGGGGCTGATTTTAATAGTTTTCCATGTTAGACCCTCACAGGAGAGTATTAGAAATATCTGGGCCGAGGAGGAATTTTGTCCTTTTATCATAAAAAACACCTTCTTTAACTTTGTGAGGGGAACTTTTCTCTGGAACTAAAATAATAGGATTCTACACCAAAGGAAGGGCAAGGAGTGAAGCAAAGAGGGAGTTGGGGGAGGGTGGAGTGGGGGGGGGTGCTACAGGGTGGGAAAATGTGTGCATGGGAAAGGAAAAGGGTTGAATAAAATACCATGGATAAAGTTGGGCTCCCTCCTTAAGGCTAAGGGAAGAAGGAATTTGGCAAGTCTGAGTTTATTTGAGTAGGGTGCCAAGATCTGGCACACGCAGGAAAAGGGTCTTTGTGGGGTGTTTTCCACCTCGTTAACCCTGCTCATGCATGGCCGTTCTCCTGGGGATACTTTTCTCTGCAGTCTACAAAGTCAAAGATGAACCATTTAAAGTCTGTACGTACAGTAACATTTTATCTTCTTCTTCTAAATGACTTCTACCTCTCTGTCCCACAATTCCCGTCCCACAGAGCGTTTGCGCGACTACACAGTGTATGGTTCCTAATCTTTCCTTTCCCCCTGCATGCCCTGTAGGTCATATCCCTGCGGATGAAATACGGTTTTTCTCGGAGAGCAAAATAAAGATGCGTGGACATGCGAAAAAAATCCAGTTCAACAGTGTGTAAACAAAGGTACTCGAAGTTCTCCTTGATTAAAAGAGTGGAGAGGGGGCGGCTGGGTGGCTCAGTTGGTTGGACCACTGCCTTCAGCTCAGGTCATGATCCTGAAGTCTTGGGATCGAGTCCCACATCGGGCTCCCTGCTCAGCAGGGAATTTGCTGCTCCCGCTGACCTCTCTCCTTTCATGCTCTCTCTCTCTCTTCTCTCAAATAAATAAAATAAAATCTTAAAGAAAAGAAAAGAGTGGATAGAAGTTATGAATGCCCAAGTTCGGAGACCAGGATAGAGCTTGGGGAAGGACTGCCTCTAGTCGGCGCTCGAACCCGAGGGTGGCGGAGGGTGAGCCTGTGACACGACCCAGAACACTGCCGGGGAGGAGGCGCTCAACTTCCAGCGGACCGTGCCCCAGCGCTCCGCGGACAGCCGCAGGGATCCCTGTCCACTTTCGTGCTCTCGCTTTTCCGCGCTGTTTTTGCTTCCAACAGCAGGTGCCTGCGTCTCTTTGTCTCAGGTGCCGACTTGAGGCCAGCGTTAACCTGTGTTTGGGTTGGCAGAGCCCGCTTCACCCGCACTGGTGGGCAGCTCTGACCTGATGACTGTGGGTGCGGGAGTGTAAGTAATAGGACGGGTTGATGTGCCACCTATAGCGTGCCCAGAGCTCTCCTGGGGGACTGAACCGAACTTACCTGTCTGGGCTTTTGCTGGATAACTCATGCTTGTCTAGCTTATTCCACTTGCATTCTTTTTTTTTTTTTTTTTTAAGAAGATTTTATTTCTATTTTTTAAAAGATTTTATTTATTTATTTGACAGAGATCGCAAGTAGACAGAGAAGCAGGCAGAGAGAGAGAGAGGGAAGCAGGCTCCCGGATGAGCAGAGAGCCGGATGTGGGGCTCGATCCCAGGACCCTGAGAACATGACCTGAGCTGAAGGCAGAGGCTTTTAACCCACTGAGCCACCCAGGCGCCCCAAGAAGATTTTATTTTTAAGTAATCGTTCCACCCAATGTGGGTCTCAAGCTCACAACCCAGGGATCGAGAGTCACATGCTCTGTCAACTGAGCCAGCCAGGCGCCCCCTTCTCCCACTTGCCTTCTTGTCGCACTTCCCCACTCACCTACCAGTTTTCCCTGGAAGCACATTCTACATATCAGTCATATACATTTTCGTCTCCGAGTGGGTCTGCTTCCGGGGAGCCCAGTCCAAGACAGCAGGCATCACAGAGCGTTTGAGCCCAGTGAGGATGGGTGAGCCCGGTTCTAACAGTGCAGTGATACTAGCCACTCAGATGATTCCATTTCCTCTCCTGGCCCCATGCTTCAGTCCCATGATCACCCAGCCATCTTCCAATGGTAACTCGCCTTCTCACATGCCTTTTCTATACGGACAGAAGGTGTTTATTAGCAAGAAAGAACATTTCAGGTTCATTGGACAATCATTTCTCACTGTGTACTTGGAGTTTGGGATTATAGATCACTGTCCCTGATTAGTGTCACTAAGGTAAGTCTGTCCCCAAGAGGGAGACTGCTCCTGGGAAATGAACAAATTGTATTTCAATTCCTGCAAGGCTGGGACATTTGGAACCAAGGATATCGGGGGTCACCTCGAGAGGCCTCGTTTTGGAAGCCACTCGGCCTATCTTGGCACCTTCTCTATCAGGCTCCCTTTTAACCCCCTGAAAGCATCAACTCTTTGATCTTCTGACTGGGCAGGGTTGAGGACATAGATTTTAAATGTTTCCCTCACCTCCTGGAGAGGAACCCCTTCCCCTGATCCCTCTGAGAGGCAGACGGATTCTTCGGTTAGAATGGGGCACCTGGGTGGCTCAGTCATTAAACGTCTGCCTTTGGCTCAAGTCACGATCCCAGTATCCCGGGATCGAGACCCACATCCGACTTCCTGCTCCGGGGGAAGCCTGCTTCTCCCTCTCCCACTCCCCCTGCGTGTGCTCCCTCCCTCTCTTCACTGTGTCTCTCTCTGTCAAATAAATAAATAAATCTTAAAAAAAAAAAAAGAAAGAAAAAAGAATCTTCCAAGATGGATCCTGATTTGGACTTCAATCCTGTGACTTGTGCAATTCATAAAATCCCTTGCTTACATTCTGTGAGGTTTTATCCTTTGGATATTAAGGGGAGAAATGAAATGATATTCCATGGATGCATCAAAGGTAGGGAGTGAAAATATGAACACATAAACTTGAGGACTTTCATCTCCCATCTCCGTCACAACAGGCAGAATCACAATCAACTCTTTTGCTTCTGTGAATTCAGACTTATATACAGGAGTATTTTTTTGGGAGGGGGCGGTGACCCTGGGTGGCTCAGTCAGTTAAGCTCCCACTCTTGATTTTGGCTCAGATCATGGTCTCAGGGCTGTGAGTTCGAGCCCCACGTTGGGCTCTGTGCTGAGCAGGGAGCCCCTCCCAACCCCCTATTCACACAGACTCTCTCTCACTCAAGAAAAGGAATTTTTTTTTTTTCCAAAAGAAGAAAGCTTGAATTTTGATTAATGAGCTTACTCTAAGGTCTTGAGTGATTGATTAGGATGATTAATAAGTGTTTGTAGGCAGATTCACATGCTGTGAGCACAAATAATCACATTAATATATTTTCCCAAATCGACTTCGCTTCGCAAGGATCTTCCTTGAGTGGAGGGTAATACAATTGTCATTTTGTTTCTGTTTCTGGAAAGAAGTTCCAAAGTCAAGGGAAGCGTTTAACTCCCTCACCCTCCTGTTACAGACCTGAAGCTCGTCGTAGCCTCTGCAGACGTGGGTCTAGAGATAAACCCCGGAGGAGAAGCTGCTCCCAGCTCCCTGAGAGAAGGCTACTTTTGCATCCGGTCCCGTAGTTTGCATTCCTGACCTCTGCGCGGCGGCCTGGTCGCAGAGCTCCTTCGCCGGCCTCGCGCTTCGCTGAAGTTCTGGGCTGTGGCCACCGAGGGGCGCTGCTGCATTGAGTTCCGCCGCGCGGGGACCCAAAACTGAAAGTTGCCAAAATCACTGACGATGAGATCACTTCCTCTGTGTGTCTTTCCATTTCGGGGGGCGAGGGGGTTGGGGCTGTTTTTCAATTAAAACTCCAGACGCAGACAATCATCATTCATGGTCTGCCTCCTTCAGAGCCCGGTCGGAGGCCAGGGCGGGCTGGAGCAAGGCTCGCTATTTGGAGGAGCGGCCTGCGCTGTGGCAGGAGGAGCCAGGAATAGACCTGGAGACAGAAGCGAATGGGGACTTAGCAGATGCTCAGAGCCGTTTCTCTCCATCAATCTCTCTGTCCACTTCCCACTCTCTTCCATACCACCGAAGGCCATTAGCACTCTATTTTTGTCTGCGCGGAGGCTCTGGGCCTGGCCACCCTGTTTCTCCCCCTGGCAGAGTCTCTCGTGAGGGCAGCACTCCTGGGCTCAGCGGTTGACATCATGAGTTATTTTTACCCCAGTAGATTGCAATATCATAACAACATAGATCTGGTGCCAAAGAACGCCCCCAAAGCCGACAAAGAGGGGAACGTTATCTCAAAGGCAAACTCCCTGATGTCAGGATGCCCCTTAAGTGACACTATTTAAAGTCACTGAAAAATCCGTAACAAAAATAGACCCATCCCGAGTGCGGGCTGGAAAACCATGCGATGTGTTCTCCAGTTTCGTCATCCCCCGAAGAAATCCTTCTGAAAACGCTGTCCCACATCTAGAGGAGGTCGGTGGCCACCTGGCCATGGTGAGAAATGAGGTCCAGGAAAGATGCCCCTGTCGCCCCAGATCTACCCTAAAGTATCATCTTTGCTCTCATTAAAATTCTGCTCTACTTAAAAGTCTTTTGTTGTGAATCCCATTGGGCTGAATTGTGATCAGGGCGCGGGAACTGTGTAATGCAGCACCTAAGTGTGGTCTCCGACTGGAGGACCTGGGGTGTGGGGCAGGGGAAGGGAGCGGAGCCCGAGACCTTGCAACACGGAGGATCCGGAGGGAGGCCATAGGACCACGGGGCCTTTGGAGACGGTTGGGTGTCAGAGGGGAATGATCCAGGTCCCTGGGGGGCGCCAAAGACAAACCACAGACAGCAAAGCTTAGCTTATATTTGGACCACGTGACATGGGCATCTTCATTGGCCAGAATCAGTGGAGAATCAGTGCTGGAGCCGCGCCATCTTGAAAAAGGCGGGGCCTGCCAGCCCGGGGGGTGCAGCCCTTCTCCAGTGCACCCTGCCGGCCCGTGGCTCCTGCGCCTGCTTCTACTGCTCCTCCCCAGCTTCTTCACAGCACTACCGTGCCCCTAAACTTAGTGGGCTTGGTGTCAGAATCCTCAACCACTCTTCTTCTTCAACACACTCAACAGATAACATCTCCATAGACGACACCCCAGTAAGAAGTGTGGCCACAGTGCTGGTTCTTCTACGGAAAATGCAGGGATGGTCCAGGCGTGTTTCCTGGCCCACTCTCCCTTATTCCGGCCTTTCTTGTTTCCAGTGACCAGATGACCCTGTGGTGTGGAGCGAGGCCATTTAAGAACTGCTGGTCTGTCCCATCAGGATGGTAAGAAAATCTACGGGGGCGCAGTTGTATCAGGGACATTTATCAGCCCCTCTACTCCAGATCAGAAACGAACAAACAAAAAATACCTGCCGTGGAAAGTCTAATTGAATTAGGCTTAATTTGAGAGTATCTAAAAGACGGAATCATGACATTTACGGTCATTTGCATGGAGATCGGCTAGAATGGGTGGTTGTGGATAAGGAACACTCCAAATAAGAACCAGATCCCGTGTAGGATGCCGTATCCCTGTGTCAAATGTGAGCTTGGTGGACGCAGCCAAGATGCCATGACAGGTGGCACTGTTGTGGCACTGGTGCCATGACAGACTTGATTTGTACTTTCAGCAACTCACTCAAAGTGGAGCCTTAATACACGGGCTGAACTGGGAGCTGTAACTTCCTGAAGGGATAGGAAATAAAGAAGGGTCTGTCTTCTATCTCAACGTTATGTCCTATTAGCAGGAAAGCAAGATGCAGTTACACTGCCCTGTAGGTCCCTGTGGAAGGAAGGGGACCTCGTGAGCATCCCCCACTCTCCCCCTTCCCCAGGGGCTGGGCAGAAAAAGTCCACACGCACAGAAGCTCACATAGGACTGACCTGACAGATCAAAGAGGCTTTCACTCTTCCATGTTCAAGTTTTAGGGAATGTCCATAAAATCATACAGCAGAATTTGAGAACTTCTCAAAAAAAAAAAAAAAATCATGTGGAATAGACACCAACTACCCAAATCCAATCTTATTTGTAATTTATTTTTCATGTTTATTCCATCCTGCTTTCCATTTACTGGTGAGTATTTGCAACCATAATTGTCTTGCTGAACACATCTGTAGACACTCCTGGGATTCAGCCCAGAGTTGTTTAGCTCCAGAAATCTTTCCTTTAAAAAAGTGGTCATACCTCTCAGGGTGATACCAACAGTGGTACCAACCATATTTTAAAATAACTTCATCTTGGGAATAAATGGACAGTCTCCCACAGAGACTCTTTTGAAGAAAAAAAATACATTTGTTTGGTTAAGCTGTGTGGTGTGTGCATTCATACATATCAATTTCATTTTTCTAAGTTTACCCACTTCTGGACCTCGATAGGCATTTTCCTCGATAGGAAAGCAAACATCTTCCATTCGAAAGACCTTAAAAGTTAGCATTCAACTTCTCTTTGCAGAAGTTTCTCAAGTAACTCGTTTAGCACATGTAATTTTTTTTAGCCTAGGGTTTTAGAGGTATTACATTTATGAGGGTGGTAAATGCTAGTGTAACATTCAAAGAGCTTAGTTGCTGGCTTTGGAGCCAGGCGTGCTGAATTGGAGTAAAGCCACTCACCAGCACTGGCAGGCCCAGCCTGCATTCAGGATGACTTGGCTCTGGAGCCGAATTTCGACCATTCCTGGTTTCCAAAAATGGCAATTTCGTATGATTCAACTCAACTGGAAGCTCTAGTGCCTTAGGCTAGTGCCTGGAATTAGAGCCACAAACCAGCATTTAAGTTTCATAGGCAGGTTGCTGTAGTTAGTGTAGGACCATAGAGCAGAAGATACATGACCCTTTATAAGGTCAGGAGCACAGCACATGCTTTTGCCTTCTTAGCAAAGGTCAGAAAGGACAAATACCAAAATTCAGATCCAAAGGCCTGAGATGCTCCCTAATGGGTCTGAGCATTGTGGGTCGGTGATACTTGTAAGACCCTAAAAGAAATCTTGTCTCTGACTCCTCCCCCAATATAATGTGAAAGCAAAGGCTGACGTCTGTTTGACAATGAGCTTCTATTAGGTATGAAGTCATTAGGATGTCTCTGATGTAATTACAGAGAGTTATACACAGCGCAGTAAATGCCTTTCAAAACCACCTGGTCTGTGAAAATCCTATTCTACCTGCAGTAGTAGGCACCAGTCACACCAATGTTTATCTGTTGTCTGTTTAACTCTTCTGTACCCCACACATTTTCCTTCGTTGAGTCATCTCCCAAAGCTAGGAGGAAACCAACTTCTGCCCACAGAAAATATATTGAGATCTCTCATTAAGCAGCTTAATTGTAAAAACATCTTAAGGACAAAACCAAAAGGGAAAGCCATTTACAGTTGGGCCCAGGTGTAGTAACTGGTTTCCATTTTATTTCATATTCCAAGGAATCAACGGAATCTAAGAAAATATGGGATTTTTTTGGATTGTATACTGCACTGTCCTATTTTACTTTTAGTAAGATGGTCATCTTTTCCCCAACTTAAAAAAAAAAAAAAAGATTGCTTACTTTTCTTGTTGACCTTATGCATGTGAGTTTAGTAGTTTGACAGAAGGAATCTCGAATCTTAAAATTTATTGTCATGATCTCCAAAATTTAAACTGAGCCGACAGCATCCTTTACTACACCAAGGCATAATAGATACCTGGGGTTAAATAATCAGTAATGAGAGCGGAAGTAATTCATATTTCAAGTAGCTTCTTGATAATTTGTATTTCAAGTAGCTTCTTCTCTTTTTTGTGAGATTTCATGAAGACTGCTTTTACTGAAGGTGTGGTTGCAGAGAAATTGTATGAAAACCAAGGCAAATGGTGACTCTGCCATTTTCTTTTTTTTTAATTTTTATTTTTTTATTAACATATAATGTATTATTATTAGTAGTAGTAGTAGTATTACCCAGGGGTACAGGTCTGTGAATCGCCAGGTTTACACACTTCACAGCACTCACCATAGCATATACCTTCCCCAACGTCCAGAACCAACCACCCTCTCCCCACCCCCCTCCCCCCAGCCCGGCCACCCTCAGTTTGTTTTGTGAGATTAAGAGTCTCTTATGGTTTGTCTCCCTCCCCATCCCATCTTGTTTCATTTATCCCTTTCCTACCCCCCAAACCCCCCACATTGCCTCTCAAATTCCTCATATTAGGGAGATCATATGACCAATGTCTTTCTCTGAGTGACTTATTTCTCTAAGCATAATACCCTCTAGTTCCATCCATGTCGTCGCTAATTCTGCCATTTTCTTATTCTTCGCTTTTGCTGAAATTGTTAGCATGATCATTGAAATATAACTTCTTAGCACAAATCTTTTGATGTCAGTTGTTCATTTGATAAGGATACATCTGTTTTAAAATGAAGAAATGTGGGGCACCTGGGTGGCTCAGTGGGTTAAGCCTCTGCCTTTGGCTCAGGTCATGATCTCAGGGACCTGGGATCGAGCCCCGCATCGGGCTCTCTGCTGAGCAGGGAGCCTGCTTCCCCCTCTCTCTCTGCCTGCCTCTCTGCCTACTTGTGATCTATGCCTGTCAAATAAATAAATAAAAAAATCTTTAAAAAAAAAAAAAATAAAAAAAAAAATAAAATGAAGAAATGTAAACCACAAAATTATTTCATCCAGTGTGAAAATCAATTACAGTACATCACAGTGCAGTGAACTCTTGTGTTGGAGGGCTGACTTTCATTGGATCACGGTAAGGGAGGTGCTTGCTGTGCTTTGAACGGTACCACACTTAGAAGCAGGTTCTTCTAGGAATAGTTTAGCACTAGGTTCCCCACATAATGCTCCTTGCCCTTGGTGAGGGATGAGTGGGTGGTCCCTTTCTGGCCAGCATCATTTCCCAGAAGGAGGGGCTCTCCACCCTGGACGCTGGTCCTGGCACATAGTGGCTGGCGGGGGTGGGGATCGGCTATCCTGAGCCAGCTGAAGCTTCATATCACTGCCTTATTGTCCTGCCTGGGCAGATTCTGATTTGGAGGACTTCTCTCATAATCCCACAGGTGGTAGATCTGGTAGATCAAGTAGTATTTTAAATAGTATTAAAAGAATTTATGTTTAGATAAAGAAGGCAAATGGAAATAGAATACCCATATTTTCTCCTAAAATCCAAAAAATCATCTTTTTTATTTGCTTGTCCATCCCTATTAAGGGCACAGGTGTAGAACCCTGTCTCTTAAACTGGTCTGTGAGACACTGACATCAAAATTATTAGAAATAATTATTTAAAATGCAGATTTTCAAGATCTGTTTGGATGAAATTTTCCAAGTGTTTGAAAGTACAGTCCAGTACCCACATTGAATAATAATACATATTGAGTGTGTTTTGTTTGACAGATACTTTCTTAAAAAAAAATACACACACATACAGGGGTTAAGTAACTTGCCCAAGGCTATGTGCTAGCTAATAACTGGTACAATTAGGATTCAAAACCAGAACTGAAATTCAACAAGCTCCTAGACACTATGATATGCTAGTTCTCTGTATGACTCTTACATAGACATTAGGTTTAGAATAATTGATTTACATGATTTTCTGAACATCCTGAAATTGAATATATATGAAGATCATCCTTGGCTTCTGGGTCCGATTATTTGTGAGATCAACAAGAAATTAATTTTTATTTATAATTAAAATCTGAGTATGGATTAGTAAACTCTGTGTCCCAGGAAAATAGAAAACCAAATGTGTGTCAAAATACGCACAGTATTTGGTAATTTCCTCAATTGATTTACATGTAATGTCAATAGGTGTGATTAAAATTGCGGTCTTGTTTTTTTCCCCTCTTGTGATCTTTTAACAAAAAGAGAGGCCATACCCACTCCCATGTGTCACTTCCTAGCAAGAGTGATGGAGAACACATGTTTCTAGACCAATGTCCCTGGATCACAGCATCAAAAAAAAAAGAAAAAAAGGAAGCAGCTCCATTCGAGGTGTTCTGGGCAGGTGGGGTCTATTTTTAGTCTTCCCGGCTATACCTGTGAGGTGGGAATCTACAGGACAATAGAATCTCTTAGTGCTGCACAGAGAGTGCCCCGTTAAACCAGGGGCAGCAATGAAGGCACAGAGCCATTGTCCTCATGTTCCCAATGCAGCCAGGCTCTCTGGTTGGGCCTCACCTGAAGGCAACTGGAGACAGGTGTATGAGTGATATCGAGTCACTGATGTTGCTGCTTTGATGTACAAAGTCTAGGTCAGTAGCCCAAAGGTGCTGCAGCATTGCTAAGGGAGTGTGTTAAAAATACATACCTGTTGGACTCCTTTTCAGAGATTCTGGTCAATGGGGTCCAGGATTCAGCATTTCATGGATTCCAGGTGATGCCAGCACGGGGTGGGGGGGGTCTGATCACCACGAACTGAGAAACAAAGAGAAAAGAGTTGTTGACCTCCAGGATGGATATAACTGGAGCAAAAGATAACAGTTTCAATGATAAGAAAGGTCAATCACATAGAGCAGCACAGAGATGGGCCACAAAAAATGGGGGTGGGCAGAGGGAAGAACCAAGACTTGGGGTAATGATGAGCGTGGGAGGCAGGCAGAAGGATGAGGCTGATTTACAAAGACCCTTCCTCTGCTGCCTCTTTCTTTGGCTGAGAATCACCGAAGAGAATAAGGACAAAAGAGCCTTTGGCCATCCCCCTGGTCCGGATGATTTTGATGGCCAAAGAATCAGGTGACCAGGTTGTTTCAATATACTTGGGGGTGTCCTTTTAAGGCCATGTTTTGATCGCCATGCAGGGCCACTCAGAGGCTGCTCTTGGGAATCAGAATGAATAATGGGAGATTGAGGGGGCGATGGTTTGTAGCACTGAGAGGGGGGTGCCCTCTAGTTCCTGCAGGAGGATGTGATTGGGTTGCTTGAATGATATGATGGACTCGCAGGGCTTAGCAGGGATGGTGTCTGGGCTTCTTGATAAGGAGGGTTGTTTGGTTAGTGAGCCTTATCCACAGGAGCAGAGCTCAGAGAAGAACCCACAATTAGGCCATGTGAGGCTCTCCCAGTCTGATGTCAAGGCAATAGGTAATTTATGTGATACTGTGGTTTATAAGAAATATATATTTGGTCTTCATCTTGTTCCTTGCATAGAGCTCTTCAAGTCCCTAGAGTTTCCTAAGTGTTGAGAGCAACAACAAGGTGTCTTTTGTTACATTGATAAGGTGACACTCTTGGAAAGTCCCTAAATCTGTGCAGGATGGAGACTGGTTGCCCGGGGAACCAAGCAGGTAATTAGAGGGTCAGAACTTTTAGTCCCATCTCCCTGACTGCTGGGGAGCAGAGAGGGGCTTAAGATTGAGTTTAATTGCCAATGGCCAGTGATTTAATCAATTGTGCCTATGTAATGGTGCCGTCCTAAAACCACTAAAGGACTGGGGTTCAGAGACCTTCCAGGTTGGTGAGTACATAGAGATGCGGGGAGATCGGTGCCCTCAGAAGGCCCATGTGCTTTCCCCATACCTTGCCCTATGCATTTCTTCCATCTGGCTGTCCCTGAATTATATCCTTTTATAATAAACTGGTGATCTAGTAAGTAGAATGTTTCCCTGGGTTCTGTGAGCTGCTCTAACAAATTAAGCAAACCTAAGAAGGGTGTGGGTGTTGTGGGAACCTCTGATCTATAGCCACCGGGTCACAAACACTGGTGACAACTTGACCTTTGGTTGGCATCTGAAGGGGAGGGACAGTCTTGGGAGACTGAGCCCTTAATTTGGGGAATTCGATGCTATCTCGAAGAAGATGTTGTCAGAGTTGAGCTGGATGCAAGCGCAGCTGGTGTTGGGACAATTTCCTTGGTGGTGGTTGGGGCACGCTCACGGGAATTGGTGTCAGTAACACAGTACGAATCCTCGGCTGTCCCATATGCTGGTTGTCTCTTATGTTCTAAGCACAAGACAGGTGGAGGGATGGGCAAGCTGCCTACCCATTCTGTGGATAGAAATGATTAGGTGCCTCAGCTTTTACAAAATGTCCTCTTATGGGAAGGGATCACCTTTAAAGGCCATGCTCTCACACACACCTGCACTCCAGGTGTGTGTGAGAGCAGCAGCTCAGCTCTTCATCTAAAGTCTCCAAAGGGGGGTGTGGAATGTGCCTCGGTGGTGCAGTTGGTTAAGCACCTGACTCTTGGTTTCGGCCCAGGTCGTGATCTCAGGAGAGTGAGATCAAACCCCATGTCTGGCTACGTGCTCAACGTGGAGTCAACTTGGAGTCTTTTGCCTTCTCTTTCTGTCCCTCCCCACGGCTCTCTCTCTCTAGAACAAATACACAAATCTTGAAAAAAAAAAAAAAGTCTCCAAAGAGGGAGACAATATGTATTTAAAATTGAAAAATAGGACAGAACTACCGGAATTTCCCCCTAGATAAAGCTGGAATTAAGAATGCAGGCTGAAGGGCTCCTGGGTGGCTCACTTGTTAAGCATTTGCCTTCGGCTCGGGTCATGATCCCAGGGGCTGGGATCCAGCCCCACATCGCATCGGGCTTCCTGCTCAGTGGGAAGCCTGCTTCTCTCTCTCCCACTCCCCCTGCTGTGTTCCTTCTCTCTCTGCCAAATAAATAAAATCTTAAAAAAAAAAAATGCAGACTGGAACTACAGTGTTTTAACATCCTACAAACCTTATTTTGGCAGTGGGCCTCCTAGCTGACTTTCAGGTACATTAGAAGCAAGAGCCCCCTGCACGATTCTGCTGCATTTACAGAAGGAAGTGACTAAGAATGTCATCTACTTCCTCACTCAGTGTTCTCTATTTTCAGTTTCATGTAAGAAATTTATTTCAAGCTTAAGTGTAAGGGCAAGATTTCCTTTTGCTGATAAGCTGGCATAACTTTTCCAAATGCTCTAAATATCTGGGTATCCGTTCCAATCTTGATCTGACTCTCTGTTATTCAGAGTTCCTCCAACTCGATTGGCTTATATTTTTCTATTGAATTTAATTTTATTTCTATTTAATTTTTAGAAATATTTCTATTCTATTTAAACTATTATTTATATATTTTATGTTGCTTCAAATTGCTTTAAAAAAAGATTTCATTTATTCACTTGAGAGAGAGAGGGAGAGCACGAGCAGGGGGAAGTGTGGAGGGATGAAGGAGAAGCAGACTCCCCACTGAGCAGAGAGCCTGACTCAGACTCTGGGCTCAATCCTAGGATCCTGAGATCATGACCTAAGCAGAAGGCAGACGCTTTACCGACTGGACCACCCAGGTGCCCCATTGCTTCAATCTGTTGTGAAATTAGGGAGGTAGGAATGTAGATAGAGAGATGGCAGATAGATAGGAATAGATAGATAGCAGATCATCTTTTTCAATTAAGAAAGATGGGTTTTTACCCCAAAGATACAGATGTAGTGAAAAGAAGGGCCATCTGTACCCCAATGTTCATATCAGCAATGTCCACTGTTGCCAAACTGTGGAAAGAACCAAGATGCCCTTCAACAGACAAATGGATAAGGAAGATGTGGTCCATATATACAATGGAGTATTATGCCTCCATCAGAAAAGATGAATACCCAACTTTTTTATCGATGTGGACGGGACTGGAGGAGATTATGCTGAGTGAAATAAGTCAAGGAGAGAGAGTCAATTATATGGTTTCACTTACTTGTGGAGCATAAGGAATAACATGGAAGACATTGGGAGAAGGAGAGGAGAAGTGAGTGTGGGGAAATCGGAGGGGGGAAAACCGGGAAAGACTGTGGACTCTGAGAAACAAACTGAGGGTTTTGGAGGGGAGAGGAGTGGAGGGTTGGGTGAGCCTGGTGGTGAGTATTAAGGAGGGCACGTATTGCATGGAGCACTGGGTGGGGTGCATAAACAATGAATTTTGGAACACTGAAAAAAAAAAGTAAAACTAAAAATAACACACACACAAAAGGAAGATGGGTTCGTCCCCTTATCATTTGTTTCATTCCTGAAACCTTCCCTGTGAAGGAAATTCCAGGCTGTGCACCGTTAGTTACCTGTGGTGGCTACACTGTTCTTATTTGCAGTGTTTCTCCGTCTCCTGCTTCACTTCCTTGCATACTGTCTTCACTGCTCGGTGTTTAAATGACTGCTCCGTTAATTTAACCTTTGGTTCAGTGCTGACCATGAGCAAGAGCTTCCATCCTTAGGTTATGGAAGTGAAAACATTTCATGAACAAGAAAGTACTGAGCAAATTTCTTCACCGTGGACATTGGCAGTAGCGCTCAACAGTTGAACCTCAACTCGGATTACAAGTCTTGGTGTTACAATGGGAGAGCCGAGTTGCCCCCTTGTCGATGGAGGATATCCTATGACCATGGCACCGCTCCCCCCAAAACTCCACTTTGAGTTGAAGCTTTTTGGAGCCTTGAAAGGGCGGCTTTACTTAGTACAAACTTGGTGTGAAAACTCCGCTTTCTCATTGGGGGTTCATTTATTGGTAATGCTACACATACTGTTTGGGATGTATGAAGGGAGATAGGTATTAATTTTGAGATTTTAAAAATCTCACTGACTGACTCCTGCATGATAATTCTCAAGGAGAACCTAGCTACTGAGGCATTCATCCAAACACGCCTTTCATTGTCATCCTGTCTCCGGGGCTGGACCAGAAATAGTGATGATTAAATAAACGAATGAGTTGCTTTTGAGCTAGAGGCCCATGTGAGACCTGTCTTTATTTTACTTTTTACCTTTTTGAGATTCTGACTGAATGAACAACTCTAGTTTGTTGCCTGCTTTATGTTGTTTTCTCTGATGCTACTGCTGTGAGGTTTAACCCAATGTGGGTTTCCACCAGTTGGGTTTACAACAATTTAATGAACAAAATGTTTTACAGGCCCCGAGCACCAAAACCTTGGTAGCTCAGAAACAGGTATTTAAAGATAACAAGCAGATCCTTTGATGGAGATGGAAGATGGAAAATATGCCACAGATCACATAATTAATGTCTACAGTCTCTATGCGGATCACACAGGTTAATGGAAGTAAAGCGCACAGCACACTTTCTGGTACGTGTGAGAATAAAATAAATGATGGCGGGGCAGGCTGTCTTAGCTGAGCACAAAGTGGGAGTTTCCTCTTTGGGAAATAAGTGGATTTCGAGCACAGGTACCACTGTCAGATCCTACTGCAGATTTGTATGGTGGAATATTTAGTAAATTGCATATTAAAATCAAACCAAGGGCTTTACGTTGGAAATCAGCAACCATGCCAGGATAGTGGACTGCAAGGATTTCTGAAGAGGACCACAGTGTTTAAAAAAAAAAAAAAAAAAAAATTAAAAACTAAAGCATGCAAAGGTGGGTTTGGAGAAAACTGTAAAAAATATGAACCCTTCTCCAGGGGGAAAGCAGCCCATTAAAGGAAATAAGTGATGGACAAGTAAACAACTGGTCACACTAAAAAATAAATGTAATAGGTTCCAGGCTGGAAAGCTGGGGAGGTCATTCGTGCACAAGGTCTGTTAGGGGAAATTCCAAACTCATGGACCCTCCATGGGATTCTTCCTTGGCTTCAAGGGTCCTGACTCGTGAGTGTACGAGAAAGAGAACAGCTCTCTGCTATTTCAAGACCTTGTATATCTTCACATGTGTTAAATGGCACAGTCAAGGGGCAAATTTAAAGAAATGCATTTTGTCTTAGTCAAAGAAACAGCTTTCATTGTGGTGTCTTCCAGGCAACTCTTCTGTTTTGAGCTTTCCTTGACCCAAATTCATAAATTCATTGAATTTTAGAGCTTTATCTAACCTGAAAGATAAGCTAGTCTGATGTTCCCATTTGGTAAAGAGCAATGATTTTTGTGCAAAGCAGATTTGGATTAAAACCTCTGCTCCGGTGCTCAGAAATTTTGGACAATTTACTTAAGTTCTTTTAGCCTTGATTGTAAAACGAAATGCACAATGCTTGGTACAGGAATTTCTCACAATTAATAGACGTGAGTGGTATTATTTTTAGACCTAGGCCAACTAAGTGACTAGTTTAAGGCCACACAGCTCACTGTGGAAGAATTCAGGTTAGCAAGGAGATTCCCAGGCAGCTGTAATACGAGTTTGTGTATCCCCTCAAATAATCTTCCATTTCTCAAAAAAAAAAAAAATCTTTCTTCTGATTGCATTGCTGTCTGAAACGTTCTTTCAGAGTTTAGTTGATGACTGTTATTTAGGGAACACTGACATGTCCTTCAAGGAATGAGCTGCTTCTCCAGAAAGGAAATGTGGTTTCTTATTTCTTATTGGTTCCATGATATAAGTAGACGACAAACACACTGGGTTGCCATGTAGGGGAACTGAATAAAATGTAAACCAGTATCTCTTAAATATACATTTGTTATTGTGGAACATTCCACAGAAATGAGAATAGTGAGAGAGGAAACAAGAGAGAATAAAGTGAACACACACACACACACACACACACACACACACACACACACGTTATATCCTTCATTTACTGGGCTCCAACAATGTGTTCAGGCACTCTATTTGATGTTTATAAATGTTACCTTATTTAATCTTTATCATAAATCTGAAAGCTGGGTATTGTTACACTTATCCACAAACTGAGGCTCAGAGAAGTTAAGTAACTCACCCGAGGTTACAAAGCTTGGAGATGACAAAACCAAGATTTGAACAAGTCTGTCTGTCCCACAGACCTGCAGTACTGATGAATGAATAACATTGCATTTCTCTATTGTCTATCTTAAATGATCACTACATGGAAATTGGACTGCAGAAATCTCACTAGTAGACCCAATAAACCTGTGACTTCATATAAAGGAGCAATGATGAAAGTCACCCAAGTCAGATTTACCAATCATTATCTGGGCAAAAGTTTGTGAAATGGTCCCTCCCATTTTGAGCACCACTTCTCACTCATCTGATTAGCAGAGTTGATTCCTATGCCAGAGATGAACACGAGGTTGAGTTCTGAGAAGGGAGAATTAAATGGATACTACTAACTGTCCACCAAAATCCATTTTCCCCTTCTTATGTGTTCAGGCAGCTGTACCATGGCTGTCTGACTATATTATATGTTCTAGCCTCCCTATCGTTAGGTATGGTCATATGACTAAGTTCTCACCACCAAAGCATGAGTTTTAGACTTAAGCACTATGGAAGGTCTCACCTCCATTATATTCTCTCCCCTACACCAGGCTGTTCTGGAACAGAAAGTGGGAGAAATCCAACAGTGCAGGGATGGTGTATAGTGACCTGAAGTATACCTGGGAAGGAGCTGCCTTGCTCACTCTGGTCCATTTACCTTGAAACTGTCATTGCAGAGAGGAATTTCTATCCACTTTAAGGCACTGTATGTGCTATGGTTTCTTTTCTGGTAGTTGTTTGGCTTTATCATAATTTCAACAGGGATGAAACCATTGCGTATGATCCCCTGGAGGAATAGACTTGAGTCTGTCCTCAAAATAGTCATTAAAGATTAATCATGTGAAAAGAAAAAAGGCAAAGACAGAGAAAAAAAGACCCTTCTTTATAATTGTCTTTTGGTGACTAGACACTCCCCTGCCCATTATAAAATAGAACAATAAAATCTATCTATGTTGAGAGTCTCACTTTATGACAGAATAGAATTTATGGAAAGTAAAAACAGATTCTTCATGCAAATTTCCAGTAGAATTAAGTCACCTTAATTTTCATTGAAGTGTCTCAACCTGGCTTCTCTATCCCCATTTTGAGGACTTTTTCATAGAAAAGAAAGGGGTTGCTGTGGTTCTATTTGGGATTACATAAAACTGTAGGATAGAACCAAACCTCCATTCTCTGGTGCAACTGAAAAAAAGGTATGAGCAATTATAGTTTTACTCTACAGGCTCTCTCCTTATGTAACTCTTCACAATTTTACCTTCTAAAGGTAATGTTTCCCACAAGCCATGATGGAGTTACTGACACCAGACTCATTGTCCTGCCATAAACTAGAAAACTGCTTGGAGACATTAGACAAGGAGCAATGTAGAAGTGAAATCCCTATGAGAAAAGAGACAAAGAACCTGAGTCTTATGGTGAGCCTGGTTTTCTGCCTGGAAGCATTTTCTGGGAAGAAGAAACTTGAACATATCTTGTCTGGTCTAACTGAATGGAGACACAGAGGAGACAGAGATCAGAGTCTGCACAGGTTGAGGGTTTGAGTGGGGAGTACCCAAGAGAAGGGTATGCTGGCAAAGAGATCCAGGTCCATGCACGGAGGTCACCTTAGTGCTGTAGAATACCAGATTTGCAATGCAAAGAGGAAAATTCTATGAGGCCAAGAATGGCATGGGATTTATGGGCTAGCAATTCCCACAGTCCACAGGGGCTAGGGGATGTTCAGCTTTCTCTCAGCCCCAGAGGAGTAACACCTGGAGTTCCCTGAAAAGTCACAGGGTAGCCATAGGGTGAAACCATCCCTAAAGTAAAGGCAACACTAGCCTTACCCAAATATGTATTTAAAACAAGCTTAAAAAAAAATTAAACCAATCCTCAAGTAGTTGTGGCATATATGAGAACAAAGTTCAGTCCTCTTTAAAGACAATAAAATCTAGTACTGAACATCATGCTAATTACAAGGCCCAGCTTCCAATAAAAAAAAAATTAGTAGGCATATGAAAACAACAATAAAATGTCATTTGTGCTTAGGAGGAAAATATATTAAAGATGGAGAAAAGACAGACATGATCGAATTAGCAAAGACTCTAAAATATTTACTAGACATGCTGTAAAGGGTTCAGGAGAAAATATAATCATGAGGTAAGATGTGGAAAATAAATCTTAAAGGAACCTAATAGAAGTTATAGAGTTGAAAATGCAGCATTTAAATGACATTTTTGCTGAATGCTGCAAAGAGGAGAGATTAGGAGCTATAAAAGAAAACAGCAATGAACTTGAGTACATCCTATCCAAATGGAGACAACAAAAAGAAAAAAATGACCTGCGAGATGATATCAAACATGTGCCACGTCATTCCTATAAAAATGAAGGTTAGAAAAAATATTTTTAAAAACTATAGCTCAGGGGCACCTGCGTGGCTCTGTTGGTTAAGCAATCAACGTGGCTCAGGTCAGGATATCAGGGTCCTGGGATGGAGCCCCGTGGCAGGTTCTGTACTCTGTGGGGAGTTAGCTTGAGGGTTGTCTCTCTCCCTATAAATAAATACGTAAATCTTTAAAACAACAAAACAACAACAACAAACTGTAGTTCAAAAATATACAGATTTGGATATCTTGACAAAGTCATAGGGTTCAAGGTCAATATAAAAAATCAATTATACTTCTATATACTAAAATAAATAATTGGAAAATAAAATTTTATAAAATCACAACATTTAGTGTCATCTAAAAACACGAGCTACTTAGGAATAAATTTAATAAAATATTAAATATTAATATTTAATAAAATATTTAAATATTTTAATAAAATATTAAAATAAATTTAATAAAATATGTGTAAATAAAACATATGAAGGTATCAATTCTTGTGTTAATTAATCAATGATTGTGTCTAGAGTTAACAATACTGAATTGTACACTTAAAATTTTGTGAAGAGGGTAAATCTCATGTTAAGAATTCTTACCACAATAAAATAAAATAAGGCAAGATAAATTAAAATAAAATTATGTGAATCATACCCAAATTGTTCTATAAATTGGAAAGCCATGCTAATCAAAATCTCAATAGGATTTTTGGGTAGAAATTGGCAAGTTGATTCTAAAATTTATATGGAATCCAATGCCAATACTAAGATAGTCAAAATAATTTTAAGGGAAAAAAAAGAACCAAGTCGCATGACTTGTAACTATCTGATTTCAAGACTTTCTGGGAAGTAACTAATCAAGGTAATGTAATATTTGCATATGGATAGACATACAGATCTATGGACTGAAATCCAGATATAGACCGCACATGTATTGTCAATTGATTGTTTATAGAGATGCAAGTTAATCCATTAGGATAGTCTTTGCAACAAATGGGCCTTGAGTATCTGAATAGACACTGATTAAATAAAAAGAACCTCAAGACCTGTTTCTCATGCCACACGCAAAAATTTACACAAGATGGAAGACAGATCAGAAGAAGAGGTGAGAACGACCCTGGACTGGCCAATGCCGGCGCGTGCCGCATGCCCCCCGCCCAGTGCCTGTGTCCCATTGCATGGCCGCCATGACCAAGAGAAAGGCCCAAGGGGATGCTAAAGGAGATAAAGCCAAGGTGAAGGATGAACCACAGAGGAGATCTGCAAAGTTATCTGCTAAACCTTCTTCTCTGAAGCAGAGTCCAAGCCTAAAAAGGCCCCTGCCAAGAAGGGAGAGAAGGAACCCAAAGGAAAAAGGGGAAAGCTGATGCTGACAAGGATGGGAGCAACCCGGCAGAAAATGGAGAGGCCCGGATGGAGATGCCCGAGTAGAGCAGGCGCAGAAAGCTGAAGCCGCTGGACCGGCCAAGTGAAGTTTGTGCATTTCTGATAACTGTATTCTGGTGACTGTATAGTCTGAAATACGACTTTTAATCCAGTTTTATAAAAATGCAAAATTTTTTTTACCTTTTTAATCCCTGTTGTTAGCACACAGAATCCTTCATTGCTGTGCTGGGGGGCGGGCATATATCACTAACAGAATATCTCTGAAGCTAGATTGATATGGAGCGAAAACACCTCTTCCTTCGAGTTTTGAGATTCTTTCTCTAGGTTTTCAGAAGGAGGGATTCCTTAATGCTGACACACATGAGCCACATTGGCACAAATGCCTTGTCATGTGGAAAGACTAAAATTTATTTTTTATGTCTTCTTCTCCCTCTGCCTTCAACATAGACTTGACTCCCTTAAACCCAGACACCTGTTGGGACCTGACTCCAAGAAATGGTTCTAGTATGTCAGGCAATCTAGACTCTCCAGTGTCACCATGGAGATGGCGTCCTTCAAAAGAATTCCTTTAAAAGCTTTTGCATCTTCAGATGGATACCTCTGCCATTTTCATTTCATTTCCTGAAAGTCAGGGTCAGGTTGTGAAAACCCGTTGAAAGACTTGCTAAGTGTGAAATGCCAACCTTCATGCTAACCTCTCCCTGTTCAGGGCATTACATGAAGAGTTCATTGGGTTTTATAATGGCTTTCTGATTTCGGTAGTCCATTGAAGAAGGGAGTTTGAAAGTTGTTGTATACTGTTAACGATTGTCTGCCCATGTCCTGCCTGAAGTACCATGATTATCTGTGGAAAGTATCTTTAATAAAGCTGGATACAGTTTGGCTTGGGGGGGAAAAAAGATGGCGGATAGATCTAAGTGTAAAACCTGAAATTATAAAATGTCTAGTGATAAACCGGAGAAAATCTTGGCAATTATGGAGAAAGCCCAAAACACAAACTATAAAAACTGGAGAAAAACTCAATTTCATCAAAATTTAAAATTTAGTTGCTTGAAAGACACCTTTAAGGAAACAAAAAGGCAAGTCAGACTGAAGGACAATATTCAAAATACAATATATCTGACGGGAGACTTGTGTTAAAAAATTTAAAGAACTCTTCTTACAAACCAATAATAAGAAGACAACCCTATTTTTTTTTTAAATGGGAGAAAGATTTTAAACACTTCACAAGAGAACTTAATGAATGGCCAGTAAATACAGGAAAAGCTATTCAACATTACTTGTCATCAGGAAAGTATAATTAAAGCCACACTGAGATATAAATTTACACCCATTTCACTGGCTCTGGTTTGGAACAACTGGAAATCTTGGGCATTATTGATGGAAATACAAAGTGGTATAGCTAGCTTGGGAAACAGTTGGCAGTTTCTTTTAAGTTAAAAATACACTTACTATATGAGACAGCAGCTCCATTCCTAAGTGCGTACCCAAGAAAAATGAGAACATATGTCCACAAAAATTTTTGGATGCTAATATTCATGATAACTTTATTCATAATAGCCTAAAACAGAAAAGAATCCAAATGTCTTAAGGGTAAACACATTGAGTTACAATCATATAATAGAACATTAGGAAGCAATGAAAAGGCATGGACTGCTGATGTCCATGCGACATGGATTGAATTTCAAAAACATTAATTGAAGGGCACCTGGGTAGCTCAGTCAGTTAAGCACGTGGCTCTTGGTTCTGGCTCAGATCTTAGGGTTGGGGGATCGAGCCCCGCATGGGGATCCGTGCTCAGTGGGCAGTCTGCTTAAGGACTCTCTCTCTCCCTCTCTGCAACCACGCGCATGTGTACTCTCTCTCTAAAATAAATAAATCAACCCTAAAAAAAATTAAGTGGAATTTTTAGGAAGTCATGATATTAACTTCATTTATATGAAATTCTATAAAAGGCAACACTCATCCACAATGACGGAAGACAAATCGGTGGTTGTCTAAGACCAGGAATTTTGGGGTGAGGTAGGTGCTCCCTATCTTAACGTGGTTGTGGTTATGTGGGAATATACATTTGTCAAGTTCATGAAACTGTGAGATAGACAAAATTGGTATTTCTTAAAGGGGAAGTGCTTCTACCCTCCGTTTTAATTCCACCCCCCACCCCGTGCTTGTCAGAACAAGGTACACCTAGCAGAGTTGCCCTTGAAAAGTCTGCTGATGAAGGGAGCATCACAATTAGGCCGTTAGAACAGCTTGATTTGACACCTAAATGTAGAAATTCTTAGAGGGGAAAAAAAAAATCGCATTTGCATTGTCGCCATGGAACGAATGGCCCAGAGAGAGGACGTCATGGCGACAGTTTTAAGATGGGGTTTCCTTTTCTAGCAAAGTGCAGGGGCACAGGATTGTGAGCTCATTATTAACAAGGATTCTGAAACTTCATTTTGTTTTTATGAATACATTGTTGTTTGAGCGGAGGAACTGCTACTCTGATGGAAACTGTCTCCTGCACTGAAGAAACAGCACCAATTAACAATATTCATCTGCCAACTCAGGCTCACTGGACTTGACAAAAATAGCTCTTTTTTTTCCTGAGGAGGGAAAGTTTTCCTCTGTCTACCTCTCTGGTGATGGGCAGAGATGGCGGAGGAAACATATTCCAGATCAGTCACCCTCCTGTCTCATGCTCTGGCCTCAGCCACTGAGTCACATGGGGCCGGCATCCGAGGGGACCCGTTCCAGGACCTTACTTTCTTTTTTTAAAAAAGATTTTATTTATTTATTTGATATAGAGATCACAAGTAGGCAGAGAGGCAGGCAGAGAGAGAGGGGGAAGCGGCTCCCCGCTGAGCAGAGAGCCTGATGCGGGGCTCGATCCCAAGACCCTGGAATCATGACCTGAGCCCAAGTCAGAGGTTTTAACCCACTGAGCCACCCAGGCGCCCCCCTTCTCTGGCTTCTTAACCACCAAAGTCACTCTGTGTAAGTTCATTAGCTAAAGGCCCCACTGGAATGTTTGCCATTTGTCTTTTTCCTCTTACTCTTCATATCTTATTGCTCTTCTTCCTTTCAATTCTCTCTTTCTTTTGGTCCCCTAGTTCTTCCTTTCTTTTCTTTTATGGAGGACTTCACCCGTCCCTGGCATATTTTTACACATATTTTACTCCTTTAATGAAATGATGGTGGACGCTCCCTTCACAGCGTATCAGATTGGGCTGTTTCTTCCTGATGCCACTTCCTCATGCGAAGTGATACCAAATCTTCCCCATCCCCGTCCTCACCTCCTCTTCCTTTTGGGTGTTCTATTCCTGTCCTGAGACGGGACTGGCCATTTCTTCCTGGTATCTTGCCCTACTTAAATACCTAGAAGCTAATTCCCTTCTAGAGCCTAAGTTTTTTGTGTAAGAGGAAATCCTTTCATGATCCCTGTAAAAGTGACAATTGTCGATTACATTTAAAAAAAGCAAAGGATGGGGCGCCTGGGTGGCTCAGTGGGTTAAGCTTCTGCCTTCGGCTCAGGTCATGATCTCAGGGTCCTGGGATCGAGCCCCGCATCGGGCTCTCTGCTTGGCGGGAAGCCTGCTTCCCCCTCTTTATGCCTGCCTGCTTGTGATCTCACTCTCTCTCTCTGTCAAATAAATGCATAAAATCTTTTAAAAAATAAAGTAAAAAGAGCAAAGGATAAACATCTATTGCATCACAATGAAATGGATGCCGAAAAGTAAATTTGTTGCCATATAGTGGAAACAGGCAGATACAAAACAATTACAATAAAAGAGTGTGAAAGACACCAGCAAAACTTTCAAGGGTGATTGGCAGGTTCATTAACTTGACTATAGTGATGGTTTCATGGGAGTTTATTATGTCAAAACTCATCAGATAGTACAATTTCAATATGGACAGTTTATTTACATCAATTATACCTCAGCACAGTTGTATAGCGAGCAAACACTCAAAAAACATCTGTGACTTAAAAATAACCAACCAGGCTATCGTCACTTGCAGACAAGTGTACATGGAATTATAGCCACGTTATTAACCAGTTGCAACTGTATTATATTAAAGTCTCACTTTACCTTAAAAAATTATGATGTGATGATAAATGTAATGAATGTCGAGTGCTTCTGGGGTGCCCTCATGCAAGCTTATGTCACTGTGAGCCGACGGATCAGCCTAAAACCTGTATCACACATACTGATCACATTCACTTCTACAAATGAGATTGTTTTAGCTCATTGTTCCCATATGCTGAAGGGCACTCACTGTGGAAATACAGGAAGCAGAGATGTTCTATCCACCCTGAACCCAAGTAACTTCATTTCTAGTCCTACACCGTCTTACATACTAGTGGAGCTAAGGTCCTGAGGTCACCTACGAAGGGTTTATTGGTGTGTACACATTGATCAATGCTCTTAATCAAAGCAAGGAAAGTTTTCCTTTACCCACTTTGCAATAGAAAAAGCTGTGAGTAATCAAATATGAACGATGGAAAGATAACCTGATTCCACAAAGCCCTTTTATTATTTTATACAATGCATTATGCTTAAAAGTAGAACCTTTTGATAGAAATGAACATGGATTATGTGGGTCATCTATATTCTGTGTGTCAGACACATTACCCCATTAACTAAACAATCCTTGATTATATTTTGTTCTGATTATAGATTTCTGTTCAGGAAACCTGTTGTTTGATAATATTAGAAAAAATGGTTAAGTGTGGTTATCTTTATTTGTTTTCAATAGCTTTACTGAGGTATAATCTCTATCCAAAGAATTGAATTCGGCAATTCTTACCGTTTGAGGGGTTTGCACGTAGGCAAACACCTGTGATTCCTTCACCACAGTCAAGATGAGAGACATACCCAACATCTCCCCAAGTTTCCTGTGTCCCCCCTTTTTGGTGGTAAGAATACAACCGGATATCCACTGTCTTAAGAAGTGTTGAAGTCGCAGTACTCTAGCGTTCACTGTAGGTCCTATGCTGGCAGCCAATCTCCAGAACTCATTCCTCTTATGTCACTAAAACCTTATTCCCGTGAAACAACAACCGTGTGTTTCCCCCTCTCCTGGTCCCTGGTAACCACTATTGTATTTCCTGCTTCTATGAATTTGACTGTATGAGCTACCTCCTATAAATGGAATCATGTGGTATTTGTCCTGTGACTGGCTTATTTCGCTCAGCAGAATGTCTTCCAAGTTCATCCATGTTGTTGCAAATGGCAGAATTTCCTTATTTTTTTGAGCCTGAGTAATATTCTATTATGTGTATATATACCTTATATTCTTTACCCATGCATCCATCGATGGACACTTTTTAGAATTCTCCAAAGTAACCATAAAGAACACATGTTAGAGACAATAGTGATTCCTCCATGCTTGCCGTGGGTGCTGGGGAGCTAGAAATCAAATGCCCAGCTCTGTCTTTTAAGCATGTTTACATGCGTGATGGGTACTATCCTTACCCTAGCAGCAACTTCTTTTCTGACTATTGTTTTCTCTTTATCTTCATTTCCTTCTTTAAATCTGTTTTATACTTCCAAGCTTCCATTGCTCCTTTTTCAAACAAGGTGGAGTGTAAAGGAAGGAATCACAAACTTCTTTAGATGTGAGATGTGTGCATGTTTTTAAGTGTTACTTTCAAGAGCCTCAAGGCAACACCAGGATAACAAGATAACATGAAAACTGTAGAGATAAATTGTGAATCTAGGAGCCCCAGCATGGCTTTTCCTTACAAGTCATACTTCTCAGAGGGCTAGACAGATCTAAGCCCGGGATTCAGAGACAGAGCTCTGAGGCCAAAGCTTCTCTGTGCCTAACCATGGCGTGTTTGCAGCAGAACAAAGATGACGCTGGGGAGGGCCGTGGAAGGAGGAGAGTCTGTTTCCGAGGGAGATCATTACAACATCCCTCTCAAGGTACAGCAATAGGTCATTACTATTACCTGGTGAACTTAAGAGAAAAAAATCGTCATAAGGAATCATGTATGATAACCACAAAAGGCTGATTTTTGACTTTTTCCAGGTGGATATTAGTGCATTATTGACACACAATCTTCGTGGGGTTTTGTTTGTTTGTTTATTTGTTTGGGCTTCTATTTCCAGGGATTTTCATACCGTCCATAAGGAGAGGCATGGACACAGCAGGCGCCAGCCCTAACAGCACTTTGCCTTGGTTGTCCTCACAACGTGTCCCTCCATTCAATGTGACCTCCCTTAGAGGACCCACAAAGCAGGTGGAGACTGATGGCACACACAGCACAGGCTTTCAGGTGTGGTCAAGCTTTCTCGCTACCTGATGACCCACACAGAATGCAGGGCAGGGGAAGACTGGAGTGTGGCGTCTCTGTTACCCTGAACAAGAAGGCTGCTGGGCTCCTGGGGGCCCTAATGCCATGGTGACCTCGTAAGGAAATCCAAAATCGAAGCCAGCAAAAGTCTCAGGGCTACAAAGTGAAAGCAGCTAAAGGACAACCAAGCACAACCACCAACGGGACCAAGCCAGAGCCGATCGAATCATTTCCTTCCTTGGCTTCTGCCCTTTCTCGAAGTCTGGCTCCCGCAGTCAGAATGCTCCCAGTCACTTCCTGTTTGGCAATGAGGGATTCCAACTGATAAATGCTCACATCAACTCTTAAAAATTGTAATGTGACTCAGTTCATCTTTTAACAACTCTGTTCACCTGATTCCCAAGTGAAACACCAGGTTGCATAGTTGGCCTTACTGGTACGGGCGTTTCCTTTCTATATTACTGATGTCAAGTAATTATAAAGCTTAACTCATTATTTACTATTAGAAGCACTATTCATACTGTTACATAATCTTTATAACCTATTTAAAAAAAGATTTTATTTGAGAGAGAGACAGAGATAGCAACAGAGATGGTGAGTGAGAAAGCAGGAGCAGGGAGGAGAGGGAGACTCAGGAGAGGGAGAAGCAGGCTCCCCACTGAGCAGGGAGGCTGACTTGGCTCCATCCTACAACCCCTGAGCCAAAGGCAGATGCTTAACTGACTGAGCCACCCAGGCTCCCCTAACCCTACTTTTAAAAAAGGTTTCTTATTAGATTAAGTGGTTGGACCATGATTGAGTTAATCATTCCCCTGTTGTTAGATAGGTTTTTTTATAGTTTTTTTTTTTATTGTTAAATGGTTTTCCCCAATTTTTTTTTTTACTATTAATGATCTGAAACACTTTTTTGTGCATATGTTCATTTTTGCATATTTTGGATATTTTATTAGGCTACAGTTTCAAAAATTGAGGCTAAACCTATGTAAAAGGCATAAATCTTTTTATTGCTTTTGAGTCATATTGTTTAATTACTTTCAAAAAGGAGAACAATTGTGAGTGCTATCACCAACTGACACTATCCTTACTCACTCCGAGTGAGATCATTTAAAACAGTCTTTATGGGTATGGTGCATAAACAATGAATCTTGGAACACTGAAAAAATAAAATAAAAAAATAAAATAAAATTCAGCTAAAAGGAAAAACAAAAACAAAAACAGTCTTCATTTAACAAAGAAAAAGGCACCCATGCAATTTCAAAAGGATTCCACATTGGCCACTCTTTACTGGTATCTATTTTCTGCTTTGCAATACCTAGAAACATACTGATCCCAAGGGGACTGGAAACATTTCCTAAAGACATATTCCCTAGACCACAGTTGTTAAATTCTGACTTGTGAATGCAAGCTGCTCAAAATATTGGGATGGGACCATATACTTTCAAATTCAACTCAGATCCTTATTTGGATCATTTTGTGTTTGGAGAGGTTAAGAGAATCATCAGTGGAGATGGTGTGGAGGCAATAGAAACACTGTGCAATTAATGTTCTTATCCTTTTTATTTTAGGTAATAGCACTTCTATTTTTCAGAATAACATCTTCAGGGAAAGCATATTGGATTCAATCTGTTGTGTGAATATTTTCAGTCAGAGAAGGTACAGTATGTATGTATAAATGAATGTACAGACTGCTGATGATTTATTTTGGTTCTATAGCAGCCTTGGAAATAGAACCAGGTTTTTTATATAGCATCTTCTAGAATCAGGGTAGCCCTAAGCTCTTTATGGTGCAATGATTTGGGCTATGTCTAAATATGGCTCATCCTTATAGCCAAAGATAAAAGTTCAGATAATAAACTACTTCATTTTTCTATACAACATCATGAACATGGTTTTATTGGGGGCTTCCAAAATTGCATGGCTATTTTTGCCTTGGCACGTGCATCTTTTGCAAGTCCTAATGTTCTATAAAAGGACTGTCAAGGATGCCCTAGGTGACTCTACGGGTAGGGGTGGGAATGCCCCTCTTGGAAAACAGTCATGAAACCAGTCATGGGATCCACAGGATCTGTGACTTCAAGATGTTGCCTAGGTATGCAAGGACAGATCTGTCTTGAAAGGAACAGCTCTAACTTGTCCTTAGTGAGGGAATTAAAGTGGAAATACTTGGAATAGTAATTATTGTGGATAGTTTTTTGCCCTACCTATCGAAAGGACCCTCAGAGCTCTTCAGTTGCCTGGTGGGTAAATGTATGTATGCGAGTCTTTCCTCCTTATGCTCAGGAATAAATCTAGCAGCCATGTTTACCAAGAGTAGCTTTTTATAGCCTGAACCATGCATTTTGGTCTGTGTTGTCATATTAATAGCAATGCTTTGCATTTGTACAGACATCCAGACTTCTAAAAACCTACTTATACTTCATTGGATTATCCATACAATAACATCTCAGTCATCAGCTACAAGTCTTCTCGGTTCTACCACTTAACTGTATCTCAATTTCCACTTCTCCCTGCTACACTTCGTTTTGCAACTGTCATTACTCTTCCTTGCACCACGTCAGTGCCAAGCTGGTCTTCCCACTTACTACACTCCTGATGCTGTTGCAGTCTCTTCTCCACAGAAGAGCTTGAGTCAGCTTTAAACGTCAAACTCAAAACCTGTCTCTGTCCCGCTTAAAATCATTTATTTGTTTTCCATAGTGCTTATTTTAAAAACCCTACATGCACAAATTCCCTACAGGATTGGCTCCTCCCAACCCCTCCAACCCATTCAGCTCCCCTGCCTCGCAGCCACACCAGCCCCTGTAGGTCTTGAGGACAGCCCCCAAATTGCCTCTCCTGCAGACCCTTGCACCTGAGACGTCTGCCTGAAAACCTCTTCATGTGCCTGAATTCTTCTCATCCTTTGGAATTGAGCTAGAATATCTCATGTCCAAGAATCTTTCCCTCTAAAACGAGGATTAATGGAGAATGTGAGGCCCAGATGAGGATCCATAGCGATACAAGCATGGAGCCCGAAGGGGCCCCGTTTTCCCACTCCTTGTCCACAACCCCTCCCATAAATTCTGCCAACCCGTGATTTATATACTTTTCTCTGTCACTATCTAGGGAGATCCTAAATTATATGGACATTTCATCTATTTTTGTTTGTTGGCATTATTCTGACGACAATGTTTAGGAAAATGGGGAGGACGTTGCTGATGTTAAGAATTTCCTAATGGTTGAGACTGATTCTGGCAGGACGGGTTTTGACTATTTGAGAACTGACACAAGCATGCTTACTGGCCTTCATGGAACCATGCCCTCTTGGGTTCCTTTCCAAAAGGGAGAGAGGTCCCTTTTATGGGCGAGAGCTCCTCTGGCTACATATTTGTCTGAAAGCACCCTGGATACTGTCGTTTAAAAAGTGACCATAAAACATCTCATCATGAGTTATTTGATTTAAAATGGAAACATATTTTAGGCCCAGTTTCTGCCCTTAAGTAATATTTCCCCTACACTTGGGTATTATAGAGTAAACAAATCATTTTTCCTCTGGGATATTTTTTTCATTCAAACACTGTGTTGCAAATATAAGTTTTATATCTGTTTGGGACTCACTCTCACTCTTTTTACCTAGAAACTCTCCATTTTCGGCTGGTCTCCCCTGAGTTACTCATCCGGGTCTGGAGCATATGGAGTACCTATGGCATGTTTCACCTTGGATGGCAAAACCAAAAGAGGGTAATAAAAAAGAAGCAAACACTACTTTCCCTAACCATTAGTAGGTGGTACACAGTTGCATTTCAGGTATTTTCATGGACCTTTATTTTAGAATAACTGAATCCCAAAATGGAAAGAACTCTTAAAGATATTTAGGTCCATAGCCTCCCGGGTGCACTGCATCCCCTTGGCTGTGTCCCCACCATGCTTCACCCAACCTCTATTTTACCGCCTTGGGTAGTGGGAACTTTCTCTTCTGGGGGCTGCACCATCTTTGCATGGAATTATTAGAAAGTTAAGTTGAGCCTAAATTTCTGGTTACTAACTTGATTAACAATTAACATATGCTTTCATCCAAGTCATCAATTAAACCCTGAAGAGTCAAGAACAGAGAACAGTGGTCAACTTCTAGAGGACTCTTGAACTATCGATCAAAATGGGCTGTGTCTTAAAATCTGGTTGCAATGTTTGATGAGGAGACCATGGAAGTCTTTGGCAATTAAGGTAAACTATATGTCCTATGAACATTCCTGGTGAGTCTCCCTAGTCTAGGATACTCTGATGACCTCACGTCGCCCCCTGACATCCTGGTGGTTGGCAGTGTTATTAAGTAAGCTAAGCCCAAGGGAGGAATTTGACAAAGATTTATATAGATTAACACCTCTTCTCTCACTGCAAATTTTTCAAGTCCCCTCAAAGGTCCTCTACCTCTTATCTCCATAATAACCCATGCCATGATGATCCATGGGAGAGCCTGATTGTTTGATGTCATCACAAACCGAGAGATGTTCATCTCTGCATGTATCTCCTGCTAATGGTATCTTCTTTCCTGGGGCTCTTGGCATTTGGGGATGTGTAGTACATGCCCAATCATACTAGAAGAATCCCCAGGTGATTCTAAAGCTCCCAATGTCTTCCTGCAGTGAGGATGTTATGTTTATGTGTCTTCTCCCCAGTATTTACCATTCACTAAAAAAAACCCCAAATTTCTAATTCTATAATTATATGAAACCTCTGTCTCCAGGTTGGAAAAGGTAAAGGATCCCAGCTGCACAAAGACTGTAAAAGAAGGCAGGTAGATTCTCACTGGTTGGCTTGTCTTAGGTGGAGAAATGGAGGATGGCTGAATCCTGGAAAAGGCATAGGGCAGGGAACCAAGGAGAGGAAAAATATAGACCGAGATAGGTTGGTTATAGTCTTAAGCTGGATAAATACAGCCCACCTCAGTTATGCGGGAGTGTAACTGCATCAAAAAGGAAATGAGGTTAGCCTGGCATGACTTACTTGTTCTAACTGAACCCATGCTGGTTGCTAATGACTGCTTTCTTTTTTAAATGCTCTCAAGCCATCTGTTTAATAATCAATTCTAGAATTTTGCCTGAGAAGAATCTCAATGCTAGTGTAGCAGAAAGATCCCCAGGCAAAGGTCAAGAGACCCCGGATTCTAGCCCAGGCTCTGTCGCTAACTAGTTGAATGCTGCTAGGTCAGAACCTTACTGTCTTGTCCTGTTTTATCTCTACAAGGAGTGGGTCAGAAGAGATGATTTCTGGGGTTCCTTTTGGCTCTGAATTTACGATTCTTCCATGACATTAGTCTGCAGTTCTTGGAACCTGCTCTCTTTCCTGTTGAAAACTAGGACTTCAACCATTTATAGTCATTGAGCATTTCTGCTCTGTGTGTTCTAGATCTGGCTCTTCCACTAACTTGCTAATAGCCCGGGCAAGCTGCTAAAATTCTGTAGGTGCCAGGTACCCCCTCTTTAAAAATGAAGGTGTTCAAGCCAGATGACATCTAAATTTCTGAGTATGAGTCCATAATGCCGAGGCAGTATTGAATATCATCTCTGTGCTCACGTCCTGCACAGTCTTAAAGGAACCGAGTATTGTGTGTGTGACCTTGGAAAAAAGGGAAACAGATTCCAGGTGGGGCAGCAGGCTTAAACATTATCAGATAGTTTACTGAATAATCTTTAAAGTGACCAGTTGCTTTCTTCCTTGCCTTAGATTTAAATAACCTTGAATTTGCAATTCACACACTGAAGTTTTAATTTAATTTTTCTCTTTGCCACTAAACATTCAGGTCTGTTGTTTGGTCCAGCTGCACTGACTGAGGGCAACTTGTTTATCTCGGAGAATGTTACAGAAGCTCTAAGGTTACAGGGAGAGGGACCTCTAAACTGCTTCTGTTTCTTTATTTCGTAGGTAATGAACGCTTTGGGTTCTAGAGCTATTTTATTCTGGCCTGATGGTGTTGCATGACTCAGTGTAGATGATTCCCACAGGAAGGTCTGGTTTTTATCCTTTGACTAAAAACTAAAAATAGAGCTTTCGACCCATCCCGGACTCTCAGCTGTCATATGCTGTAGAAACCTGGACACTTGGCATGGCTGCTTGCAGCTTTAAAAAAAAAAAAAAATCACTGCATTCTTTAGGTTAAAAGAAAGAACAAACAAATATAAGTATGTGAATCTGGGATGTTGTTTCATTTCCCATTGTTTTTATTCTGGGTGAATTACACAGCTGAAGGTGACTTTCCTTTCAAATTGATTTAAATGCATTTTTTTTTTTTCAAAGATGACTCTAAGTAGGTAATGCCAGGAAAAGAGAGATTCTGATTAGCCCTGGAGTCTTGTTAAGGGTGCCTTCTTGAGAATAATAAATGCTGATGGAACTCTATTGTTTACATGGTCTCACTGTGTGTGTGTGGGGAGGGAGACATTACCTGTTACCATTGTCCCTTCAGGAATAAGCAAATTGAACTTTAGTAAGTACTTGGCCTCAAGTCACAGAACTAGTGAGGAGATGAGCTAGAACCGGGACCTAGGATTGGTATCTTTAACCGCTTAAATCTTTCCATGACTGGTACCCCACGTGCCACTCCACCCAACAAAGTGTCAGGCGAAGCCAGTGCTGTCTTCTTCGTGAGCCCTGCCCGGAGGGAATTCCTTCACACATGGGTCGCCCCCGTCTCTGATATCCCTCATAGCTAATGTTGGTGCCGCACAACTGAGGTTCTTTCTTAGTTCCTTTGTCAAAAGAATGAAGGCTTCTCATAACTCTCTATTCTGACTAGTCTGTTTCTTCTCCAGAAGCCTCTGTCAGCGCAGAGCATGGAGTTGAGTTCACGGTAGGTTCACTAGTTCAGTTCAGGGAAAATGAGCTTCCAGGCCAGAAGAGAAAACTAACCGAGAGACCTGGAAGTAATGAATGGGATCTCTCTGGTGCTTAGCCCACCTCAAGGCTCCTTCTGGTCACGTGGGCAGATGGCTGTGTGGAATCTCTTTGTGTGGAACTTCAATCAGTCGCCATTTTTTAGCAGTCAAAAGGGAAAAAGGAGCAATTATACCTAAATTAAGTCCCCGGAGACCCTGAATGATAAAATTCTATTCTTAAAACTTTCCCTAGAAAAGACTTTCCAGTGTCTCTCGACGAATCCTTTACATGGTTAGGAAGTTAAATTGAATCGCAGTAGCAACCAGCTTGACTCTTTTGACTGAATAAGTTGGTGAATTCATTTTATTCACAGTAATTCATAGTAACAATTGAATTTTAAGATATTCAAATTGGGTTTATATGTTTCCGTAGTGAATGTTTACTCCAAATCTCCCTTTGTTCAGTTCCAGCTAACGCTGTGGGAAGTTACTAGCCATGGGCGCGCAGCCCTCACAGAGCATGCTGCAGAGCTCTGTCTCATTAGGTCTTAGGCCAACCTGCAAAGAGAAGGATGCTGGCTGGCCTATTATATTTCTTTCAAGAACTGGGTTGGGAAGGGCAGACTTGCGACCTTGTGATTCCATAATTAGGAGTAGATTAATTGAGATAGCCATCATGTCTACCATATTTTACTAGTTAGTCCCAATATCCTCTTGTCAGCGATCACGAACTTGACATTGCAAATCACTTTGGTGGACCGAGGACATTCTCTAAACCTGTTACTTACCATATTGCCTATTTGAAACTATGTCAGATACTAAAGTTTCGGTTCCAAATCCACTCTTCTTTGCTCTGCTTGGTGTTCCTGGAGATAGACCCTGGAGTGCTTCTCGTTTGTCAGCTAGTGCAATATTAGGACTTGACATTGGAGAGCATGGGGGAGACACTGCGGGAGGAAGAAGCTTTCCTTTCTCTTTCTCGTGCTCTATTTTTCTTGTTTTCTTGCATGGAAGACCCAGTGATGCACAACATCCAGTGATTTCCATCACTACCCCGGCAGGAGATTTCCCAGCAAACTCCCCCAGTGCAGCCCCCACCCCCACCCCCCTGGGCAATTTTTCTCCTGTGACATCTCAGCAAACATCCCCATCCAGTGGGCTACTCATGTACAGAGATGTCCTCTCCGAAGAGGTAAATGTCAGCTAGAGTGAGCGTTTTCCAAGTCAGTTACTTCTCCAAGTTGGTTACTTTCTCTCAGTCTTAGAGGTAGTGGCTGCATTCTGTGTCTGCTCTTTCGGTATTATTAACAGTTCTCTTTATCTTTCTTAGATGTTGATCCCTTGTTACTAGTTAACGCTTTTTGTGTTAAATTTTCCCAGTCAAAATTACTAGTGTGGTTTCTGGTCTTTTTTGACTGGACCCTGAGATAGAGAACCCTTTCAGAAATAGATCATCCTTGGCCTCGGATCCATTTGGATTCAACTGCTAGTTCTCTCCCCTGTTCTGGCCCTTGTTATGGTTTGGCTTTGATCTTGGCTCCCTGGTACTGACACAGAAAGCTAATTACAAAGGTCAGGTAGCAGGAGTGGGAGCCATGGGCATTTGGGCAAGTTCCTTGAGTAACTTCCTCATGCCTCAGGCCTGCTTGAGCCTGATGTCGTATAAACCACTTCCATTTGATGACGGAGTGCTGCTAATCATGCCTCACTCTGGCTTGGCCGGTCAGTTCATGATGGGCAACTCAGGTCACAAGGCAACTTGATGGCCCATGGCTAAGTACTCAGTCTCTACTAAGACCCAATAGCAAGCCAAAAGCTGTTTCTCAAATGGAAAGTAATTATCTGCAGAGGATGGTAGGTTTTCGCTCTAAAATTCTAAGGGTCTGAGATGTGGCTGATCGGCCTGCTGAGCCTGCCAGAAGCTCTAAGCCATGTCTTTAGCCCCCACTGACAATCTGAGCACCACTGGATGTGCTGGGCCCACTCTCCCAAGGGGAAGAGCAGCTTGTCCACAGTGTAGACTTGTTGCAGATCCTTCTCTTGCTCTGCGCTCCACTCAAAAATGGCAGCTTTTCTGGTTACTCAGTACATGGGCCAGAGTAGCACATCCAAATAAAGACTATGTTGCCTCCAAACTATAGAGACCCATGAGGCATCGTGCTTCTTTTCTGGTTATAGCAGGAATCAGATGTAACAATTTATCTCACACTTAAGAATGATATCCGGAAATGCCCCTCATCACCAGACGCCCAGAAATTTCACTGAGGTGGAAGGTCTCTGAATGTTTGTCAGACTTCTTTCTCACCCTCTGACCCGTCAATGTCTTATCAATAAGTCTATAGAGTTCTTGCTCAGTGGGTCCAACCGGCATAATATCATCATTGTAATGGACCATTGTGATCTCTGGTGGAAAAGAGAGGCAGTCAAGCTCCTTGCAGACTGAATTATGACATACGGCTAGAGAATTAATAAACCCCTGAATTCAGGCAGTGAAGGTATACTTCTGGTGTTGCCAGCAAGAAGCAAACTGCTTTCAATGGTCTTTACTAATAAGTATGGAGAAAAAAATCCTTTTCCAGATCAATGACTACACACCAGGTACCAGGGGATGTGCTAATTTGCTCAAGCGAGGAAACCACATTTGGAATAGCAGCTGCAGTTGGAGTCACCACCTGGTGAAGTTTGTGATGATCCACTGTTCTTCTCTAGGAACTGTTTTCTTCACAGGTTCAATAAGCGAGTTGAATGGGGTTGTGGTGGAAATCATCATTTCTGCCTTCTTCAAGCCTGTGGTGCTCAGCTAATCTCTGCAATACTTCCAGAAATGCAGTACGGAATTTGGTTTAATATATTCCTATGTAGACCTGATTCTAGTGGCTTCCACTTGGCCTTTCCTACCATGCTTTATAGGTCATAGAAACAATGTGGTGATTCAGCCAGTTGCTGAATATTTATACCCTAATTATGCATTTTGGAAACAACAGCCATATCCACAGGATGAGCGCAGAGGTTCACCATGACACATTTTGCTGAGACTCCATTGATCACTTGACTTCCGTAGGTCCCCACTCTTTTACACCACAGTGACATTTCATGTTTCTTGGAATTTGTGTCAGTGCAGACCTAGTGTCCAGTCGTCCCTGAAAAGTGTGATTATTTACTTTTCCCCATTGCATGTCACCCTTGTGAAAGGCTATAGATCTCTTTGGGGAAAGCTGGGAGAAAGATTAACAGTATAAATTTTTGGCCGTACAGTGGGGTCTTTCTCCAGGGACCTGGTCTCCTCTTCATCCAAGGGGTTCTGGGTATGTGAACTGCCTCAAGTCTAGGACCTGACTCAGGGGCCATGACTCTCTGTTTTGGTGATTCATGTCAGACTTCTATCACTTGACCTAAAACTTTCCCACATATGCAAATCAAGGAATAATTAGTAGACTGTTCATCTGTTTCTCTCCTAGGGAAACTATGATCAAGTATCCAATGGGTCTCTGTGAGTCAGGCTGTTCTGATCTCCATTCTATGGCTTCAGGGGCTAAGGATTTTTTTTTTTTTTTTTTGGTCAGGGCAAATACAGAAGCTTTCAAGCCATTATGTGATGCTAGAGGTGGGGATTAGAATTCCCGAATTCATCTTTTTCTTTCCCCCATACTGTTCAGAGAAGTTAGGCACAAATAGGTAACTGTATTATACTTGTCATTTTGGCAAAATGTCTAGCATAACAAATATATGGTCATCCAGAAACTTGCTTTTGTAAGTACTTGATTAGGAATGTCCAATGGTGAAATTTGAGAGATATATTATGAAAAAGTTGGAAAAGTCTTGAATGTGTCAGGAAGAAAGAATCATCCCCCCAAAGAAATAGTCCAGGGATTCTGTGTCAGGGAGAGAAGAGGAGCTAGAGGACCCAGAGAACATGTCACGGAAGGAGCTTGAAATTAGATGTAGTGGACTGACTGTCCAGAGCATTTTCAAGCTCTCCTGCTCAAGAACCCTTTCCCCTCTGGTATTAACCCAACACTATTGTTAATTTCTTGCTCTGAAACTGAACTCAAAACTTCTGCAGTTCTTTTTAAACTTTCATTTCTACAGTATACTTTCAATAGTTAGGTAACTTTTTTCCCCAAATTAATGTACTTTTCTCTTACGTTATTTCTGTGAAAATTACCATCTCCCTTATAAACCTGATAGAGAATGGGGATCCAGATGAGGATTATACAGCAGGAATCTAAAAAGAAATAGTTAATATTACATTTCTGCTATCCTAAATGGGATTTTGTAACAGAGGAAAAGGCTGGCATGTCTATTGATACAGGGAGAGAGGATTTTTCTAAACTATTTTAGACCTGGATGTCTTGGATCATAGATTTTATTCCTTAAAGGTAGAGAAGATACCTCTTCCACTCATGAGGGAGTGGGAAGAAAATGTGATGAAGGAAGAACTTGAAACCTTCCCCTTCTAGTCTGGTGGGACTGCAGGACAGAAAAAGGGGAGAGGGCAAGAAAGTCAGATATTGGGTTCTCATGCGTCCACCAAAGACAGCTTCTGGGTGGAAGCAACTGGGGTGGAGGAGTGGCTTCAGGAAACATGGAGAGGCATGGGAGAGTCCAAGAATATCTAGGTTCATGGCGTACTTCCTCAGTCCTAGGGGCCAAGTGGAAGTTGTGAGCTTCAAGAGAAACACTATACAGGGTGTTCTGATACATGGGGGAGAGGGTGGGAGTCTGATGGTGTGAAGGTGGTAACAGATGACAGATGGTTGAATATGGCAGCTAATCTGAGCCCCATGGACTATACTTGGTGTATGAGAAAGCTAGATGACTGTGGGCCCCAGTTATGAGATGTGGAGATGCTAAGAGTCCCTACCAGTGGACTGCAGTGCCCTGGGGTAAAAAACTGCCAAAGGCTGAAGAGAGAGGGATTTCCAAACCCGGGTCAAGGGTCTGGGAGTGCAGGTTCTAGGGTGGCAGCAGTACGGATTGCAGAAGATGGGATGGAGGTGGTTCCCCCATCACGTGCCCTGTGAACATGAACCCATCAGAGTGATCAGAACCAAGGACCATGTTTCCCTCTCACTTTGAGAGCCCAGAAAGACCCTTCCTACACCCAGACACATGAGAGAGAAAAAGGTCAAAATACGCCACTACTTACACAGAAGTTCATCGTACCGGAGATGGACATCATGCTACGTGATGCCAGTCCCAGAAAGACAAGTCCTGCAGCTTCCACTGTGTGAGGCGGGAAACAGTGAAAGTCACAAATGCAAAGAATCGAGTGGTGGGTGCCAGGGGCTGGGGGAGGAGGAAATGAGGGGTTGCTAATCAACGGGTATAAAATTTCAGTCATGCAGGATGAATAAATTCCAGAGATTTGCTGTGTAACTTTGTGCTTACAGATAGCAATACTGTGTTATACACATTTAATAAACTGTTAAGAGGGTAGATCTCCTGGTAAGTGTTCTTACCACAACAATAAAAAAAAAAAAAAAGAACAGAATGCTTACAAACAAAAAGGAAAATTCCTTATATTAGAAGGAACAGAGATACTAATAATTTGCAAATCAAAGTTGTCCTTATCTCCCAGAAGGGTGAAGCTGGGAAAAAGGGCAGAGCATTCAGGGCAGTGGAGGGGGTGGTGCGGGGTATGGGGGAAGGAAACTACATTTTTTCCACATATCTAAGTGTAGGGTAATTCTACTTCAGTCTGAACAGTAGTTCATTCTTGATTATATGGTGGTCTGAAAGCCCCTTAAGCAAGCCAAATATTCTAAATGAAAATTTAAAAATTAGGTTACTATTAGGGACAGTAACATGGTTTTTCATCTTATGAAGGTAATTTTCAAGAAAACTGCTTTATTTCTTCAGAATGACTTGTCATAGACTTGAGTCACAAAAAAATTAAAATATATTTTTAAAAGATTTTATTTATTTATTTGATAGACAAGTAGGCAGAGAGGCAGGCAGAGACAGAGAGGAGGAAGCAGGCTCCCAGCTGAGCAGAGGGCCAGATTCGAGGCTCGATCCCAAGACCCTGGGATCATGACCTGAGCCGAAGGCAGAGGACCCAACCCACTGAGCCACCCAGGCACCCCCCAAATGAAAATATTTTTAATACAGCCTTTAAAAAACTATATATTTCTGTTACATTCCTTTCATATTTGCTGGACTATAAACTCCTGAAGGGAAGAGAATACATTTTCTTCCAGTGAGTATGACACATTTTACACAGGTCACAATGTGAGTTTGGTGACTGGAGGCCCCTTTTATTCACTGGGGATATGAGATGTATACATTTTATATAAAGGTGTGAAGGAGAGCAAAGCAATTGTGTTGAGTATTTGATGATACGTATAATTATTGTGCAATAAATAGCGTCATGATTTTCAGAGTTTGTTCAAGTTTCTGTTTTATTTGTTTTTGTCTCTACATTTCAGGACCCCAGATGGCCCTGCTGGTTGAGGGCACTTGGGAAAACAGTCAGTCTGTCTGCGTTTTGCTTACCCGTCACTTCTCACCTCTGCTATTATTCCCTGCTGCCTCCTACTTCTCCTTCCCTCCCCTCCTTTTCTGATACTTGTCAGTTTGATGCTCCTGGCTCTAGGCTTTAACAACCTCATCTATTTACATCAGGCTCTTCTTTCCCACTGGACCTTCTGTACTTTACCTGTTTTCTGTACTTGGAGCATTTCTTGGCTATTTTCCTGCCAGTCTTTGTCAATCACTAGCTCACATCCAAGTTTGGGGCTGCTTCTGAACCCTGAGTCTGTTAGACTCCCCATGTGTGGAAAACACAGGTCTTATAAGGCAAATAAAACAAAAAACAGAAATAAAAAGTCAAGATGAGGGAACCAAAATATCTGTTAGATGAAGTTTAAAAGGAGAATTTTATCTTATTTATTTATTTTTAAAGATTTTATTTATTTATTTGACAGACAGAGATCACAGGTAGGCAGAGAGGCAGGCAGAGAGAGGGGAGGAAGCAGGCTCCCTGCAGAGCAGAGAGCCCGATGTGGGGCTTGATCCCAGGACCCTGGGATCATGACCTGAGCCAAAGGGCAGAGGTTTTAACCCACTGAACCACCCAGGCGCCCCTAAAAGGAGAATTTTAAAAATCAAGAAAGTATGGCTGCTAAATGGTGAAGAGATATTGAATAATTTACTTCTATTTAATTTGAGATGCAAATTAAGCAGATTACTAAAATTGTGTTAATTTAATAATTTTTTAAAAGATTTTATCTATTTATTGGAAAGAGAGAAAGCATGAGCAGGGGGAGGGGCCGAGGGAGAGGAAGAAGCAGATTCCCCACTGAGCCTGACATTGGGCTCCAACCCAGGACCCTGAGACCATGACCTGAGCAGAAGGCAGACGCCTCAGCCAACCAGGTGCCCTGGAATTGTGTTATTTTAAATGAAGGTGGAAACAAGCATATAAATACTTTCTTGACAAACTAAAAAGATGGGAAGAAATATGATTGGGTTATAGAATGGGATGTGCCTTTTGGAGGACACACTGATGAATAAAACAACGAGGTGGAAAGAGGTGCTATGTAAATGCCAGGTTATTTTTATATCCTTCTTACTTTAAGATGCTCCAAAAAGGTCAGGCATTAGCCAAAGAGAACAGAATCTTGAAAACACAAATGTTTTCAGCTTTTAATGGACTAGACTTGGAGGAAGCTTACCAGGGGTCTCACAGACAAGGTAGATATAAAAGGTTAAAGATTTTTCACCAAAATATTAATATCTTAACTAGGTTTTAATACTTCTAAATTTGTTTCAAAAGGATTTGAATCCTAATCCATAATCAACTTTCTGTTTTTTGGGTAGACCTAGGGGACTGAACAGATTCAAAAAAGAACAGCAAGTATCTTAAAGACAGGGACCATGATCTTCAAAACTCAGTTCTCAATTCATGTAAGGTGCTCAATAAAAATTCACTGATTTGACTTGGTTGGAAAGAAATGTTAGCCCATTGTGGAGACCAAACCAACAACTCAGTGAAATAGACTGTCCTTTCATGATCTTCTTGCCTGAATTTAATGTGGAAAGTATCTCTCTCAAATAGACTGGAGTTGTCTTGATTCAAATGATACTTTTATTTTTTTAAAGATTTTATTTATTTATTTGACAGAGAGAGATCACAAGTAGGCAGAGAAGCAGGCAGAGAGAGAGAGAGGGAAGCAGGCTCCCTGCTGAGCAGAGAGCCCGATGCGGGACTCGATCCCAGGACCCTGAGATCATGACCTGAGCCAAAGGCAGCGGCTTAACCCACTGAGCCACCCAGGCGCCCGACTTTTAAATGATCATTTCTAAAGGTGCCTGAATGGCTCAGTTGGTCAAACGTCTGCCTTCATCTGAGGTCATGATCCCAGGGTCCTGGGATCAAGTCTGGAGCCTCACATCAGGCTCCCTGCTCAGTGGGGTGTCTACATCTCCTTCGCCCTCTGCCCCTCCCCACTGCTTGTGCTTTCTCTCTCTCATGCTCTCTCAAGTAAATAAAATTGTAAAAAAAATTATCATTTCTAGGAAAAAGTAAGATTATATCCTCATGATGGTATTATGCTCAGTTTCCTTTGGATTTTAACTTAGACTCTTGATTGCAAAAGTGTAAAAGGAATACTCTTGAGAAATTTTCTGGGTTTTCACAAATTGCTGTTAAAACATAGATATTACCACTTAGAACCACCAACTGTGTTTGCCACTGAGGGAGCAGAAATGATGCTTTATCGTCTTTCTCTAGCTGTTCAGGGTCAAGTGTCTATTCTATAGAATAGTGTCTATGTTTGATGTCTATAAACATCAAACAAGTTAATTATATTAATGTTACATCATAGGAGAGCCTAAAAAAACGCAGTGACCCTCTCGGACCAAGGGGATAAAGCACATAGAAACAGAAACCCAGGCTACAAAATGGCTTATTTGCTGTTAGGTCCCAGAGCATCACCTTCTGCAATGTCAATTTTAAGAAAGGGTGACCATTCAGGTAAATTGGCTAAAAGAAGCCAGAAAATGCAATTCTGTCCCTCAATGTGTACTCCCCAGGTGGGTATTATAGGATCAAACATGTCATTATGAGAGGCAGATCACTTCACTTTGTAATTTCTCTTCTCCTGCAGTGCCATTATACAGTTAAAACTTTCTGTGCACTCAAAGCCCACCATGAAGAGGTTTACACCAAAAGAGGTTCAGTATTACTGATTCAGTATATTCAGTATTACTGACTCCATAGTACTTGATAAAGCTGGGACATTCCAAGAGTAGACTCAAAAACTGTACTTAAAATAGACCTTCCACTCACTTGTTACCTCAAGCAGTAGCTAGAATGGAACTATGATATCGATCCTTCATAGAATGGATTCCTTATTAGCAGGATGGTTTCCTACTCTATCAAAGGCCATTCATCTCCTCAATAATTATTTTATTCATGGCATGGCCTCCTCCTCCTCACGTTACCTCCATGGTGGACAGATCCAAAGCAAGGACTGTAATGATGGAGTTTAGGCTACAGTTTGGTCCATCAATTGAATAGACTTTCAATATCCATCAGCTCTTCCTGGGTTAAGCTGTGGTAACAAACAACTCTGAATTCTCAGTATCTCACAAAAATAAAATTTCATATTTTGCTCATATTATGTGTTGGCTATGGAGTTACTGTGATTTTGCTGGGCTCTTTGCGGCTCTGCTCCACATGTCTTTTTATTCTGAGATCTAGGCCAGAGGAGAAGTTCCAATTTAGGACATGCTGTTCTTGAGGCAGGGAGAAAACAACCAAGCCAGAACCACATGAAAATTCTGAAATTTTTGCTTGACTGTGTTGAGCCTGAAGTCAGTAGGGGAAGGGAGTACCCATCTCCCCAGGAAGGCCTAGCAAATTATGTGCCAGTGGGCAAGGATGTATGCAGAATACTCTTACAGGGAAAGCAGTCCATATTCTTGTTCTCTTCCTTCCTCAAGCAAAATACTCACATGCCCCTTTTTCTAAGGAACACACAGTAAATTCTATTTAGTCACTATATGGAGCTCAGTGTCCACCGTCTCATGACAGACCCTCTGTTAGATAAGGCTTTCCTTGATCTAGAGTCCTGGGAACTAAAAAGACAAGTTGCTCCTCCCCAACCCCCCCATCTCATATACCCAAGGAACAACAGTTTCCATTGATTTATTGAAAGAAATAATGCAGAGTCCTATGACTTTCACATGCACTATCAGAACTAAAATGAAAAATCTCCTTAGTCATGTAGAACACATTGAGAGCCAGCATAGCTCACATTATATTTGGTAACATTTAAGCCACTGAGATAAACTCAGTACTGGCCTCCTAGACCATAGGACAGAGTGTTAAGCTGGGTCTATTCATATTTTTGTCAACATCAAAGTTTTGCTTAGTGTTAGCCCTGCCCTCCTTTTGTTCTTGCTATTAGCTGTACTACTACTGTCTGTTTTACTATCTTTAGATATTCAAGTCTTTTTTTTTTTTGTAAAGGGGGGGTGCTGAGTTGGGGCAGAGGGAGAGGAAGATAGAGTATCTTAAGCAGGCTCCACGCTCAGAGTAGAGCCTGACACAGGGCTCGATCTCATGACCCTAAGATCATGACCTGAGTCGAAATCAAGAGTCAGATGCTTAACTGACTGAGCCACTCAGGTGCTCCATAGATATTCATCTCTTTAAAAAAAAAAAAAAGGTGAACGCCCTGGACATAAATCCTAACCCTTCAAATTGCATACTGGAAGCCTTTAGCAAAACCAACCTTATCTCCGAATCTCAGTACCATTCATGCCAACTCTATGGCTGCTGTTTTGTGTGTTCTGGTCCCAGGCCAAGTGGTCTAGAAACTTGAGTTTCATTAATTTCAACTGGAAACTAGGAAGGGATTTCCAGAAAAAAAAATTATTCTAAACTTAACTTTCTTATATCAGCTGCCTGCTACAAATATTTTTTTAACCCTTATAGAGAACCAAACTCCTTGCCTGCACAACACGGGCTTTCAGCTGTCTTTGCTTCATTCCCAGTATTTCAACCACCCCTTGGGATCAAAGATAATAAAAATTTCTTAAGTTAAACACAGCTTTATGAAACAATAGGGGATAATTACCAGAGAAATAAAATGCAAGGGGTGCATGATGCATCTGTGCAATATTTGGACTTGGGAGAAGATTTGCTCTTTCAATGTAGGGAGGAGTAATAGGATGTAAAGTCTGCTTGTAAAATATGCCCGATCTCAGGAAAACTAAATCAAGTTTAAATTGATGCTATCCTTTTTATGTTTAAATAAAATGAGAAAATTGTAAACATTAATGTGGAGAAAGAAAGAGTACATAATTTATGTTACTCATTCTATTTCTTTTCTGAGTAGTAGTAATTACCTACTGTCCAAGCTGACATTCAGTTGAACATCAAGGGAGAATATGGTTTGTTGTACTCTGGGGATCATTTTGGAATGGTAGGCATTTGTCATACAAAATTGACTCTGGATTAATTGTCCACCAATCTTACTACATAGTTGGGTTTTACACTATAATTGACCCTATTAAATGTCGTTATGATGATAAAATTCATTTAAAACTTGGTCTCACCAAAATATTTTGACAAGTCTTCTAATGCTACATGGGCATTAAAAGCTACTTCTTCTTAAAGAAGCAGACCTATTCATTCCTAGCAAAGAGTAATAGTGAGATAGTGAGCAAGGAACAAGATCCAGAAAGCAAACTGCTTTCCAGCTTCTGATTCAGGGCATGGCTCTAGCTTCATTTTACTTTTTGAAATACATGTTCTGTGGCTTTTTCCCCCCAGAATATGAGAACTCTCTAACTTTATCTTAGTACAAAATATATCAAATATCAAGGGGATGGGTCTTAGTCATCACACTGCTGTTCCCTTTCATTTGTGTGTCTTCTTCCTCTAGATGATTTTAAATTTGCCAAATGTTAAGGAGTTTGCTTAGTTGTATACACTCTAGTAAAAGAGTTTAAATACATTCAAACCCAGAGTGTAATTTTACACACACACACACACACACACACACACACACACACACACACAAACTGGAGGGGTCCTGAGATGCCATCTCCCCCAGATCTCTCATTGTCCAAGTTAAGAAATGTAACCACAGGAAGTTGAAGAGATTTTCCCAAACCAAACATACCTGTGGGAGAACCATGTTTCAGAAACAGTCTTGAACTCCCAGTTTTTTTCATTCTACTCTTACATATCAGCAACATTTACCAGTATTTGTACATGTTATAAAATATCTCTAAAATATCTCCCAACATACAAAAAACTTAATGGGTTTTAAAAAAATTTTTGTTTTTATATGTTTTGAAATTATGTTTTGAATATGTTTTTAAACTCGAAGTTATAGAAATACAATTACAGCAAGTAGGTATAAGAGCACGAGGGGAGGTATGTTCTGCTCTAGATTTTACATGGCTCCTGGGTCTCTAACCACTGAGGAGGGTTCACAGCTCTGTGTGGTGGCTCTCTCCACATGGGGAGAGACTGTCAGGATTGAGCAAAGAGAGGGTTCTTCTGTATCTTTGCTGGAAGATATAAAAAGGGACAGTGCCTATGTATGTTTGGATAACAGCCTTCCCAGCTTCCCAGCAAGTGGTTCCAGAAGAGTCAATCTGCCAACTCTAATTTTATTCAAGTGGTTATGAAATGGAATTTGTACCTGAGTATTCTTGAACAACCCTCCCTCCCCCTTACAGTTTTCTTATGCATCAGAAAGTAATTTGCCTACAAGCCACCATTTACCCTGGTTCAGTACTGATTTATTTGCATTCTTATTTTTTTTTAAGATTTTTTATTTATTTGATGGAGAGAGAGATCACAAGAAGGCAGAGAGAGAGGGGGAAGCAGGCTCCCCACCGAGCAGAGAGCCTGATGCGGGGCTCGATCCTGAGACCCTGAGACCATGACCTGAGCCGAAAGTGGAGGCTCAACCCACTGAGCCAACCAGGTGTCCCTATTTGCATGATTCTGACACTGAATTTGGCCTGAGAACTACAATAATAAATCCAAGTCTCCCAATTACTTTATGTATGGAGTAATGTATGAAGCAGAAGGACACATTCTTAAGCTACACCAGTCACCATTTGTGGTCATAGTTACTAGCCTTTAAGACATAAGGGGAGGGGAGCCTGGGTGGCTCAGTGGGTTAAAGCCTCTGTCTTCGGCACGGGTCATGATCTCAGGGTCCTGGGATCAAGCCCCGCATCGGGCTTTCTGCTCAGCAGGGAGCCTGCTTCCTCCTCTCTCTCTGCCTGCCTCTCTGCCTACTTGTGATCTGTCAATAAATAAATAAAATCTTAAAAAAAAAGACATAAGGGGAGAAGTATCTTTCATGATCTTTAATATCATCACTATTTATATAGTTATATATAACTTATATAAGTTATATACATAACTTATATATATAGATAACTTTTATACTATTCCAAGTTACCAAAAAGTTGCTTATGTGTCTGCACATATTTCTTTCACATAGAGCACCTTTATATTGTCTGCATATTAGTACTATTTCTAGATAACATGAAATGTATGGCTAAGAAATCTTGTAGTCAGGGACGCCTGGGTGGCTCAGTTGGTTAAGCAGCTGCCTTCGGCTCAGGTCATGATCCCAGCATCCTGGGATCGAGTCCCACATCGGGCTCCTTGCTCGTCAGGGAGCCTGCTTCTCCCTCTGCCTCTGCCTGCCATTCTGTCTGCCTGTGCTCGCTCCCTCTCCCTCTCTCTCTCTGACGAATAAATAAATAAAAAAAAAAAAAAAAAAAAAAGAAATCTTGTAGTCAGTCAAACATCCAAAGACTTTGTTCAAACATGTCATTTCCTAGAAACTTCTGGAAGTTAAACAGCAGGATCTATGTTTACGTGGATGTCTTCTATAGATCCTGACCCACTTTATTTTTCAGAAAGAGTTCAAATAACTAATAGCAATTTTCTATAACCAAATACTTACTTTTTATGAAATATGGAAGTATCTTTTATAGCTCTAACAAACCACTCCATGTCCCAAACCTTAGGTTTCTCCCTCATGGTGACAAAGCGACACTTACCTTATGATGCTGGAGAGTTAGAGTTAATGTATCACAGTCTGTCATCATCTGTGATTTTCCCCAGGAACTGTCAGGGTGTAGACGGAAGACCAGTTAGTATTCAACATTTGAGATATTTTGCATCAAGTTTTCATCCGACTCATGAATTTTTCTTTTTGTCCAAGTGTATTTTAGACATTTGTTAGTCATCAAAATTTCAATTTTGCAAATATTTAGGGAACTCGGAGAAAAACACACCGCTTGATATTGGGGATAGATAAATGAATAAAGAATTCCTTGCTCTTTAGGAGCTCTTAACTTGGCAGACGATTCAGAGAAGTACGTTAACTAGCTAAATTGGGAGTCCATGTAATCACAGATTTAAGCCAATTCCTAAGCTGAGCACAGAAGAAGGAGGAATTCACTCTGATTTGGGACATTTGGAAAGGCTCCCCATAGAGGGAGCGGGACATTTGTGCTGCTCCTTGGATAGGGTAAACATTGGAACACCCAGGGTTTCCTGGGTCAGTCCCAGTTTACATTGTTATCCAGGCACAATTATAATACTGCCTTTTCATGCTTGAAGGTTTTCTTTGGACAATAAACTATATGATCACACTAGTATTCATTCGTACATATGGTGTTGACAGGGAAAAGAAGGAGGGAACAAACTTCAGATGGATCAAACAGCAAGTCAAAAGGCATAGAGGAATAAAATCCCATGGCATATTTAGGGAAAAACTATGCATCTTTCTCTTATGTGCTCAAAATAGGGCATTTCCCCCCTTTTCCTAATGCTGCTTGAATTGAAATGGGAGTATGTTCTAGAAGATCTGTCATGAGCTTTTCTGTTTGCATGTTTATTTTTTTTTCTAGGAAAGTGACTATTATGCAAAGACCTTTTTCTGTATTCATTTTTCATTTTCCATTTTCATTTGGCCAGTTTTATTTCTGACAAAGTACCACTGTCACATTACAGAGGAAGAGAGAGAAGTTAAAAACCAATTCATACATTTCATCATCTGCCTTCTGACCAGTTAATATTGAGTTAGAACATACAATGTGCTTGGACTTTGTGTACATTCCAAGAAACAAGTATTTAAAGAGAAAGTAACCAAAATTAGAAAGACATTATTTCTGTCTTTATAACTCTTCAGGGGGAAAGGAATGGAATATGCTGAAATGATAAAGAAATTCTTAACCAACTTGCATTGCTTTAGAATAACAGATTTACATTATTACTTGTGTGATAAAGCCCATTTCTCATGGAAATATTTCCCTTAGGTATCTTTTACCAGAAAGTTCTACATTTAGAACAAAGAAAGAATGCCTAGAACTATGCGTGTGTATGAAAATAACAGCCATCAGCTAAGTAGTCCCACAAACACTGAGAAGACCATCTTATCACACAAGAAAGAACAGTAGACTTGACTTTCCTGTCTTGCTAATTGCCAGTTGCTTTTGTTTTAGTCCTTTAGGGTCAAAGAACTCAAAACGCTGATTCTATGTCTCAGTACCTAAAGTATGTACAATATAGGACACACACAGTGTGAAGAGATGGGGAAGGGCATTCCCAGCGACTTGGTTACGGGAAAGGTGACTGCAGGGAGAAGGGGCATCCAGCTCCGTCTTCCGCCCCCTTGCCTCACGTCTGCTTCCCTGGCTTCAGAGAGCTGCCTTCCTACATGGAAATTTAAGACCTACTGCAGCAAACCCTTCCCTCTTTTCCCAGCCTAGGTAATATCAAGGTTTTTCGTAGCATGAGTTTTGTATTCTTTTCCACAGCTTTTCTCCTGAGCAGGTGATATGACGTCTACAAATTTTCCGAGAGGGCTTTAAAAATTTTTTAAACTACTCAAAATGTCAATAAAGTTGGAAGGAGCAATTATATTGGATATAGTTATCTATGACTCTGATTTTCTGACCTCATAGAATGTAACACCAAACCCATCTGAAGATGCCAATTTGGTAAAATAACCAATAATGTTTTCCTCTCCTTCTTAGGCCCTCACCTTCCTTTCCCTTGACTCTTGTGCTGGTATTCTAGCCAATCTAGCAGCTTGCGGTCTCTTCCCACTTCAGTCCATCCCTGGGCTGCTCCCCAAATGATGCTTCTACTCGACAACTTGCTTATGACCCAGTTTACTGCTTTTTGATAGTTTCCGGTACTGCAGGATAAAGGTGTGGTTACATGGCTTGCAAGGCTGGGCACAACTACCTTTCTGGCCTTAAACCTTTTCCTGTTCATAACTTATGCCTTTGCAGAATTTCAGCATTGGGAGCTTGCCATCTCTCTTAAGCCTCCCTTGACTCCATGAATTAGTCAGGCTCTCCTCTGTAGTAATACAGTGATGACTGGATACTGGATATTGGAATTATTGTTCATCTAAAGAAGATCATCAATTCTTAGGAAATGGCCTATGTGTGTTCAGTAAATTAGAAAAGGTAGCTGGATTACTTCCCATTTGGGCAGAGCTTTCTTAAATCAAAATCATGAGCCCTAAGAGGTTTTATTGGCTCCAAAGGATGACCTGTATGTTTGAGGCCACATTTGGCCAATCACATATGTCTGTAGACGGGCATAAGAGGATGTAGGTGCATAAGTGTACCAAAGCCAAGGATACATGGGATTCCCTCTAAAGTTGGCTAGGTGAAATAAATTTGATTTTTGATAAACACGCAAATCACCATAAATCACTTTCGTATAAATATGTTTTATTGCAGAGAAGTTATAATTATTTACATGCTGTAACACATCACAACATAAATTTACCAAATATTTTTCATGGTGGGATGCTGTAGGTTTCAGATAATAGTTTCAGAAGAACCACAGATTAAGTGAAGAGACTTACAGCTTTATTGACTCTACAACTCTCGGTTGCTAAATGCTAGAAGTCAAAAGGCAGTGTTTCTCAGTCCTACCTGTCACCACTTGCATGCAGAAACCTAGGAAGCAAATACAAGAGAACTGTCGAGTTTCAAATCCATATTGCCACCAAAGTTTACAATGGGCTGAGTTACAGTTCATGTTGTAAAGCATTTAATTCTTGCATAAAATATACAGTTCTATTAAGGTTGGTATAAATCTACTTATTTATAAACCCTGGCTTAAAAACAAGGACGGGAGGCAGCCTGCACATGCATTGAGAAGGACAACCTAGCAAATGTTTGTGACCTTAACAGTGTGGATTCACTTTCTTACTGTTACCGATCTAGGAAAATAACCTCAAGAATTGTAGGTTTAAACTTCTTGTGGTGATAAGTAATGGCAATGAAACTCTAGGAAAGACCCGAGGCACTCTCACGATTTATGCTGGTGGAGGAAAATCTATGGACTGTAGAATGTCACTAAGGTATAATTTGGCAAGTCTTCTTTAAGCCACATCTCCAGCAGGATCATCCTGAAGTGCAATAAAAAGTCACCGATGCTTGAACTGCTTATTTCTCAAAAAGTGAATAAAGTGCTAACAGACCTTGAACATAAATGAAACAAGTAGGTGGGCCTAGAAATTCCAAACCAAGTTCATAAATATACCTTAAAGTTGTGTTCCGAGGTTACCAAATAGAGAGGCCTTGACTGGAAAGGAAGAAAAGAAGGAAGTAAATGAAGGAAACACAGAAAAACAGAATTTCTCTATCTCTTCACACCTACCCCACCGACCTGAGTAGCGCACAAAGCAAGCGAATGGGTGAGGAAGATGGACGCACAGCTTTGCAAAATGGCGACGTGCTCGCTTCCTCCTGAATAGAAACCAGTGAGAAAATCCTGATGAGGAGTAAGGAGAAGTCCTAGTTTCTAGCTTCCACTGAGAATGATCTGCTCTCAGAACAGCCCTCTATCTATCCTCTGATTCCCTTTTCTCTCCTTTTACCCCCCTAGCATGTTCTCCTTGCTGCCCAGGAGATGAAAAACCATTTGTTAGGCTGGAAATGTCCTGGCCAAGGAAGCCGTCGATCCTTCAGCATCTAGCATGAGAGAAAGGGAAGTCTGCGTTCTATCCTTAAGTGATTCTTCTTTAAATGAGACCGAGATTTGGAATGGAATCTCTTGCATGATCACATCAGTAGGGCTAAGTCAGCAGCTTAGGATTCTCATGCCAAGTGATCAGGGTAGAACGCAGTACATTTTACAAATTTTGCTCTGGGGGCTGTTTTGCTTTGCAAATAAACCTTGCTTTTTTTTTTTTTTTTTTTTTTGAGCTGGGTGGCTCGCAATGGCAATTTGCAGGACTTGTAAGTTTTCCAGTGCTTGGCAGGAGGAAGAGCCCACACCACCTTATAGGCTTTGAATAAATCAGGTTATAAACCTCTTTGGGATTGAAGCCCAGCAAGTGTTACCCCTAGCTGAAGCAATGAATAAGAGTTATGAGAATAAGTAGTTTAAGGTAATTTAAAATATATATTCAGTATGCATAATAAAAATATATCCGTACAATGATCTTGATGCTATCATAATTTTTCTCTTTAAAAAAATACTCCCTTGAAAGTGCTATCAGTAGCTCCCTTCCTGTCTGTGTTTTGAAAGGCAAATTCCCTGACCCTGCAGTACTGCTGTAGTTCTCATGTCATTCCTAGAGTCTTCCCTTTTCAGTGGTAATAGTAATACACAGTATGTTTTTCTCACTCTTAGCTTCTTCCTGGCGAAATGCTGCTAAGTATGGAATACTGAAAGGATTAAAAGGGACAGTAAATTGGAATGAAGGTGTGACCTGTCTCTGACTCTAAACAAACAATAGGTAAGTTGTCCTTTATTGAGACATACGACTTGGTAGGACCCCTGGATCTCTGAGTCCTAACAAGAAGTGCAAAACAAGTAACTCAACTTGGTATAAAAAACCCTGATTAAGACAGTATAACAAACCATGATGTGAAACAATAGAGTCAAATCCAAATTCACAATATATAAACCACAGCCAAAACGGAAAGATTTTATCATAACGGTTACGGCTTCCCAAGCCAGAGAAAGCTTACTGTACTTCGAGAATCAACTAAAGTTGGTATAGCAGGGATTCTGGAACTTGCAATAACAATTGAGTAGCTGCAGATTGCATAAATGTGTTGTGTCACGTAATATCAAAGTTATTTGCAAAAATTATACAATCTGGAATGCTTGAATATGAGACACAACAATGTACTGAAACATACATTTATAAGAAAATGAGAGCAATCATTAATATAAAAGGTATTTTTGGGATGCATTACGTGAGCAGTGCTATCAAGGTTAAACAGGTGAAGGAAGTTCAGTTAGCTACTTAGAACTTCGGTCATATAGGTCTATACCTTCCTTCTTCTTCTTTGCAGAATCTCATACCTCTTCTGTGTCTTACGGTTGACCTTGCTTAGGATTTTCAAAGTGCCACGGGTAAATACTGATCAGGGGCAGACAGTGAGGGCGACTCCCGCTAACCATGCTGAAATGTAAGGCTTCTCCTCGTGTTCTCAGGGGAAGACAGACTTCCCTTGGCCAGTCTCATTCTTCCACTGTGGCGTTGCTCTGCCCTCCCTGTCTTTTTCCACTTGTGACTTTCACGTTTCCCTCCAATGACAAACACTCCTTGGGAATTTTTGATCCTTCTGTCTTCTGTCGAATTCAGGGTTTCTTCCTTCTCCTTTTCTTTCTGGGGATGCTACACTTTAAAAGGATCCCTGACCTCTTATTTCCGAGGCCCCGCCATCTTGTTTGCACTTAGAGTGCAAGAGGCAGGTAAAGCTACACTTCTTTCAGCATTTGGTTGATCTGCGGCCTCAAACTCCCAAGGACACACCTCAGCTCGTGATGTTAAAGGCTGCCAAAGGTTATTACTTGAGTTATAGGAGCGGGGCGCATTTTCCTCGGGGGAAGAGGTCTTTTTTTCCTGGTCTCCTGTTGGGTTGAGATTTTCATTCTTGATTTTTGGTGCTACAACTTTGGGGGGTGGTTCTTCGTACTGCCCAGCACACACGTTGGTGGCATAATGCTGACTGCCGTTCTCATCTTTGGCTCTCCCTGGGGGAACCTGAGTCTTAGAAATCAAAGGCTTCTCATCTTCAAAACCGGGCTGACCTTGGCTCTCCCAAGGGCATACCTCAGCCTTGTCTATGCTCTTCTGACTGGTTTGCTGACACAGTTCAGCTGCCTTGGTCTTCTGATGAGATTTCTCCTTTAAGGAAAAAGTTGGGTTTTTCTCCATCTCAGAAGCTGCAATAGATACGTGTTTTTGAACTTTTGATTCTGAAGGCACAGGACCAGGGGCCAGGTCATAAATCTCCCAAGGGCACACCTCCCCTATGTCAAAGTTGTTCTTCTTCTTGGTGGTGCCTGGGCTCATGTCAGAACTGGCAGTGGGCGGGTTGACCCTTTGTTGCTTCATAATCCCAGATTTCTGAGGTTTTCTTGGCTCCTCCAAATGATTGGAGTTTTGGGGGGCAGAATCTTTAGTCTCTGCATTATCTGAATTGGAGTACTTTCTGTTTGCTTCTTTCTCTTTTGACAGAGGTTTCTGGGATTTTGCACGTTCTTCCACGCCCGATGTTTGGGTTTTCCCAGCCAATCCAAGAGTCTTCTCCTTGGCACTTGCTATGACACTGAGAGACTTCTGCAACACGGATGTTCGGGGGTGGCCCGGCTTCTTCTCTGAGCTGAGATTGTGAGCGCTTGCCGACTTACACACCAAAGGCACAGACTCTGTGGACTCGGTCTCACTGTTTTCTTTTAGCTTCTGGGTAAGTTTTTTACTTGACAGAGACTCCAGTGTGGAATTTTCTGTAGCCTCCTCTTCCTGGCTTTCCACCGGTAAACTGTTGGACTCTTCTGTGTGCTCCCTCACGTGATCGTAAGTGCTATGTGATTTCTTTAGCGAGAAGACTCGGTTTCTCAGGGACTCCTCTTTGGGCTTCCCAGTATTACCTGAAGACTCTTGTGGGTTCTTCCTGGTCAGGGCAGTGCTTTTGGCCATGCTGTGGTCTGTGACTTCCTTGTCCTCTTTGGAACACTGCCTGCTGACTGTCTCTGGGATCTCGGTGATGCGCCTCATGATCGAACGGCCCAAGCCCTTCTTGGAGCACCGCTTTTTCTGGAGGTGGGGGTTATTCGTAATCATCTTCTTTCTTTTATATATCTCCAGCTGGGCATAGAGTTTCTTCAGCTCATCCTGCCAGAACAAGAGCAAATTCACAGAGATGCGGGACTTAGTGGTTCAGCCAGATACTAATGCTAAAGGTAACTAGGTCAGTAAGCTTGAGCTCTTTAGGGAAACTGACCTACAGCTTTTCATACCACGTGTGCTCATCAACCTTCTCCTCATTCTTACTTTTCTGATGAACCTGTGCTCTGCTACCCGTAGAGTTTGAACTTTAAGACTTGAACACATGCATCCTGCACATGGAATGAGCCCGTTGGACTTACAAGTTGTGTGGGCCGGACTTGACCTTGGCCATAACAAAACACAGCATATTGTGTTTCCTAATCAATACTGGAAGCATCATGTAGCCATTGATAAAATTACCTGTAATGTGGATTAGGTTTAGGGGACAACAGACCATCGATTACTAAAAGCAGCTTCTTACTCCAAATGCTGATATACTGTCACAAATTACTTTCAGTAATCCGGGCTCTCTGCTCGCAGATCTATCCTATCTCTTCCTAACAGCAAGATGTCAGAACCTGTAGTAGGGAACGTGTATCATGAGTTCATCATCATGACTGCTCCTAAGTCAGTTGTGACTGTCAAGACTGGCCTCTGTAACTTCTACCATGATGTGGGTTTTAGAACTGGGTTAGCCCCGCATTCGATGTTTTCAGTTCTTACGCACACACATCCCCCCTCTCTTTTTCCCTCTGGACCCGTGTGCACACAGGTGAGCATATGGATACGTCAGCCCACGCGTGCTTGCCTGTGTGCACGGGGTGAGCCCGAAACAGGAAGGCTGAAATACAGACATTACCCGAATGTCTTCCGGGTCTAAGCTGTGCTCACTCCATGCGGAGTTGATGCTGCTGTTCAGGTAGGACCCAGACCGGCCCAGGTCCAGCTCATCTTCATACGCTTCTGTAGCAATGTCATCTCGGGGGTTATTGCTTGAATGTGAAAACTGCAATAGAGACGCAGAATGAGTGCAGACATGAACCCACTGGCAGACACAGCAGAATAATTTGTTAAAGGTTCTCATGTTCATATCATTTCTTCAGCTTAGATGAACTCATTTACCAAGCTCCTTAAAAAGATCTGTTGCTATATTTATGTTTTGCTTTTCACGTTACGCACTAGAGCTCTTAGGCCATCTTAATACGTGGTTCCTTAATACGTGGTTCTCCTACCCTTATTTTCATCTTTGTCTTTTCTCCAGGCTCACAGTGTTCACTTACGTTAATCCTCATATAAGTTATTTGCATTCTGAGAATGAAAATAAGTTGAAAAACCCACACAAATGTTCTCCAAGAGTAGGAATTTGGACCCACTGGCAGCTGGAGGGAAATATTTTTTTTGAGCAGTAGGGTCTACCTCGCGTTTCTTGTTCTGCATCACCTAGGGGAGGCTATATGTCACCGAAAGGTACAACTGGCCCTGAACACAGACAGTGACTTTGAGTCTACTACACATGGCTCCAGAAATGTTGCCTCCGGGACCTAAGGGATAGGAGATCTGCATGCTGGCATCAACTGTGTTGATAGTCAGATAGGAAACAAATCAGACACTCTCTGGAGCACAGGGCTCTTTAAGCCTAAAATGATGATGATATCTAAGCTTAAAATTCAAACGTTCACTGAAATTACAGAATTTTTTTCTCAAGCTCAGCATTCTCAAATTCCTCCTTCGTCACATTTTGAGGTATTTTTATTATTTTCACGTGGCCTTTGGGTACGTTTAGTTTCATGGACTCTTGCTATCTCTACTCTTCATCAAATGGAGATGTGGAGAAGAATGAATTGGGGAAATGATGGAAAGCAGGGAGAATCAAAACAATCTGGCCATTTCACATAACATATAAACCAACTGATTGTCCTATGAAAATGGAGAGAATGGTCTAGGGAACATGGGTTCTCTTCTCCCAACTGCTCATCAGGTCAAATATTCCTTTAAAAAATTAACACATCACCCTTTCATGATACAGAGCTATTTTAATGTCAATGTTTGTTAAAATATTTAAGTGGCAGGTGAACAGCTATATAATATAACATGAAACAGCAATTCTCTACGTAAGGAATCATGAACTGACTGAGAAACCACAGAAACAGGTGACTCTTTCCTTCACTCTTCTACTTACAACTATGGTTCTGACATGTGTCAGGAATTTAAGGTCATAAAGATGAATAAAACAGAGTCCGTCTCCTCCAAAATCTCAAATGCTGCTAGGAAACCACCCAGAAGTGATTGATAAGAGAGTAATTGTTCTTGAGCACAGTCTCAGAGATGATGGTGAGTTTAAGGAACACTTCTCAGATAATATCCATTTTCTGCTTTATTATTTGTCCTTAGTATTTATATCTATCTAAAAGAGTATTTTGAATGCTTATCTTAACCTATTTCTTCTGTGTCCCCCTTGTCCACAATATAAATACCACAAGAGCACATATTTTATCTGTTCGTTATTCTTATTCCAGGATATAGAACAGAGCTTAGCGAAGCCCCTCAATGATTTTGTTAAATTATCTCAAGTTGCGATATAGTTCACATACCATAAAATTCTCGAATTTCAATTGTACAGTTGAGAGGTTTTGGTATATATTCACAGTGCTGTGCAACCATCACCACTATCTAATTCCAGAATATTTTCATCACCCCCCCAAAAGAACCTTAAACCCATGAAAGCAGTCATTTCTGTTTCCTCTCTTCCCTAGCTAGTGACAACCACTAACTTGCTTTCTGTCTCAACAGAGCGGCCTGTTCTGGACATCTCATATACATGGAATCACACAAGATGGGCCTTTGTGTCTAGCCTCTTTCACGTGGTGTAATGTTTTCAAGGTGCGTACTAGCTATAGTGCGTACTGGTGCTTTACTCCTTCTTATTGTTGGGTAGTGCTGCATTGTGTAGGTGACACTGCATTGTGCTTCTACATTTATCAGTTGATGGACATTTGGATTGTTTCCACTTCTTAGCTATTATCAATAAGTCTGCTAGGAACATCCATGTACCAATCTTTATGAATATGTGTTTTAATTCTTACCACTGAATGAGCCGTCTGCATATGTAGTACCTCCATTTAATAAACAGGTAACCATATAATGCAAAGTATGAAAAAGGAGAAGATAAATTGCAGTAACAGATTAGTCCATGAAAACTGTGGCTATTTGGTATATATAATTCAAGTAAGGAAGAAAATAGGAATTTTGTTCTGTTTACATTTGTTTGCCCTTTTAGTCAGGCTGAATTTTAATGTTTCACTTATGAGAGGAGGTAAAACCTGGAGTGAATGACAAGCAATCATAAATTCCTGTCTCAGCTGTGTTAATATTATATCGTGTGGTACTAATACAGATAAATGATGTTCCAATATTTTGTTTTTCTATGTGTAAATGAGGAAAATAATAATAATGCTCTAACTTGGGGGTACCTGGGTGGCTCTGCCTTCCAGTGGGTTGGGGCCTCTGCCTTCAGCTCAGGTCGTGATCCCAGTGTCCTGGGATCGAGACACCCCCCCCCCCCCCCCCCCGCCAGGCAAGCTCTCTGCTCAGCAGGGAGCCTGCTTCCCCCTCTCTCTCTCCCTGCCTCTCTGCCTACTTGTGATCTCTGTCTGTCAAATAAATAAATAAAGTCTTTAAAAAAAATAATGCTCTAACTTGTGTTTTTTTCCCACACTCTGATATCATATTATTTCATTGTAAGCTGTTTTATTGCTATTGTGTCATAGATGAAGAAACTGAACCTCAGAGAGATGAAGTTTTGGCTAATGTCATACTGTATAGCCAGTGTGAGTGGAACATATATTCTTAATCCTGGTATTCTGAGGGCTGGCCCATTTTCCCCCACTTCGGTATGCTGTCTAGATAAGTCTTTCCCAGAATCTATCATTATGAAGCAAGATTTTTCTATACAAAATATTATAATTATGTACATAAAAATTTTCTGAATGTTTACAACACAAAGCTTCCTGAATATAAATCCAAACAGGAAGATTCTTAGAATCTCTTTAAAAATTACTTTGATGTTATAGGTACAATAAAAGTTACCTTGGACCCATAATTAAATCATATCTGAATATAAAAATATTTGAGAAAGGGGCATCTGGGTGGCTCAGTGGGTTGAGTTTCTACCTTCAGCTCAGGTCATGATACGGGGCATCCTGGGATCGAGCCTGCATGGGGCTCTCTGCTCAGCAGGGAGTCAGCTTCCTCCTCTCTCTCTGCCTGCCTCTCTGCCTCCTTGTGATCTCTCTCTCTGTCAGATAAATAAATAAATTCTTAAAAAATATATATTTGAGAAGGAGCCAAACCAGATGAGTTTTGTATAAACTGAAGCATTTAAAAATTCTATGGGATGTTTAATAAATTCTAAAAGAAAAGAGATATCTAGTTCCCTGAGGAGAGAGCTTTAAAAACATTTTAGTGTCAACTAAATCTCCACACTTTCCTTTCCCTATATTGCCAGATACTTTTTTTTTTTTAAAAAAAGAGGAAACAACTCCATGCTTATTTAAAATAACTGTCTTGCAAGAGAAAAGTAATGTTAGAGGAATACCTTTGGAATCAAAAGCAACCCAATGGTGACTGTCACAGTCAAATGAGTATGTGCAAAATACAGCATTAGCATCCAGTCAGACTGAAGTCTTGAGGCAAGAACGAATCTGAAATGAGAATTCACCAAGTTAGTAATCCAACAAGATCTCTATTTAAAATACTAGGATATTTGGAAACTTTTTTTCCTCAGTGTTTTTTAAAAGCAAGCAAGCAAGCGTGAAGAAAGTTGTACTGTGGTCTCTGTGACACACATTTTCATCACAGAACGAGACCCAAAGTAACTGACTGCATACGTAAGACATGAACTCCCTATTTATTATTTTAACTTATCAGTAGTAGGAAAGACAGCATATAATATGCTAATCATTTCCTGGAATAATTATTTTGCATGTAAATGGAATGTCTAAAGTGAAAACAGTGAACACATGTGAATTCAAAAGAACAGATTTACAAACTAGTGGCTTCAGGCAAATTTGGGTTATAAGACACAGCCACATAATTCTTGATTCTAATCTTTTTCCTTTGAAAACATTAATTAAGAAAAAAGGGGTGGGTAGTTATCTGTCTTTGTGAATGACCTCAGAGGTTTAAATGATAAACAATGCAATGGTTAAATGAATATACTAATGGTTTGTAATATCATCTTTTAAAATAAAGATTTTAGTTGTTGTGAAGTGTCAAATTGTTTTTAGATAACTGAAAATCCTATCTTGCTGAGGAATTTATAAAACGGTGTTCTAGAACAGTCCTGCAGGCAACATGTATAAGAAAAATCCAGTACTGATACCTACTCTGGTGATTTTGGAATGTTTTCATGAATCAGTAGGTATGTGTACACACTAAAACTCAGGTTTTAAGGACTCATTCTTTTGCAGAAACCAGGTGATGTTTTATTAAGGTCATTTTGCAATCATACTCTTCTTTTAATTTTTTCCCATGCATTGTTTATCCATGAAAGCTAAATATGAGATTTTATTGTGTTTGGAATTAAAGAATTGGCATTTTAAAAAAAAGATTTACTTATTTATTTGAGAGAGAGAAAGAGAGAGAGAGAGAGAGAGGAGAGCAGAGGGAGGGGCAGAGGGAGAAGAAAAGAAGGAGAGATTCCCCACTGATCGCCTGCAGAGCCCCATGTGGGGCACAGCTCCCCACCTGGAGATCATGACCTGAGCTGAAATGGACAGTCAGATGCTCCGCTGACTGAGCCATCCAGGTGCCCCTAGAGAATTGGCATCTTGATACACTGATATATGTCATCATATTTGAAAAGCTAACATCTTAAGAAAATGCTTATGATATAATCATAAAACAAACACATGAATCTAAAAATAGAAGAAACTTATTTTATACCTGCATTATGCCATATTCATGACAAATTTACTAAGTAAATTAGCATTATTAATACTTGAAACAAAATTTCCATCAAGGGGATTTCTTACTCATTTTCACCTCCATCCTATCCCCCGTCTTCTCACCTCCCCTCCCCTGCAAATCGAGCTAAAGTGGAAGCTTGAGAGTTGTTCAACATGGAGATAGTTTCCTCTGTGTTTGGAGACATAAAACAGACTTAAAATATATACATAGAAGTACAGAAAGTTCATGATAGTTTACCTATAACCAAATAGCATTTTAAGAATTAACATCTTCTCTAACTCTTGGTGAAAAAAGTATGCCTGCCTTGAATATGATTAAATGAATAATCACTTTGTTTGGGAATGACATACTTTTGACAGATCCTGTGCTGGGTCAGAAGAGATTTTTTTTAAGCACTGAAATAGGATCATCATACTCAATAACAAGTAACAGTATCTGAGGCATAGGACTGAGGCATAGAAGCAATATAAAATTGTGACCTGGAAAATTATATAATCCAAATCTGCTGGGGCCATTTCCAGCACTGGAGCAGACAGTTATATCAAGTGAGATGGATTTACATTCTAAAAGTGTTCTCATGCACTGCGAATTTCTGTCTCAAATGCCAACACAAGTGAACCTGAAGCCAGCCTGATGATATCTGAAAGGAACATGGTTACATATATTTTAAATTAAAATGGTGAGTCTTCCAAAAAGTTAATTTGAAGTACTCTATACTAACATCAACTGATCAAATTAATCAGTTTTTAAATACTGCTAGGTTTGTTAGGTTGCAGTTCTGAGTAGAAATATCTTAAGAAAAATTGGGTTTTGCAGTCTTCTTAAAGATTTTTCTTTAAAAAACTTTTTCAACTTCTAAAAAATAGATCTAACAGTCAGGAACATAGGAATAATTAAAATCGAGGTTAAGAATAAAAGCAAATTTTTAAAAGTCTTGCACTTTCCCAAAGCTTTGCTCTATGCTTAGTAAAGGATTATAGAACAGATTAGGCAAAATGCCTTCTGCATTATTAGACTTCTAGACTTAATCCTTTTAGTTTATTTTTGTTCAGTCTGGCAATTTGGTGAGAATAAAAGTAAATCTGCATATAAATATATAGTCATAGCTTTAAGTTTATATATTTATGTATGTAGATACGTATCCACAGTTATGTACATATAATTTTATATTTTAAGCAAATAAGAATGAACATATATGCCTATTGATAGAGAATATCTGCTGATGTTGGAGGATTTATTTAATATTATTTCATTCTAGTAAAAATCTACAAAGATGGGTCTAGTTGATTTATATTATTATGTTATTGTTTCCTATTCTTAGATTTTATCAACACTGGAACCACAGCAGGTATGAGTTCAGTCCACATGTAATTAAGAAATTATATATATTTGATTTCTTTAATTATTACTGCCTATTGCTTTCTCCCTGCTCATCTCCCTAAAATCAGTGTTCTATAGATTTACTGTGTTGAACTATAATTTAAACTATAATTCCATCTTTGGTCCTTTATGGCCATACAATTAAATTTCCAAGACAGAGTAGCTAGTCTATACTATAATTCTTTGAAGCCAACATGCCACGATCTAATTGGGTTTGGTCTATGGAGAAAGGTAAGTTGAATTTGGAACTTAAAAGTAGGGTTTTTCAGCAGTCCACAATAGCCAGACTGTGGAAAAAACCTAGAATTCCATCAACAGATGAATGGATAAAGAAGATGTGGTATATATACACAAAGGAATACTATGCAGCCATCAAAAGAAATGAAATCTTGCCATTTGCAATGATGTGGGTGGAACAAGATGGTATTACGCTGAGCAAAGTAAGTCAATAAGAGAAAGACAATTATCATATGATCTCCCTGATACGAGGAATTTGAGAGGCAAAGTGGGGGGTTTGGGGGGTAGAGAAGGAGAAAATGAAACAAGATGGGATCGGGATGGAGACAAAACATAACAGACTCTTAATCTCACAAAACAAATTGAGGGTTGCGGGGTTGGGAGGGTGGAGGGAGAGGGTGGTTGGGATATGGACACTGGGGAGAGTATGTGCTATGGTGAGTGCTGTGACGTGTGTAAACCTGATGATCAACAGACTGTATCCCTGGGACTAATAATACATTATATGTTAATTTAAAAATTTTTTTAAAAGGTAAGGCTTTCCATTCAGGTTTTTTTAAGCTTATCTAAGAAAATACCAAAGCCTACCAAGGCCAGTCACTCTGCTACTACTAGAAGTTCTCCCTGTTCAAAACTTAAAGGACTATACAGTTGTCTCGAGGGAGGCTGATCTTTTAAGTAGGTCATGTCTACCAACACAAAGTCTACTAGGTTCAACATGTACAACTCAGTCAGATCTTGTGTCTATGTGAACCCAGCTAGGCTGATGGGTTGTCTGGGACTCTGTAAGAAAGACCTAATCAAAGTAAGAAAGTTATTATTATTATTATTGTTTTTTAAAAGCAAGCTCTATGCATAGTGTGGGGTTTGAACTCATGACCCTGAGATCAAGAGTCGCATGCTCCCTGACTGAGCCAGCCAGGTGCCCCCAGAAAGCTATCCTGAATGAATATTTAGAATACATTTCTCCTCAGACAACTATCATATGATCTCCCTGATATGAGGAAGTGGAGATGCAACATGGGGGGTTAAGGGGTAGGAGAAGAATAAATGAAACAAGATGGGATTGGGAGGGAAACAAACCATAAGTGACTCTTAATCTCACAAAACAAACTGAGGGTTGCTGGGGGTAGGGGGGTCGGGAGAGGGGGGTGGGGTAATGGACATTGGGGAGGGTATGTGCTATGGTGAGTGCTGTGAAGTGTGTAAACCTGGCGATTCACAGACCTGTACCCCTGGGGATAAAAATATATGTTTATAAAAAAAAAAAAAAAAAAGAATACATTTCTCCTCACCTCGGCCAAGTATTAAAACAGAATTTTCTGAAGAGTGGCTTCTATTACCAGATGTCAGTTGATGTAGGGGGGATATCATGGTGAATGGTTTGGAAAGTGCTGGTTAAAGAAACTTAACGAGATTTCCTTACAGCAGGACTTCCTGGTATGTCACACTGTGCTGTGACATTCCTAAAAGGGAGCTACCAAATGCAATGTGTTATAAATATACACAAGCGTGTAAAAACATCCAAAAGTGATATCCTAATATATCAACAGTGCTTATTGTCTTTGGGTGGTTGGATTAGGCAGTTTATTTTTAATCATTTTATGATTTATCTATAATAACCACCTATTGCCTTATTAGGAATTTTTAAAAGTTCATTTAAAAAATAACTTTCTTGCCTACTTGGGCAAATTGAGAGTTTAAAGTCCATTGAGGGACGCCTGGGTGGTTCAGCGGGTTAAGCATTTGTCTTCGGTTCAGGTCATGATCCCAGGGTCCTAAGATCCGAGCCCTGTGTCGGGCTCCTTGCAGCAGAGAGCCTGCTTCTCCCTCTCCTTCTGTCTGAAGGTCCCTCTGCTAGTGCTCTCGCTCTCTCTCTCTCTCTCTCTCAATGTGTTAAATAAATAAATAAATAAAATCTTAAAAAAAAAAGTCCATTGAAAAAACATACTTAATGATGAAAACAGAACAGATGTAAATCTTAAGATAGAAAAGGATAAAGATCAATTTAGGTAAATGCTTTGAACAGATTTAATTTCTCGGGCAATTAATTTGTTTCTAAGAAATACAGCAGCTGATGTTAGGGCAAAAGTAGGAAACCCTTTGCATGACCTGGTCACATTCTGACAACAGAAGACATTTAAACATATCTGTAAATTTCTTCTGGCATGCTTATAACTCTTTAATTGATTTGTTAATACAGCATTTAACTTACAAATGGTTCTAGAGAAGCATGTCTGTCATATCTTGAAACACGTGTTTGATATTCTGGAAACAGACAATGAAAATGCAGCTTTTCTTGGGAGATGGTTTGGGAGAAATGTGCAGGCTGCGGGGCTCTGCCCACAACAGTGTTCTTCAGTGCTCACTACAGGGCATCCCCTCTCACATCCTTCAGCTCTAGTCCGAGGAGAAGTGAGAGAGCCTTCTTTTTGCCTATTTATAACATCGTATTTTGTTTTGCATCTTTCCTTCCTCTTTTCCTTTTCTCTTTTCTCTCTTTCTTGAGAGGGGGCAAGACAAAGCAAGGAGGCAAATTCCTTTGATTCCTGGTGCTTTGATGGAATTTCCAGGGTTGTCAAATCATAAATACTTCTTTTCTTTCTTAAACGTTGAAAAAGTGTAGGTATGCCTAAGGTTCAGCTGTTCTCTGGTATCATCTATTCCTACAAGTGCAAGACGTAACTTGATAATTATTGACTAAAGTGAGAAATGATAAATATCTTCTAAAACTTTCAAAGATCCACACCTTCCCACTCTGACTCCCACCATTATTTATCACTGTTTTTCCACTGAGGGAAAAGACAAATATTCAAAATTTCTCATTAAATTCTTATGTATGTCCTAACTTTGTCAAGCAAATGAATGACATCTTTTTGTTGCTTTGCAAGTTATAGGATTCCTTTTTTTTGTTCTCACTGAGGTTTTCATTTCATTTTCAGATATAAATAGGTGTAAATTCTCCAAAGATAAGTCATACATATTTCATTTTGTTCACTATCATAAGCTACTTGCTTCCTCCTTTGTACTTACTGACTATAGTGATAAATGGGATATTAAGAAATGGAGGACCAGGCCATACTAATAAAAAGTCATTGCTAAAATGTGATAGTGATAAAACCTCATTGCACACAAAAATCCAGTCATTGGGTTGGAGTGGTTTTTTTGGTTTTGAATTTAGCAGAACTAGTACACTTAAGTTGACTATCTGAGTATTAAGATTTTAAAAGTGTAAACCAGTGTATTAACATGAATGGAAACATAGATGATTTATCTACATCTACTTTATAATGTAAGCATGTGTTGTTTTATATCTTCAGAACAGAAGACATTATATATCATAACAATATTCAATGATATTCCCATAAGTGGTTTAATTAATACAGTAATATTGAGTTAACCTTCAAATAAATAAAGGTGATAAGAAAACATTAGAAGGAACTAAGAACATCAGTTTAGGAAAAAAAAATATAGGGGCACCTGGGGACACAGTTGGCTAGGTGTCCGACTCTTGGTTTCAGCTCAGGGCACGATCTCATGGGTCCTGAGATGGAGCCCCACGTTGGGCTCTATGCTCAGTGCAGAGTCTACTTGGGTTTCTCTCTCCATCTCCCTCTGCCCCACTCCACTGTGTGTTCTCCCTCTTTAATAAATAAATCTTAAAAAACAAATAAACAACAAGCTATCTTCATTTGCCATTTCTGCGACAGACATTAGTCAACTTAAAAACACCATCCTTCCTAAATCTTTCCATTATGCATGCTATCCAGTTTTGCTATTTAAGTTAAACTGAAACACATCATAGAAACAAAACGGTTATTTACTAGCTCTACAGGGCACTTGCCTGATTGTGTGGAATACAGCAGAGATAATGAGCTCGTTGTGAACTGCAACAGCCATATAGCGTGGCTCGTGAAAGGCTGATGGCACCGTCCGCACTGCATAGCAGAGATAAACACCCCACAAGAGGAATAAAAATTCAGCTGTGAGGACAAAAAAAAAAAGAAAAAAATTTTCCATTAGTTTTATAGGTGAATAATAGTGTAAAATTTAAGTTCTTTAGCATGCATTTTGTGTTTGTTATAGAAACATAAGTTCAGTTAGAAACAGATGCATATAAAATGTCATTCACGTATGAATACATATGATATATTTATTTTAAGATTTTATTGAGTGTAACAGAAGATTTTACAAAGGTATAGTTTGGTTTTTCTTTTCTTTCTTTCTTAAAACAGTGGTTGGTGCCTCAGATTTTTCTTTTGCTAATACCTGGCTTTTTCCTAAAATAAATATAAAATAATTTTCCACATCCCCAACCTAAGTTTAAGATACTCATAGAGCATCTGGGTTGTAATGAAGTCATCAGGGCAACAAAGGCTTGTAATGTGTTTATATCCAACTTCTAGAAATTTAAACTCTTACTGCATTGAATCTGGTTCCACACCGTAAAGATACCCATTGCCAGAAATGTGAGAAAATAGGTTGTTAAACATTCAGTGGCATATTTTATAAATGAACCATTATTTCTTCACACATGACAGAAATCTTATCTTTTATGGGTGGAGTGCTAAAGGCTTCATAAAATTCACAGTCATCTTATTTGTGGGGCTCAAGTTAGAAGAGACAAGCATAGCACAGCATTTAAACATAAGGGCTTTGGAATCACACTAGACCTGATTGGAAATTCTGTTTCTATCTCTAATTAACTTTGCATAATCTAAGCCAACTTAATATTTCTGGCCACAGTTATCTTATGTGGAAAATGACAATAATTAAAGTATATATTTCATGAGATTATTTGTTAATGAAATCAAATAATGAATATAAAGCACTTAACATAGTTTCTGTCTGGTAGATATTAAATAAAGGAATAAATAAAAACACACGTTAAATGGTTCTTATTGTTGAACACCTCATTTGACTTTTTTTTTTTCCAACCTGAACATCACTATTTTAACTCATACTGACCAATAATTGTTCAATCCATTTTCTGTCTTAGTGACACGACATCACTGGAAGATAGTATCTAAAGAAGATCATATCTAATCAATCAGAGTAAAGAAGAAAGCTTTAATTTGGAGAAAGTCTTTAATCAAATGCATCACTTCGAGGTAACCTACTTACTTATCTATTGAAACATTGACTTCCATTCCTATATGCCAAGTTGTTTATCTGCCAAGCTTTCAGCATATTTCTGTCAGTATTTAAACAATAGGTAGTGCCCTAATTACTGAAAATCCCTTAAGTAAACACATCCTTCAAGAGTTACTCTAAAACCCTGATGTGGTTAGAAGACAAATATAAAATAAGCCACACTCAAAGATCTCCATGAGATTTATTCAGTCCCAGTTATTCAGTACGTTGGCCACTGGCCATGTGCTATAAATCTTTTTTTTTTGTCCAGCCAAGTTCTACTGGATCAGGAAAAGTGAATCAGGAAATGCTGGGGTCTTCATGTACAACTTTCCTTCTTACCTCTTGTATTTCTGTCCATGGTACTATTATTGCCTCTTTACCCAGGTGTGAAATCTCTGTGCCACCCTTCACTGATACATTTCTACTTTGAGCTGTTTTTCATACAAATCATTCCTCTCAATGCCCACAATGACTATCCTTTAAGTGCCTATGATGTCATTCCTTATTGGTTATAATTATTTTTCAACTGCCCCGTCTAAACCTGGATTAACCCTGAGCTCATTCATTCTTCATTTCCTGAAACTTCCTTTTGATCACATCAGGATTTGTCCAAATCCCTGGTACTCCATGTGGAGTAGCTGATTCACATTTCCACTACAGGATTCACTAAGACTCACTTAGGACCCAGGAAATAATTCCTGCCCCCGCAAAGGAAGACCAGAAGGGATTCATGCCTGGGTAGACATGTCCTCATTTTTAAGACTTTCTTGTCACCCAGGCTTCATGTTAGCTGCCCACTTTGCTTATTCTTTTGTACTTGTATACTTTTCTTAGCCCCTGACTTGTCGTCTAGTTGCTGACCCTCAGGCCAGGCTTTCGTGAGGTGTCATGTGCACCTTCATTCAGAAATCGGTAGTGTCTTACTATTATTTTACAGATGCTTGATCCTGGCACTCCTTGTCCCCTATGACATCATGGTATATGTCCAGCATGATCTTCCAGTGCTCCCCAGCATGAACTCTAGGCTGATCTAGGCAGACTCATCCTTTGAACCCTTCAAAGATTCCTCTTGCTTCTGAGTCTTTGTTCATGCTATTGCTCACACATGAAACTCCTCTTACCCGCATTTCCAAATCCAATCCAGTTTTTCCATGTTTAATTCAGGTCCTACCTCCATCGCAAGGCCGCATGAATTGATTTCACTTTGCATGGAATTTTCCTTCCTCTAATATCTTACAGTTTTTAACTACTGATATTACGAAATGCAGAGAATAATGCCACACAATATATAACTGAGAGAAAATCGTGGAGTCTTGTTAATCACTCCATTCCTTAGCCCCAACTAGTAATGACCTTCACGGCAAGAAATAAGTCTTTATCTATTCATTTATTTACTTACTTACTTTTTTTATTCAATATACTTAACATTCGGTGTCTATTCATTTCAGGTATACAATATAATGATTCAACAAGGAACTGAGTGAATTTTTTTTTCTGCCTTTGCCTCCTTAGATAGCTCAATAGTACTAAGCAGACATAGATAAGATTCAATAAATATTTGTTGAATTGAAAGAACCTAGATGATACCAGTTTCAGGTTATTAGAGATGTAGAACTTCTGTTACCTTGGCCACTCCCTCTAACGCTGCAGGCCTATACATGACTTAAAGGTTATACTGGCATTATTATTAATAGTGGTAACTGCTGTTTACTGATGGGCCACTAAGGGTACTGTGATGTGTTTGGCAGTTAAGAATAGTTAAAGCGGGGTGCCTGGGTGGCTCAGTGGGTTAAAGCCTCTGCCTTTGGCTCAGGTGATGATCCCAGGGTCCTGGGATCGAGCCCCATGTCGGGCTCTCTGCTCAGCGGGGAGCTTGCTTCCCCCTCTCTCTCTCTGCCTGCCTCTCTGCCTACTTGTGATTTCTGTCAAATAAATAAATAAAATCTTAAAAAAAAAAAGAATAGTTAAAGCAAAAATATTTTTAAACAACAGCACAAATATATGGTGAAATTGAAGAATTCACATGTAACTGACACTGTCTCCTTTTAAAGACACTATCCCCTGCCACTTATTATAGTGTTTTGATATAATGTTATCCTGAAGATTGAAAAAAAAAAAAAAGAAAATAGCTAGGTTAATTAGGGTATGACAATGTAGAATTATATTTAAAAATAAGAGATAAAATAAGATTCCTCCTAAGGAAGCTTAACATTAAAATCATTTCATTAGCAATATCAAACAATATGCTCTAGCTGAAAAACAATTTATTATTCAAAGTACCAATTAAACTAAATGTGATATGAAAGTTGTGCTTGGGAAAAAAATCAGTTTCATATAATTAACTTCAAACTAACATCGCAATTAGGAAAGAAAATATGCAGATGTTACCAAATTTTGCAGTGTTATTACGTGGGAGTTGAAATATGTGTTGTGCTTCTGCTTTAGAAAATAATTTCTGTGGTTAAAAAATTTTGATGGCAGGCATGAGTATAGTTAAAAAGGGAATTGCATTTATATTTAAAGATCCAAATAGGGCTTTCAGAAAACTGAGGTATTTTACTTTTAATCTATAAGGGATAACAGTTTGAAAGTTAACTACCACAGCCTTTTAAAAATTAATAGACCATAATGAAAGTGATTTCACGTTATCATTCCAACGGGCTGGGTCAAGCAAAGAAGAGAGAATTTGTATCAGCTCTTGAAGGTGCCTTAGCTCTGTGATCTTAGAACACCCACAACGGCTGAGAGAAAAATGACTTCAAAGTACAAAATCTCTCACAAGATGTGGTCTCCTGCCTTGCCATGTTGCAAAGGCATTTTTTCTTTTTAAGATTTTATTTTTAATTTATTTATTTTTTATTTATTTGACAGAGAGAGATCACAAATAGGCAGAGAGGCAGGCAGAGAGAGAGGGGGAAGCAGGCTCCCTGCTGAGCAGAGAGCCTGATGTGGGGCTCGATCCCAGGACCCTGAGATCATGACCTGAGTCAGAGGCAGAGGCTTAACCCACTGAGCCACCCAGGCGCCCTGGCATTTTTTTCTTAATGACATTTTATACTTCTTAGCCCCTTTAAAAAAATGTTTATATGGCACAAATAAATGTACAGATGAAGCATTTAGGTTTCATTTTTTTTAATGTCCAAGGATTTCTTGTAACGTCTTCCTCTATTTTTCTCTTAAGTCCTTCAAATTAGATGTCCACTGTTTTTATGCTAATAACATGGCAGGTGGCACAGAAGTGATCATGAAGTATTAAACAAGCTCAATAATCCTTGGGAGTAGCTCAAGTTCCAGCGTTCTAGGGTTCAATTGGCACACACGAGCCTTTTTATTCTGGAGGCTTAGTTGCCTTTTCTTTGGTTAAAATGAGAACAGTTATCAGAGTTATAAGGCTTAAAACAAAGAGAATGATACTTTTGATAGAATTTTAAAGCTAGAAGAGACTTTATTAGACCATGTAGTCTGGGGTACTTTTTTTGAGTGTGTATATGATTGTCATGATGGGTGGCTGGTGAATTGCTGTTACTCTGTTTGCCTGAAGTCAGTTTATTCAGCGTTGGGATAGTGAGTGACGGAGAAGGTGGATGTTGCAGTGGGTTTCACAAGCAGGGCAGTGCAGGCAGGAATGTCTGTCTGTTCCCTCCTCAGCTTTCTGGAAGCAGTGAGCCAAGGGATGGGCAGTGTTGGGCTACCGAACAAACCTGTGGAGAGCCTTGTATCCCTGTTGCCTTCACAGGGTTCACAACAGAGTGGAGCCTGGAGCACAAGGCTCTTTAGTTCCTGACCAGTGTTCTTGAAATTACATCCCTGGCCTGAGGGTTTCTTTTGCTCTATTACTAATAGGTAGAGACAAAACCTGGGGAAATATTGTTTTAATCTTACGGAAGAAAATTTCCAAGCAGTAATTGTTTGTATTTAAACAATTAATATGTTAATCATAAATAGCTAGTACTTCCATTTGGACTGACTTTTTGTCCCCTCAATCTGACTTGGTAGTGAACATCTGTTGAATGTGTCAGGCACTGCGCTAAATGCATTTTGTACATTACCTACATGCGTGAAAGCTTTATTATAGGATGGGGCAAAATTCTGAATGTCCCAATTTCAAGCTTGCATCAGAGATCTTGTGTAGTAATACCAAGGAATACTGCTGTTAATCATCTGAACTGTGTAGGTCACACAGTGACTTGATGATTCTATTCTGGTCTCCATTCACCTCGAGGGAGCTCTCCGAGGCAAGAACTGCAGTGAATGGCCACACATTTGCATGCTGACTTTTCTTTATTGCTTCCTTTCACACATTTCTAGAACTTGGATCAAGTTTTTCACAATTTCCACTGCATCTTGAGAGGGAAAGTTAGAAAAAGTATATTTTCTCCCCTCTGTCCTTGGCATGGGCACTTAAGAGTTTTAAAATCTGATGTGGAGTGACAGAAATTTAGTGAAATTCAGACACTTCACAGTTTATGGACACACAATCAAGATCATGAATGTAAGAAGGGCTCACAAAGACAAGAGTGGGGACCTCTCAGAGCACAGGGTCAGTGACAGGGCAGCAAGTTTGGTCTTCTAGTAACACTCTTCTGTTTCTCTCTCCTGGTCATTGGCCTTTGTGTTGTTTGAGGAGGGAGCTGGAATTGGGATTGTTACCATTTAAAAAATACATTTAAAACTGTCAATCTTTTTTTAAAGACTGACAGCATGGGCAATTTGCTTTTGCTTGGGCAACCTCTCACGATTTACGCATACTTTTTGAAGGACTAGCTTGAGTGGTTTTAGGATGATTACAGTGGGGATTAAATTTTTGTTTGTTTATATTCTGCCTTTGGGGAAAATTATTTTACTTCTTTGAGATGTAGTTCTTTATATGACCTTAAGGGGCAAAGAGAGAACAAAATATTTTATACCTTAATTTTATACTTAGAACATCATTTTCTCTTTTGGAAGTTAAAAAAAAAAAACTAACTTCCTTGTTCAATTTCTAGCTTATAGAATCTTTGAGACAATTTTGCTGAGTTGGCTCAGGACCTCGCTTGACAACTGAGTGGCAGATTTACACTCTCATTACAATTCTGTCTTTTTCCTGGCCAAGTGATCTCTGTCTTACTTAATGTATCCCAGAGCTTTGACTACTTTGGGGAATGGTTCTCAGTGAGTAGAAACTGAAAACCCACACACTTTTCTCCTCCTAAGTAATCTAATCTCAGAGGAAATGGTAGCGCCCAGCTCTCCATAATCACTAAGGAATCGGAATGCTTGAGCTGTAAGAACACGCTGAGACCCGCAGTCCATGCGGACTAACAGCTTGTTGTTTGAACTATGACAGTCGTTTTAATACAAGGAAAAGATCTGCCAAAATCTTCTTGACAACTGAGCTAATCTATAGACTATTACTTTTCAAGCAACAGAAGATGGCTTTTTTCCCCTCCTTTTCTTTTTAATTTTTTTCAGTGTTCCAAAATTCATTGTTTATGCACCATACCCAGTGCTCCATGCTATATGTGCCCTCCATAATACCCACCACCAGGCTCACCCAACCCCCACCCCCTTCCCCTCCAAACCCCTCAGTTTTTTCTCAGAGTCCACAGTCTCTCATGGTTTGTCTCCCCCTCCCGATTACACCCCCCACACACTTCTCCTCTCCATCTCTCAATGTCTTCTGTATTATTTCTTATGCTCCACAAGTAAGTGAAACCGTATGATAATTGACTCTCTCTGCTTGACTGATTTCACTCAGTATAATCTCCTCCAGTCCTGTCTATGTTGATACAAAAGTTGGGTATTCACCCTTTTTGATGGAGGCATAATACTCCATTGTATATATGGACAATATCTTCTTTATCCATTTGTCTGTTGAAAGGCATCCTGGCTCTTTCCACAGTTTGTCAATTGTGGCCATTGCTGCTATGAACATTGGGGTACAGATGGCCCTTCTTTTCACTACATCTGTATCTTTGGGGTAAATACCCAGTAGGGCAATTGCAGAGTCATAGGGTAGCTCTATTTTTAATTTCTTAAGGAATCTCCACACTGTTTTCCAAAGTGGCTGCACCAACTTGCATTCCCACCAACAGTGTAAGAGGGTTCCCCTTTCTCCACATCCTCTCCAACACTTGTTGTTTATTGTCTTGTTGAATTTGGCCATTATAACTGGTGTAAGGTGGTATCTCAATGTGGTTTTGGTTTGATTCTCCCTGATGGCTAATGATGATGAACTCATGGTACTGGCCAAAAACAAATACACAGACTAGTGGAACAGAGTAGAGAGCCCAGATATGGACCCTCAACGCTATGGTCAAATAATCTTCAAAAAAGCAGGAAAAAATATACAGTAGAAAAAAGATAGTCTCTTCAATAACTGGTGTTGGGAAAATTGGACAGCTACATGTAGAAGAATGAAACTCGATCATTCTCTTACACCATACACAAAGATAAACTCGAAATGGATAAAAGACCTCAATGTGAGGCAGGAATCTATCAAAATCCTAGAGGAGAACATAGGCAGTAACCTCTTTGACATTGGCCACAGCAACTTCTTTGAAGATATGTCTCCAAAGGCAAAGGAAACAAAAGCGAAAATGAACTTTTGCTACTTCATCAAGTTCAAATGATTTCATATAAATGTTTAACACTTGAGGTCTTTCTAGATTCGTTCACCTTGAGGGGTGATCTTTCTACCTCTAGTACACGAACGCTGGTTCCATTCCCAAGATTAGGAAGATTTCCATGGAGAATTCGTTCAACTCTATCTTCTAGTCTTCTTTCTTTCTCCTCACCCTCAGGGATTCCAATGATTCTGATGTTGGAACGTTTCATGGTGTCATTTATTTCCCTAATTTTGTTTTCATGGCTTCTAAGCTGTTCCAGGCCTCCTCCTGATCATTTTTCTCTATCATTTTGTCCTCTAGATCACTAATTTTATCTTCTGCCTGGTTACCCTAGCTGTTAGAGAATTTAGATTAGATTGGATCTCATTAATAGCATTTTTAACTTCTTCCCGGTGGCTTTCACTTCTGCCCTAATTGATTCCATGTTGTCATTAATGATTTTCTCCAACCTAGCCATTGCCTGGATAGTTGTTACCCTGAATTCCCTTTCTGACATACTGGTTATGTCCATATCCAATAGCTCTGATGGAGAGGGCAGAGTCTCTGAATTTTTCCTCTGTTGGGTGTTCCTAGTCCTAGTCATTTTGGTGAGAGGTGGTTGAGGGGATGTATAGCTGAAAATATCAACCATGATCGAGGCAAGGTGCACCCTGGAAAGTTTCAGAGCAATTGGAAGTCACCACCAAAAAGAAAAAAAAAGAAAAAAGAGAGAGAGAAAGAGAGAGACAGGAAAAAAAGAGAAGACCCAGCCAGAATAGGTTCCAAAGGCAAGATTTATAAGGTATACAAACAAAACGGACAAAGAAAAAGACCTAGAAAAGCAAATGACAAGAAAAAAAAACCAGCCAAAATGAACCCCAAGGATGAGATTTATATAATACCAGAACAAAAACAAATACATAGAAACACTGACAGAAGAAAAAGATGGGAGGGTGGTTATAAATCCTTGATGTGGGCGAGGAAGGTTATTTTGATTCTTCCTGGGTGTATCTTGGTATCTTTGTTAAAGGAGTCAACTTTCTAGAGATAAAGGGAGATTAAAACTTGTTTATATATAGGGGTAATATTGATTAGGGAAAGAGGATTACCTTGAAGGTTGTATCATGTATATTAAAAAAATAATAAAATAGAAAAGAAAAAGAAAAATATAGGTATATTTATGAAAAAAATTTCAAGTTAAAAGGTTATTATGGAATATGCTGTATTACACTCTAGCTATAATGGGAAGTAGGTTAAAAAATTAAAAAGAACGAGAATAGAATGAATTAAAAACAAAAGTTGTATCTATGAAATATACAGGTTTTAGGGCAATACCGTGAGCTTAATATATTGTTTTCCCCTGATATTGGGTTTCTACAATTTTATGGGGACTCTGTGGTGGTGGTTCTCTCATTCTTTTGGCTGGCTTTCTGGGGGAGGGGTCTGCCGCAGTTTTTCAGGCGTCTTGCTTGGGTTGAGTGCTCCAGCTCCCTATCAAGGGGCTGAACTCTTGGGAAACCGGTTTTTCAGGCTTTTGTTCTCTGGAAGCTTTTTCCTTTGGAGGGTTTTTGCTGCTTTTTAGAGGTTTGGTGGAAAGCAAACTGCACCCAAGCTTTACCCTCAGAGAGAAGCCTCAGTCTCTGGGTGGTCCAGAACACACAGACTTTCCCTCTGCAAACTCCGCTGAGCTGTGCAACCTCCCACAGGTGGCGCGCACCCCTAGCCACCGTCTCGGGGGTTGCCTGAAGTGCGTGCTTGTCCCTGCACCCCCATGCCAAAACCACGAGTGATACTGGTCCAGGGAGCCTGCTTCTGGTGGCTGTCTTTGGGGGGACTGCTGTCTGGGGTAGTTCTTTCAAGTCCTGGGAGTGTTCAGACTCTCAGCGGGTCCTAGAGACCACTGACTAGCGGCCACACAGAGCACTCTCAGGTGCCGGTGGGGAGTGTGGTTCAGACCCCGGTCGTGAAGTGAGCACAGAGTGCAAAAGGCTGTGGTTCTAAAGAGCACCCACTTGACTCCCTGAAGCCGAGCAACCTTGGGGGCTCCAGGACCAGGACCGTACTCTCTCTGGCATGGGTGGTCGCCGGTGGTGGCTGACCTGGGTGTGTGGGCTTAGGTCCGTGCCTGTGACTGCCCGATTCTAAAAGCTGCCCTTTAAGATTTTTGCTCTTTTTGAGTACTTTTAACTAGACTCCAAGTCAATACTGGTCCCCAATCACAGGGCGATTTTGTATTGGAGTATTGCTTTCCAAAGGGTTGTTTCCCGTGGTTCCCTCCCCCTTCTGTTTATCCTCCGATATCAGTCCTATCATTCCCAGTATGCTTTTTACCTCTCTACTGGCTTCATCTGCCCCCATAGAGATCCGTAAGTGTATAATCCTACATTATACACTGGTTTCATGGGTGTTCAGAGTGTTCTGGTAGATAATTAGCTCACTTTAGGGGACTGCTGCTTCTCTATAACCTAACCCACATCCCCTTTTTTTCCCTCCTTAATGTTGCCGCCCCCCCCGTTTAAAATCCCAGAGTTCCACCAGGGAGCTGAAACTCATAGAAGAAACTGTGATGGCCACAGATATCTTAGTTACTCTTGCTCCATGTCCTTCAGGAGCTGTCCCAAAATAATGCCCAGCCCTATCACAAAATTTAACTTCCAAAAAGAAAAGTGGCATTGTAAGGATAAAATTAAGATACAGGAAAATTTGTCCTTTCAGCCCTGTAGCATCATATAAATAAATACTCCTCAAAGATGCAAAATATTTTTCAAAAGAGGTGGTATATAAATAAATATGAAAATAACTCCCACTTTACTCTTTCTAAAAACACTCAAGCAGGACCTCCCACAAGTATGTGCAAGTTTCTAGCAATGTAGCCCAAGTCAAGGCAAATAAACTGTCTATGTGGTCAGGCTTTTATCCTTTGACTGAAATTAAAAGCACTTTTTTGAAGTGGTAACAAATGATGGAGTATGGATTAAGACATACAGTACAACAGGATAAAAGAAGATGTATGTAAATGAAGCTACATCATGAGCATTAATCTAAGTCAGATGAAGAGGAAGTCTAATCTATTTTCCCTCACACTCATTAAATGGTGCTTATATCCCATTTCACCTGTCATAAGACAGCCTAATCTTCTAGGGTAATTAAATATTTAAATCCTTAGAAACAATTGCTATTTTAGAATTTTCCTACATAACTCAGTAGGACAGTTACTGTAGTCTTCTTGCTTCCTTCTAAACAGCAGCATATGACTAATTAAATTACCGAACATATGGTCATGTATGTTTAAAATACTATACCAGGAAGGAAGAGAACAAAGAAGAGCATGTGAATGAGAAGGAAAGCGATGATTATGGTTTCTGCAGTGAACTCATTCCATGTGAAATTCATCTAAGTGAATTAGAACTTTTAAAGAGTGGATGAATCAATATTGGGATTACCTGAAACAACTAAAATAAATATTTAAAAATTCCGAAATGGAATGTGAACTCAAGCCGGTCACACCTGTCTGATTATTGCTAGACTCTTCTCTATGTCTTTCTATCAAAGTCAGTGAATAAAATATATAACAAGAAATGTCAAGCTCTAAGAAGTTTCCCAAACCACAAGATACTTCATGCACCAGACTTTTCACAACTATGATGACATGGGCAATTTATAAAAGAGTCCTTGTCAGGGAATAGCTAGGCCATAACAGTGATACAGAAAGATACAGAGAATAAGAGAAGGTAAACAGAAACTTGGATATAACTTTTTGTATATATTCTTGTGCTTGGTTAAGGAAGGAAGCAAAATAGCTTTATTCTCAATTATGTTCCTTTTAAATCATGTTAGATTATCATCACCTAACTTCTAAAAGTAACCAAGGAAACATTTCTGCGCTTGCCTAGATCTGAACCAAAGTCTGAGCAGGGATTTAGCCGTGGAGTGGAAGTTCCCCCATGTCCTTGACATTACCATCTATTAGTCACCCTTTGGCCTTGTTGTTTCTTGTAGGTAAGGTAAGAACCTGCTCACTTATTCTAACTTCTCTTGGTCTCTGGTACTGTTTCACTGTCATCAAGTCTATGTTCTGATTGTGTAGTCAGAAACTGCCTGCTAACCAACAAAAGAATGAACTCCATGGTATCACTCTATTAAATTTATGTATTCCAAACATGGAAGCCCCATATTGGAGGACCCTGCCTGTGAGGGCTAAATTCAGGTGGTCTTCCTTATGCTGGGGTGACATCATGAAGGGAATTCAGGCATGAGAAGTTAATTTTACTCATTTGTCAAGTTTTTACCAACACATTAGGAAACTCCCAGGGCAACAGAGTTTTAACATTTTAGCCATGAAAAATTTTATTGCTATTGTGCAAAATCCTGAACATGCACAACTAACTACCAACTTATTAAATAGAGTAAGTAGATTCAGAAAAAAAATCTGAGAATCCTGCTACCAGCATTTTTAGATATTAATTTGCTTTCTCCATTAATTTAGAAGAGTGTTTCTCAGTTCCAACTCCCTTATTCTTTACATAGCTCTTAAAGGATGGTGAAATAATAAAAATTTTTCTCAATAGCACATCAGTTTCGTTCAAATGCATTATGTGATATTTTGAAAATTATAATTCTGATTTATTATGCCAAACTGATACCAATCTCTTACTTTTGACTGTTGGACAAGTCAAAGGTAGAATTTCATAAAAGTGCTAGGGACTGCCAATTTAGTTTCTTTTCTTTTCTTTTTTTTTAAGATTTTATTTATTTGACAGAGGGAGAGAGAGAGAGAGCGCGCGTGCACAAGCAGGGGGAGTGGCAGGCACAGGGAGAAGGAGAAGCATGCTCCCCACAGAGCAAGAGGAACCTGATGTGGGACTTGAACTCAGGACCCCGGGATCATGACCTGGGCAGAAAGCAGTGGGCTTAACCAACTGAGCCACCCAGGTGCCTGCCAATTTAGTTTCTTAACTTTCTCAAAAATACTTTCCAAAATCTGAACATATACTTCACCATTAAAATGAATGTGGGGACAATTGTGTAACTCCTGGAATTCTAACTTTAACATGTTTCCTCACACTGGTCTAATTCTGACCATAGAAAGTATTATAAGATAGAGGGAGCTGAGCTCATCCTTTATTCTTTCAGCAAATGTTTATCAAGAGCTGACAGATACTTTACTAGTTCTCGGGGACATAGTGAGAACAATCTAGGTAATGTCACTGAGGAGTGTTAGGGCTACTAGGTTAGGAGAGAAACAAGGGATAAGCAGATATAAGACTAGGAATGGTAGATAGTATACTTAAAAATACTCAGAAAAATTCAAAAGTGTTGAACCACATGATGATGAATAGTATAAGTACTACAGTATTATAATACTATAATATTATAGTTATAGATGATTTTCAAAGACGTATGGCAGCTTAAGGCTTTACAGGAACTTTAGTCTAGAAATATTCTGGAACATTCACATTTTGAAGTTCATTTTCCACCAGATTAAAAAAAATCAGTAAAAAACTCCCAGACTACTGGGCCAGTAAAACACTGCCCCATGTTCACCTGTCTTTTATAGTCTCAACGTTTACACCTTTATCTGTTTTCCATTAAAGCTGACCTCACAAACTTTTATGTAGGACGAACCTGATAATTGAAAATTATAAATATATATAAGTAACAATAGGATCGTGAATGTCAACTTCTTCCCCTTTCTATGTTTTCACACATTTCTTCGAAGAAGAAACTGAGTCTCATAGAGTTTTGGAGGTTTTTCCAAGCGGTTTCTATACCTATTTCCTGTCTGAAACAGTTGGGGGTAGGCAAATCACCTGTCTGAGCAGCTTTGGAGGTGCCCCGTGCAGTAAGCAAAACAGAAGAGACCCATCCTTTACATTTCTGACCCATGTTTCTAAACAGGGTTCAACTTCAGTGAGAAGACTGGTAGTGCACTCTTTCAAATGGTTCTTCAATTTGTATTTTTTTAAAAAATAGATACTTTTTTTTTAAAAAAGATTTTTTATTTAATTATTTGAGAGAGAGAGAGCATGAGAGAGAGCATGAAAGAGAGGATGAGAGGAGAGAGGTCAGTGGGAGAAGCAGACTCCCTGCTGAGCAGGGAGCCCGATGTGGGACTCGATCCTGGGACTCCAGAATCATGACCTGAGCTGAAGGCAGTTGCCTAACCAACTGAGCCACCCAGGCGCCCCGCAAAATAGATACTTTTTGACAGGTAAATCTAATCCAGAATGCATGTTTATAAATATATGAACGATCACTTTCTCTTTTTTTCTGAATTGACTCCTGACACTAAAGTAAGTATACAGAGCTTCCAAACAAAAATTGTCCACAACCTCAAGATAAAACCTATCCATTGCTTCTCCGCAGCCTGTCCCCTATGTTGAAACATTTCCATTTAGGAAATGGAATAATTTAGCTTTTGGGACAGGTTTCTTCTTGGCTGACTGAAGATACAAGAATTTCTTCTTAAATAACAGTCTGAGTATAAAAAAAAATCTAAGGGCAAACATGCTACTTATAGAAATATGTAAAGAGAACTGAAAAGAAGCATCTGCTGCACATTAGAAAACATTAAATTAAGAGAGGTTAAATACAGAATATCTAGTGTTACATGTACTAGAAATAAAAATGAAAGATTCGTGGAAGATAAATAAATGGAACTGCTGTAGGGTAGTGTGAAAAAAAAAATCACAGCAACCACATGGCTCTGATTTTTTAAGACAGTCCTAATTTCAAATATTTGTTCCTGTTGTTAAATCATATGTCTCGACTTTTCTTTAGAGAAATGTGTCACTGCAGGAAAAGGGTATTATTGAAATGAAGGTGTTCCGGGAGTTTATAGGATGGAAACAGTGCCTGGAGATGACAAAACCACCACCACCACCACCATCTAACTTCCTCTCACCTCTTGGTCTCTGCACGTTATCACTAGTCTTTTATTTCCTGAGACCCGAATTGTTCTTGAACATCCCCGGGAGTATTAGTTTAACTAATGCCTGCCTTTCAAGTTTTGCTACTTTTATCTCACTCCTAAAGCCTTGACCTAGATCTTCCCATCGTAATAATCCATCTCTCCTCTTTGCTTCTCCCTCTCTTCTTACATTAACTGAGACCGGCTTATTGTCCAAGGAACTGCATTCCCGGTAGTCGTCTCAAGCTACGGACCTCAAGCTAGTCTCTCTTGTACTACCCACCCCAGACTCCTCAGGAAAGTGGGCTTAGTCCTCCTTGCTCTCTGTGTACCCCTTACTCTGGTATGATCCAGAAGTACTTGTATTAAAAAATGCCTACTTTTTTCATAGTTTCATCCTTGCTAGTGGAAAAATTTGCTACCTGGTAAGCTGTGTCTCTGGAGGAAAGCAGAATTTAAGGGCAGTAAAGCACGATAAAAATAGCTGATGAAACTAAATGCTATTGCAGACAGAGTAGTTAAATAATCTAAGAGAGAAAGTTGTGGTCAGAATGGAATTTTTTAATGAGAGATCTGGGAGGTAAGGGCATTTCAGATGATAGGAAAGTCATATAAAGTGAGAAAGGCCTGGAGATAAGGAGTTTAATGTTGGGTGAGTGTGGCACAGGTAATGAGTATGTAGGTAATTGGGGGGGGTGGATAAGAATGGGTAGGAATATGGGAAGATTTATAGATATGTAGACAAAAATTGGAAGACAACTGATGTCTGATTGCTACCTTACTTTTTTAAGTGAAAAGAGGAACATGGATAGTTTGGAGGTATGAAGAGGGGATACACTACACCACTTGAAGAATCTTCTAGTGACTGATCAGAGAAACAGTATTATGGAGTGCCCAGAGCACAGCTGAGATAGGTGATGTAAACTCATCTGATTACTTCCTCTGAGTCAGTAGTTCTACACTTTAGAATAGCATCAGAGTTACCTACAGAGCGTGTTAAACACAGACTCCTGGGCCCCACTATCCTGGTGTCTGACTAGGTGAGTCTGAGATGGGCCCCAGAATGTGCATTTCTCACAGGTTCCCAGGTGTTGCTGCTGCGTTGGTTCTGAGACCACACGTTTGAGAATCACTGCCCTTTCTCCATTCTAATGATTCTTCTTTCCAAACCCATGAATTTGGGGTGTGTGTGTGTGTGTGTGTGTGTGTGTGTAACACATATATACAGATATACATACACACAAACATGTATATACCTATAACATATATACCACACAGATACTATATGTGTGTGTACATGTATCTACACATATATGTGTATATATATATCTTCTAAAGGCAATCTAGATTGACCTTCCTAGACTGACCTTACATCACATCACATTCCTAGTTCTCCAAATTCCTCTAACAGCTTTTCAAGACTCAATAAACCTAATATCCAGAATTAATCACAATGTAGTCCAACATAATCTTCTTTTTTTAGTTGGGCATTTCCTTCACATTTCATATAAATTCAATCCACTTCCAGCACTATTCCTATCAAAGAGAACATTTTCTGTACCACTTTACAATAACCTAAGTGTTATCCATGGCTCAAAGAACTTCTCTTTAAAGATTCCTAGGTTCTGGGGCACCTGGGTGGCTCAGTGGGTTAAAGCCTCTGCCTTCAGCTCAGGTCATGATCCCAGGGTCCTGGGATGGAGCCCCACATCAGGCTCTCTGCTCAGTGGGGAGCCTGCTTCCCTTCCTCTCTCTCTGCCTGCCTCTCTGCCTACTTGTGATGTCTGTTGAATAAATTTAAAAAAAAAAAAAAGATTCCTAGGTTCTGGTCCAAACTGTTGTCTTCCCTTATTGAACTGCTATCATACCCAAAATTTTTACCACATAATTTTGTTTTTTTAATAATTTTTAATAATTCATTATTTATATAAACCAACAGTAAGCTACTTGATGAGAGGGATAAAAATTTTATACATTTTTATATCTCCTGCAAAGTGTTCAACACGTACTAGAGAAATGATAGATACTCAGTGGGTCTTGTTTATTGTACGAAACTTTTACTTATATATAAAAAAAGTTTATATAAAATAAATTGAAGGTTACTGCCAGCTATATATTCCTATTTATTTCTAAATAGAGATCAAAAATCACAAATGCGATTTCCTCCAAAGTGTAAAAGAAATTTTAAAAGGTCTTAAATACATCTCAATACGAAGGTGTACAAAATTTTTTAAAAATGCTAGATAAATAGGCCATACTTTCTGCTTGTTTATTTCCTACCCAATGATGCGTCATTGTATATTTTTGAGTATTGTAAAACAAATGAAATATAGTGGGCTTTTCTTCACAGTAATGTGAGAAAATGGTTTTTCCTAGTTTGCTTAATTTGGATTAAACAATGTAAAATAATGTTAGAGGGTTCTACTGAGTAGCAATTTCATATCTATACAATTTAGTTAATTTTCATATCGACACTAAAGTCAGAATCAGACTAGTTCTATGTTTTATCTTCTGATATTGGTACCTACTGATATATATCTACTGATAATTTCTGATATCTTCTTTGATATTGATCAAAATAATGATGGTTGGCTTTTCATAGAATCATTATAATCATTCCTTTTACATACCCACATTGCTTTATTATTATAGATATCAGGCCAATAAAATTCCTAAAATATCTTGTCCAGAAAAATATTATTACATTTAAGTTATAAATTAAATACACCTTTTATTAACTTCTAGCAAAATACTAAATGTGAATATTCAACCAACAATTGCCAAATATGGGGGAGACAGAAAATAGGAATTAGACCCATGTGTTTATTTTTGACATCTGCCAAACAAAAAATAAGATTCGTTCTGTGGTGTATTGAGGAGAATGACAACCAAATAACAAAAATTTGTTTTCATTATTTTTCCTATCTTTAGAGGCCTGGCTTAAAATAGCCGAATGTTGGAGAGGAGTCAAGATGGCGGAGAAGTAGCAGGCTGAGACTACTTCAGGTAGCGGGAGATCAGCTAGATAGCTTATCTAAAGACTGCAAACACCTACAAATCCAACGGGAGATCGAAGAGAAGAAGAACAGCAACTCTAGAAACAGAAAATCAACCACTTTCGGAAAGGTAGGACGGGCGGAGAAGTGAATCCAAAGCGACGGGAAGATAGACCGCGGGGGGGAGGGGCCGGCTCCCGGCAAGCGGCGGAGCAACGGAGCACAAAATCGGGACTTTTAAAAGTCTGTTCCGCTGAGGGACATCGCTCCAGAGGCTTAACCGGGGTGAAGCCCACGCAGGGTCAGCGTGGCCTCAGGTCCCGCAGGGTCACAGAAGGATCGGGGGCGTCTGAGTGTCGCAGAGCTTACAGGTATTAGAACGGGGAAGCCGGCTACAGAGACAGAGCCGAGGAGTGACTCTCAGCTTGGGGTTACCTTGAACCGGTTGCAGGCTCGGTCAGCTCGGAGCGCGGCCGGAGGCAGGGTGACGGGAGTAAATCGGTGCTGTTCTCTGAGGGCACACTGAGGAGTGGGGCCCCGGGCTCTCGGCTCCTCCGGGCCAGAGACTGGGAGGCCGCCATCTTCATTCCCGCCCTCCAGAACTCTACGGAAAGCGCTCAGGGAACAAAAGCTCCCGAAAGCAAACCCGAGCGGATTACTCAGACCGGCCCCTGGTAAGGGCGGTGCAACTCCGCCCGGGGCAAAGACACTTGAGAATCACTACAACAGGCCCCTCCCCGAGAAGATCAACAAGAAGCCCAGCCAGGATCAAGTTCACCTACCAAGGAGGACAGTTTCAATACCAAGGAGAGCAGCGTAATTCCAAAGGAGGAGAAAGCAAAGCACGGAACTCATGGCTTTCTCCCCATGATTCTTTAGCCTTGCAGTTAATTTAAAATTTTTTTTCTTTTTCAATTTATTTTTCTTCTTCTGCTAAATTTTTTTTTAACTTTTACCCTTTTCTTTTTTAACGTTTTTTAACTAGTTTATCTAATATATATATATTTTTTCCTTTTTATATATTTTTCTTTATTGGTTTTCTTTTTTTATTTGTTTCTTCCTTTTTTTTTTTTTTTTTTTTTTTTTTTTTTCTTTTTCTTCTTTCTGAACCTCTTTTTATCCCCTTTCTCCCCCTCATGATTTGGGATCTCTTCTGATTTGGCTAAAGCATATTTTCCTGGGGTTGTTGCCACCCTTTTAGTATTTCACTTGCTCCTTCATCTACTCTTATCTGGACAAAATGACAAGGCGGAAAAATTCACCACAAAAAAAAGAACAAGAGGCAGTACCAAAGGCTAGGGACCTAATCAATACAGACGTTGGTAATATGTCAGATCTAGAGTTCAGAATGACGATTCTCAAGGTTCTAGCCGGGCTCGAAAAAGGCATGGAAGATATTAGAGAAACCCTCTCCGGAGAGATAAAAGCCCTTTCTGGAGAAATAAAAGAACTAAAATCTAACCAAGTTGAAATCAAAAAAGCTATTAATGAGGTGCAATCAAAAATGGAGGCTCTCACTGCTAGGATAAATGAGGCAGAAGAAAGAATTAGTGATATAGAAGACCAAATGACAGAGAATAAAGAAGCTGAGCAAAAGAGGGACAAACAGCTACTGGACCATGAGGGGAGAATTCGAGAGATAAGTGACACCATAAGACGAAACAACATTAGAATAATTGGGATTCCAGAAGAAGAGGAAACAGAGAGGGGAGCAGAAGGTATATTGGAGAGAATTATTGGAGAGAATTTCCCCAATATGGCAAAGGGAACAAGCATCAAAATCCAGGAGATTCAGAGAACCCCCCTCAAAATCAATAAGAATAGGTCCACACCCCGTCACCTAATAGTAAAATTTACAAGTCTTAGGGACAAAGAGAAGATCCTGAAAGCAGCCCGGGAAAAGAAGTCTGTAACATACAATGGTAAAAATATTAGATTGGCAGCAGACTTATCCACAGAGACCTGGCAGGCCAGAAAGAGCTGGCATGATATATTCAGAGTACTAAACGAGAAAAACATGCAGCCAAGAATACTATATCCAGCTAGGCTATCATTGAAAATAGAAGGAGAGATGAAAAGCTTCCAGGACAAACAAAAACTGAAAGAATTTGCAAATACCAAACCGGCTCTACAGGAAATATTGAAAGGGGTCCTCTAAGCAAAGAGAGACCCTAAAAGTAGTAGATCAGAAAGGAACAGAGACAATATACAATAACAGTCACCTTACAGGCAATACAATGGCACTAAATTCATATCTCTCAATACTTACCCTGAATGTGAATGGGCTAAATGCCCCAATCAAAAGACACAGGGTATCAGAATGGATAAAAAAACAAAACCCATCTATATGTTGCCTACAAGAAACTCATCTTAAACCCGAAGACACCTCCAGATTTAAAGTGAGGGGGTGGAAAAAAATTTACCATGCTAATGGACATCAGAAAAAAGCAGGAGTGGCAATCCTTATATCAGATCAATTAGATTTTAAGCCAAAGACTATAATAAGAGATGAGGAAGGACACTATATCATACTCAAAGGAACTGTCCAACAAGAAGATCTAACAATTTTAAATATCTATGCCCCTAACATGGGAGCAGCCAACTATATAAACCAATTAATAACAAAATCAAAGAAACACATCGACAATAATACAATAATCGTAGGGGACTTTAACACTCCCCTCACTGAAATGGACAGATCATCCAAGCAAAAGATCAACAAGGAAATCAAGGCCTTAAATGACACACTGGACCAGATGGACATCACAGATATATTCAGAACATTTCATCCCAAAGCAACAGAATACACATTCTTCTCTAGTGCACATGGAACATTCTCCAGAATAGATCATATTCTCGGTCCTAAATCAGGTCTCAACCGTTATCAAAAGATTGGGATCATTCCGTGCATATTTTCAGACCACAATGCTCTGAAGCTAGAACTCAATCACAAGAGGAAATTTGGAAAGAACCCAAATACATGGAGACTAAACAGCATCCTTCTAAAGAATGAATGGGTCAACCAGGAAATTAAAGAAGAGTTGAAAAAATTCATGGAAACAAATGATAATGAAAACACAACGGTTCAAAATCTGTGGGACACAACAAAGGCAGTCCTGAGAGGAAAATATATAGCGGTACAAGCCTTTCTCAAGAAACAAGAAAGGTCTCAGGTACACAACCTAACCCTACACCTAAAGGAGCTGGAGAAAGAACAAGAAAGAAACCCTAAACCCAGCAGGAGAAGAGAAATCATAAAGATCAGAGCAGAAATCAATGAAATAGAAACCAAAAAAACAATAGAACAAATCAATGAAACTAGGAGCTGGTTCTTTGAAAGAATTAATAAGATCGATAAACCCCTGGCCAGACTTATCAAAAAGAAAAGAGAAAGGACCCAAATAAATAAAATCATGAATGAAAGAGGAGAGATCAAAACTAACACCAAAGAAATACAGACAATTATAAGAACATACTATGAGCAACTCTACGCCAACAAATTTGACAATCTGGAAGAAATGGATGCATTCCTAGAGACATATAAACTACCACAACTGAACCAGGAAGAAATAGAAAGCCTGAACAGACCCATAACCAGTAAGGAGATTGAAACAGTCATCAAAAATCTCCAAACAAACAAAAACCCAGGGCCAGACGGCTTCCCGGGGGAATTCTACCAAACATTTAAAGAAGAACTAATTCCTATTCTCCTGAAACTGTTCCAAAAAATAGAAATGGAAGGAAAACTTCCAAACTCATTTTATGAGGCCAGCATCACCTTGATCCCAAAACCAGACAAGGATCCCATCAAAAAAGAGAACTACAGACCAATATCCTTGATGAACACAGATGCAAAAATTCTCGCCAAAATACTAGCCAATAGGATTCAACAGTACATTAAAAGGATTATTTATTCACCACGACCAAGTGGGATTTATTCCAGGGCTGCAAGGTTGGTTCAACATCCGCAAATCAATCAATGTGATACAACACATTAATAAAAGAAAGAACAAGAACCATATGATACTCTCCATAGATGCTGAAAAAGCATTTGACAAAGTACAGCATCCCTTCCTGATCAAAACTCTTCAAAGTGTAGGGATAGAGGGCACATACCTCAATATTATCAAAGCCATCTATGAAAAACCCACCGCAAATATCATTCTCAATGGAGAAAAACTGAAAGCTTTTCCGCTAAGGTCGGGAACACGGCAGGGATGTCCGTTATCACCACTGCTATTCAACATAGTACTAGAAGTCCTAGCTTCAGCAATCAGACAACAAAAGGAAATTAAAGGCATCCAAATCAGCAAAGAAGAAGTCAAACTATCACTCTTCGCAGATGATATGATACTATATGTGGAAAACCCAAAAGACTCCACTCCAAAACTGCTAGAACTTGTACAGGAATTCAGTAAAGTGTCAGGATATAAAATCAATGCACAGAAATCAGTTGCATTTCTCTACACCAACAACAAGACAGAAGAAAGAGAAATTAAGGAGTCCATCCCATTTACAATTGCACCCAAAACTATAAGATACCTAGGAATAAATCTAACCAAAGAGATTAAGAATCTATACACAGAAAACTATAAAGTACTCATGAAAGAAATTGAGGAAGACACAAAGAAATGGAAAAATGTTCCATGCTCCTGGATTCGAAGAATAAATATTGTGAAAATGTCTATGCTACCTAAAGCAATCTACACATTTAATGCAATTCCTATCAAAGTACCATCCATTTTTTTCAAAGAAATGGAACAAATAATCCTAAAATTTATATGGAACCAGAAAAGACCTCGAATAGCCAAAGCAATATTGAAAAAGAAAGCCAAAGTTGGTGGCATCACAATTCCAGACTTCAAGCTCTATTACAAAGCTGTCATCATCAAGACAGCATGGTACTGGCACAAAAACAGACACATAGATCAATGGAACAGAATAGAGAGCCCAGAAATAGACCCTCAACTCTATGGTCAACTAATCTTCGACAAAGCAGGAAAGAATATCCAATGGAAAAAAGACAGCCTCTTCAACAAATGGTGTTGGGAAAATTGGACAGCCACATGCAGAAAAATGAAATTGGATCATTTCCTTACACCACACACGAAAATAGACTCAAAATGGATGAAGGATCTCAATGTGAGAAAGGAATCCATCAAAATCCTTGAGGAGAACACAGGCAGCAACCTCTTCGACCTCAGCCGCAGCAACATCTTCCTAGGAACATCGCCAAAGGCAAGGGAAGCAAGGGAAAAAATGAACTATTGGGATTTTATCAAGATCAAAAGCTTTTGCACAGCAAAGGAAACAGTCAACAAAACCAAAAGACAACTGACAGAATGGGAGAAGATATTTGCAAATGACATATCAGATAAAGGGCTAGTGTCCAAAATTTATAAAGAACTTAGCAAACTCAACACCCAAAGAACAAATAATCCAATCAAGAAATGGGCAGAGGACATGAACAGACATTTCTGCAAAGAAGACATCCAGATGGCCAACAGACACATGAAAAAGTGCTCCATATCACTCGGCATCAGGGAAATACAAATCAAAACAACAATGAGATACCACCTCACACCAGTCAGAATGGCTAAAATTAACAAGTCAGGAAATGACAGATGCTGGCGAGGATGCGGAGAAAGGGGAACCCTCCTACACTGTTGGTGGGAATGCAAGCTGGTGCAACCACTCTGGAAAACAGCATGGAGGTTCCTCAAGATGTTGAAAATAGAACTACCCTATGACCCAGCAATTGCACTGCTGGGTATTTACCCTAAAGATACAAACGTAGTGATCCGAAGGGGCACGTGCACCCGAATGTTTATAGCAGCAATGTCTACAATAGCCAAACTATGGAAAGAACCTAGATGTCCATCAACAGACGAATGGATAAAGAAGATGTGGTATATATACACAATGGAATACTATGCAGCCATCAAAAGAAATGAAATCTTGCCTTTTGCAACGACGTGGATGGAACTAGACGGTATCATGCTTAGCGAAATAAGTCAATCGGAGAAAGACAACTATCATATGATCTCCCTGATATGAGGGAGAGGAGATGCAACATGGGGGGTTAAGGGTGTAGGAGAAGAATAAATGAAACAAGATGGGATTGGGAGGGAGACAAACCATAAGTGACTCAATCTCACAAAACAAACTGAGGGTTAATGGGGGGAGGGGGTTGGGGGGGTGGGATTATGGACATTGGGGAGGGTATGTGCTATGGTGAGTGCTGTGAAGTGTGTAAACCTGGCGATTCACAGACCTGTACCCCTGGGGATAAAAAGATATTATATGTTTTTAAAAAAATAAAACTTAAATAAAAAAAAAAAAAAGCATTAACTGTCAATTGAGCAGGTAACCTTAACTTGTTCCATCTGTCAGAAACAGAATTTGGAATAAAAATATAAAGTGGAACAAAAACAAGAGCCAATTATTTTATATAAAAAAAAAAATAGCCGAATGTTAACAACAGAATTATTCCTACTGATTTCTCTTCCTCATTTTCCAAAAACCAAGGTACCAGAAAAACCTGTGCTTCTGGCCTGAGACATCATGTGATTCTCCAAGTTCTCCAGCTTCTCAGTCACAGAATTCTTACTAACCCCAGCGAGCGTGGCTTCATTTTTGTGTAATACTGGACCTCCAGAGAATTCCTAATAAATTATCTTTAGAAGAACGATAGATCAATTAAGAAGTCTGCAGGGAAAAATCTTTACCCAAAGAGTGCCCTAGATCCCAAACCTGAAATATTAAAGGACCAAAACTATATAAAAAATACCAGTAGGTTTCCCTTTTGCTCCCACCTAAAGAACTAAATCAGAATAGCTATTGCTAATCAAATCGGAATACATTGATAAGATGGAAAACAGAAAGTCTCTGTATATGAAGAAGTTGCTCTTATTTGCTGCATTTCTCCTTTCTGATTTACTTGATTACATTTTCTCAACAAAGCTACAAATCTATATGCCTTTGAAAAAGAATGGAAACTCAGAAAAAGTCTGCATTCCATACGTCATTATTGTCCTTTTTATAATATTGTTTCACCCAAACCACATTAGGTGAAATCCCTTTCAGTTTCGTAAAGGATATGGTAAGGCTTCTAAGGAAGTCTGTTTTAATGTCACTGGAAAAAGGACAAGCCAACCGCACACACCAAGTGACCACATACCGACTGCTGTCATGTAATCCCAGCGCTCGGTGAGGCACATGTTGAAGATGAGGTGATCAGATGTTTGCCCTTGGCCAATAAGTGAAATTTGCCTCTCCAAATTCTGGCAAACAGATGAAGTCCAGCCAACAAGAAACCAGAATACTACCAGGAGCATTACTGCCAGCATCCTCATGACCCGTCCACCAGTCATATATGGAATCCGCTGGGCTGTTCTCGAAAGAAACACCTTCAAAACCCTGGAAAAGCAAAATATCAACATGTGAAGCAAACTTAACCCTCAGAAAAACTCCATAATACTTTATTTCACCTGGGTGAGATTTAAACCCACCAAAACCTACTTAATGCAGAGTTTTAACATGAGAAAAACCCACAAACAGTATTGCTTATATTGTCACTTCATTTCATTCCAGTTTTTATCTTCCAATAGCAAAACAAGTATCCTACATTAGATGCCAGGGAGTCAACAGATTTGTATAGGATGGAATTCTTTTGAGTGTGTCTTAATATTTTAAGGAACATGCTCAAGATCTTAAGATCCACAGACAAGATCTATAGACAAGCTGGTTCGAACAGGGTTTCTGAGGAATCAAAAACAGTCCTGAAAATGAGTAGTTGGATTTCACAATATCATACTAAGTCAAAAACTTCCTTGAACCAGTTACTTTTTTACAGTAGGATGATATGAAAGGTATTTTCTGAAAATTATTTTGAATAACCTCCCTTTGTAATTAATTTAACACATTACCAAAAATCATAATGAAATAAATATGAAAACTATGGAAGAGGTATTTAAACACTGGAGTAACTGAATTAAGATCACCATACTAAGGAAGAGGTTTGGGATGACCTATAAGAAATCAATTAAAATAAATTTTTTTCTGTGTATGTAATTCAAATGAATAGGCAGGGTTGAGAACTACTGGATTAAGTGATTATCTAAGAACTGTGCCATCTTTCTTACTGTGTGGAGACAAAATCCAACCTTACTACAAAGGTCCTTCCTTTTGCCCTTTTCTATAATTTTATCTCCAGAGTATTCTTAGCTGATTTAACTCCCCACTCTCATTCTGATTATTTTATGTCACAAAATTGAGTGGTTCCTGATACTATCCATAATCAATTTCCAAAAGGCAAAATTAAATTTATTTTCCCAAACTTTCTATTCCCTCATCCATCTCATTCTTTCAAAAAATTTGTATGAAGTACTCCTATGAATTCCTCATAAAAATGATTACAAATCCAGAAATGAAACCTACACACTTGAAATAGCCTAGATGTATTATACGATTTTTTCTCTTTCTATAGATCTTTGGTAACCCTTCCCGAATCAACACAACACATCAAGCAAAGAAAGTTTTTTTTTTTTTTTTTTTTTTAGCAGATTTTTATTTATTCTTCTTTCCCCTATACTTTTAACTCCATGGTCCATTAGCTAACACAGAGGATGAAGATATTTAATTCTAAATAAAATACTTACCCTTAACTTTCCTGTGGAACAATGTCAGAAAGATATTAGTATAAAATAAGAGTATAGTAGATCTCTTTACTCTCCATTTAAGTAGTTCACCAGATTAACGGTTATTCTCCATTCTACGTAAAACATATTGAGTTCTGTCCATGTTATGTTAAATGTTGGCACTGGCAGTTAACTTGCTATCTCTGTCTAGTATGCCTCTAACACTTCTGCTCTAACCAGCTGAACTGCTACTTGTTAAGAATCAGTTGTCTTTGTCCCCAAATTGTGCCTACTGTTATCACCTTGTATAATTTAACTAAATTATAAATAAAATAATTACATATGACTGTGAAACAAAATGAGACTTATTTGTATAAAATCTATCTTGAATGCTTTGGAAAGACTGCATATAGGTGAATCATTAAATAAGCTGTTAACTTAGGGGAAAGTGAGGAAACTTTAATATAGTGGGGTGGTCAATAAACAAAAATCTAGAAAGAATCTATACCCAGATTACTTAAAAAATCTTTAGATTTACACTCTTATTTAAAGATTAACATTGTGAACAGTAGATAATGCATTACAGTGATTTATGTTAGAAAGAGAACAATGCACTCCAAATACCAGACCCATAATCAAAGAAGGAGTTTCTTCTCAAAAATATTGGTAAATGAGAAGCACCTGGGCATCTCAGTCGCTTAAGCATTGATTCCTAATTTTGACTCGTGTCATCTCAGGGTCCTGGGATCGAGCCCCATGTGGGTTTCCCTGATCATCACAAAGTCTGCTTGAGGATTTCTCTCCTTCTCCTTCTGCTCCTACCCCCACTCATGTGCACGTGCTTGCTCTCTCTCTCCCTCTCTCTAAAATAATAAAAAAACTTTAAAAAATATTGCTAAATAATTATTTGTGCATTTTAAATTATAGTCTCTTACACACTTCTTTAATGCTTTTCTGCTTTAAACAAGTGTATCGGGACGCCTGGGTGGCTCAGTTGGTTAAGCAGCTGCCTTCGGCTCAGGTCATGATCCCAGCATCCTGGGATCGAGTCCCACATCGGGCTCCTTGCTCGTCAGGGAACCTGCTTCTCCCTCTGCCTCTGCCTGCCATTCTGTCTGCCTGTGCTCGCTCTCTCTCCCTCTCTCTCTCTGACAAATAAATAAATAAAATCTTAAAAAAAAAAAAAACAAGTGTATCAATTTATTGGCCAATGACTAATCTTAGAAGAAGCCTTCTATTGTAATTAGCAAATCAAAAATTTCAGAGAACCCTTAGAAATAAGAGAAACTTTAAAACAAATTAATGTTTTTGCTTGTGCCAATCTTATTGTCTGTAGGAGAAACTTGCAGCCGCTATGTACACATCATTGTTTCTGGTTATACCTGGATGAATTCTAAATTTTGAATGACTAGGAACTCAAAAGAGGAAACGTGGCCCATTTTTATGGCTTTCTATATTTTGGCTGCGCAGAAAAAAGAGAATTCTTCTAATTCTAGATATAATTTGAATAACTTAAATGTAAGCATAACAAATCAATATTTATATAGTGACAACCCTATGCTGGGTACCATGTTAGGCAACATGGGGGAATAAGATATAGTTCCAGAAGCTTACAGTTTAACTAGAAATAAGTATGCAAATAACTGCCATATAAAACAGCACATATTCTATGTTGTTTGTACTTAATAAGTATAGTAAGCTAATAGAATCGGTGGTATTTGATCTGGACTTTGATGGATACCAACAGAAATAGGGGAAAGTGAAGAAGATATAAGGAGATATTCTAGCTGAAGGAAATCACATAACAAAGTACAGAGCAGGAAATATTAGTCGCATTTTGCAAAGGAAATCTGTACGATCCCAGGTTGGTAATCTTTCAGTCAATAAATCCCAATTCTAAATTATTAGAAATTTTCATGTTTTCCAGATGACCCTCTGGATATTTATTATATATTCTAGAATTCAAGATTGTCACAGGTCCCATTATCTCATTTCCAGGCAGGAAAAAAACAAAGCAAAATCCCTCATGAGTCTCCCGTTATTGATTTTAACTGGTTTTTGAATCCTGGGAAATACACTAACACAAGTCTGCACCTCAATGTAAGCATTTTAGGATATTAGTTTTGGTATTATGGAATAAGATGCATTTTTCTAGCGTTGCCTTAAAATAAAATGAAAATTCTGCCATACCTTTAAAAAGAAGCTCTTGTTAGTTTATATGGGTTCATTCCTGAAAAACCAACTTCGAAAAAGGAAATCTTTAGATGTGCATTTGTATGAAATACAGCCGTAGGAAAAAAAATACAATCATTGAATTTCTTAGATTACTTTTTCTACTATTTTTTTTCATAGATAATTCTTCAGGCTACCCATCTGTTCAGAAGGTCTCACTATTTCTGAAGGAAAGCAGTAACATATACAAGAAGACTGCAAGAAATTTCCAGAATTTAATATGAAAAGGCATATTTAAAGACTATACTAAGTTTTCATTATTAGTAGTAGATAAATTCATAGAAATTGTGTTGAAACAATGAAAAGGACAACCCATGAATTGGCTGTCACTATATTACGTGCCTCTACTTTTTCACTTCCCATACATTTCTGGCTTAAACGCATGAAACTCCCCTGTCAGGACTTGTACTTAGGTTATCAATTACTGTCTTCAAGTACATAATTGATATTGTTGCTCCTTATGTTAATTGATCTCTCTCCACCTTTCAGCATGGCTAAAGCACCTGGCTTCCATTCTGTCATGTCCTCTTGATTTTCTTCCTCTTCCTCTGTCAGCAACTTTGTAGTCTCTAATGCACATTCTTCTTCCCCAGGTGTCCCCTTAAGTGGTAGCATTTCTCACGGATATCCAAAATGTAGCCATCTAGATCTATTTCTTGCTCTACATATTGTACCCAGGGAATTCCATCTACTCCCCTGTTTCAGTTATCTATGGACTGGAAAGTTCCAGATCTGGGTCTTAGTTTAGATCTCTCTCCTGAGCTCAAAATCTCTCTACTCAGTGACCTACTAGACATCAATAGGTCCCCAAATTAAATTATCCCTCTCCCTACTCCTTGCTCCTCTAGCCTTCTTTTCTCCTATGTTACCTGTCTCAGTGACTATTACCATTTAATTGATCAAAGGAGAAACCTAGGAATATACTTTAATTTTTCTCCCTCACCTACATTCCAGACATGTAATGAGTGTTTAGAAATTTAATTTCTACCTCTTAAATATCTTTCAAATCTTTCTTTTTCTTTATCTTCACTGTCCCTATATAGTTCTTGGTCATCAACCTACTCCTACAGTAGCTTCATAATTAGTCTACTTACTGGTCTTGTCCACCTTCAATCCACACCTTACACTGAAGCCACAGTGATCACTTCTGATCATGTTGCTCCCTGATTATAGTCCTTCAGTGGCTCTCCACCCAAATCCTGGCTCCTTCATATGGTAAAAGGCCTTTAAACGTCTTTGAATATTGGTTCTCTCTTGCCTTTGCAGCCTCATCTCTCATCACTCTCCTTTTCCTACAAACCTGCAGGTCCCTGTGAACTATCTGCTGGTGTCCTCTGTCTGAACCTTGCCCTCAGCTCTCCTCACTGCTCCTCCCTTCCATAATACCAACACCTAATTTACCTAATTCCTATCTATTCTTTCATGGCTCAGTTTAGATGTTGCTTGCTCTAGGTCAGTGGTTCCTAAACCATTATCATCAACATCATCTGTAAACTTATTAGGAATGCAAATGCAACATCTACCTGCTCTCAGGCTTATTATAATGTAGTAAATATAAATGAATAGGCAATTAAAATATAATGGTTTTGGGTAATGGTATCAGCAAAAGTAGTAGAATAAAGAACCCCATAAGTCTATCCATCCATAAAAGCAATGAATAAAGTGGCAAAAGCTATTAGAATCAACTCTTTTTTGGAACCCTGGAAAAGAATCAAAAGCTTACAGAAACCAGAAGGATGTTTAACAAGAGGAAAACAGCTGAATCTGAGTAAAAGAGTTTTGTGACATTTTAACATACTGTTCTATCCAGTGTCCTATTTCCCATTCCCCAGGTCAGTGGTGAACTCAAAGACAACATCATGCATTTTCAGGACAAGTAAGTAGTACTAGGCAAACACAATGGATCTTATTCTTAAAAAATTGTGGTTGCTCATTTTGACTTCTGGAGGCTCCCTGAAAGACTAGTTCAAAGGGCCTGCCTTTATTATTATTATTTTTTAATTCCAGTATAGTTAATATGGAGTGTTGTATTACTTTCAAGTGTAAAATACAGTGATTCAATAAGTCTATACATTAATCAGTTCTCATCATGACACGTATACTCTTTAATCCCAACATCTATTTTACCCATTTTCCCACCAACCTCCCCTCTGGTAACCATCAATTTGTTTTCTAGAGTTAAGAGTCTATTTTTTGTGGCTTATCTCTCTCTCTCTTTTTTTCCTTTGCTCATTTATTTTGTTTCTTAAATTTCACATATGCATGAAATCATATGGTATTTGTGTATCTGATCGACTTATTTTGCTTAGCATTATAGTCTCTAGCTCCATCCATGTTATTGTAAATAGTAAGATTTTATTCTTTTTATGGCTGAATAATATTCCATTGTGTGGTGTGTGTGTGTGTGTATACACACACACACATATATATACATATATATATATGTATATATATATATTTTAACATCTTCTATATCCATTCATCTATTGATGGACACTTGGGTTGCTTCCATAATTTGGCTATTGTAAAAAATGCTGTAATACAGGGGTGCATGTATCCCTCTGAATTACTGTTTTTGTATTTTTTTGAGTAAGTACCCAATAGTGTGATTACTAGATCATAGGGTAGTTCTATTTTTTAACTTTCTGAGGAACCTCCATACTGTTTTCCACAGTGACTGTACCAGTCTGCATTCCCACCAATAGTGCAAGATGGTTCTTTTTTCTCCACATCCACGCCAACATTTGTTGTTTCTTGTATTTATGATTTTATCCATTCTGACAGGTGTTGAGGTGATATGTCATTGTGGTTTTGACTTGTGTTTCGAAGGGTCTGCTTTATTTCACTCAACTGGGAACATTCCTAAGGCTGGGATCCCTACTTGGGGGTCATCTGACTAAAACAGTTAAAGGCAAATGGATTGGTTGATGTCACTTGGAACAAGAGATAATGGTTAGGACAGAAAACAGACTAAACAAAAAGGAAGAAAGGCTGGGGAATGAGATCTGAGCAAAAAGGGTTTTGAAAAACTTCCATATATTCCCAGGTATCTGGAAAGCTGGAAAATACTCAGAAAAGACTTAATAAGGCCTTAAACTTTCATACCTTGCTGACCTGAGACTCTGCATAAGCAGGAAGTAAAGTCTAAGGCAAAGTTGTAAAGTACCTGACTGAGTGTTGATGACATGTCCCAACATACACATATACACACAAAGTCCATGTACAAAAACTAAATTTTAAAAAGTTTTTTGTTCAAGGCTTTAAGGAAATCTCTGTTAAACCACTAGCTCGTCACTAAGTCAACAGAACAGAACAGAGACTTCAGTGGCTATATAAAACAAAGATATTACAGAATTAGTTCAGAAAAGCCAGTAAACAAACCAACAGCAGCAACTACAACAAGGAACAACAATAAATGCTGGGGAGGATGAAGAATCTGATTCCAGATTTATCACATTATAATATTCAAAATTTCCAGTTTCTAAAAAAAAAAAAAAAGAAGAAAAAAAGAAACAGGGAAAGAAAGAAGGGTGTGTGGCCCACATGGAAAAAATTAAATTAACGGAAACCGTCTCTCGGGAAGCTCAGGCATTATACTTACCAGACAAAGACTTTAACTATATTAAATATGGTCAAAAAGCTAACAAAAACCATGTGCAAAGAACTAAAGTAAAGAAAGAATGATGTTTAAAAACAACAAAAGAATATCAATATAGATAGAAATTATATAAAGGAACCAAACAGAAATTCTGAAGTTGAAAAATACAATAACTGAAATGAATTGAAATAACTGAAATGAAAAATTCACTAAAAGGATTTAAGTGCAGATTCAACCATGTAGAAGAGTCAGTAAATTTGAATATAGGTAAATTGAGATTATATGGTGTGAGGAACAGAAATGAAGATAAAATGAAGAATAATAAACAGAGCCTAAGAGACCTGTGCTACACTATTAAGAATATCAAGATCTGCAAAATGGGAGTTCCAGGAAGGAGAGAAAAAAGTCAATAGGAACATTTGAAGAAATAATGACTGAAACTTCCCAAATTTGACAACAGATTTAAATCTACATATTCAAGAAGCTCAAGTAATCAAAGTAACATAAACTCAAAGAGACTCACATTAAGACACATTATAATCAAACTCTTGAAAGCAAAGATCAAGAGAAAATCTTGAAAGCAACTGGGAAAAGCATCTGCTATATACAAGGGATTCTTAGTAAGATTAAGATCTATTCCTTCATCAGAAACAGTGGAGATCAGAGGGCACTGAGATAACATATTCAAGATGCTAAAAGAAAAAAAAAACTGTCAACAAAATTCTGTAACTGGCAAAACTGTCTTTCAAAAATGAAGGAAAAATTAAGTTATTCCCAGATAAATAAAATTGAGAGAGTTCATCACTAATAGATCTGGTCTACAAGAAATATTAAAGGAAGTTCTTCAGGCTGAAATGAAATATACTAGACTGTAACTGAAATGTACATGAAATAATGAAGAATACAGGTAAAGATAACCACAGAAATAAATGTAGAAGTCAGTATTAATATATTTTTGGTTTGTAACTGTTCTTTTTTCTTCTATAATTTAAAAGACAACTATATAAAGTAATAAGTATAAATCTATGTTGATGGGCAAATAATGTTGAGATTATAATTTGTGACATAACATTGTAAAAGGGGGGGGCAGAGTGATATATGGCAAAGTTTTTGTATTACTGAAACTAAGTTGGTATTAATTTAAATTGTAATCCCCAGGACAACCATTGAGAAAATAACCGTATATAGTAAAAAATGAAAATGGAATAAAAATGAGGGATTAGAAAACATTGATTTATCATAAGAGCAGATAGTAATGGAGCAGTTGAGGGATAAAAATTATAAAAGATATATAAAAACAAGTACCAAAATGAAAGAAGTATGTCCTTCCTTATGAGTAATTACATTAAATGTAAATTGGTTAAATTCTCCAACTAAAAGTCAGAGATGGCAGAATATATTTTTAACCAGATCCAACTATATATTATCTACAAGAGATTCAGTTTAGACCCAAAGAAACAAATAGGTTAAACTGAAACAATGGAAAAAGATATCCCATGCAAATAGTGACCAAAAGGGAGTTAGGATGGCTATGTTAATATCAGATAAAAAATACTTTAAGACAAAATTTGTTAAAAGAGACAAAGAAAGACATAATTTTAAAACTACCAATCCATCCAAATATTAATATTTGTAAATACATATGCACCAAATGTCAGAGCCTCAAAATGTATGAAGCAAATATTAATAGTATTGAAGAGAGAAACATAGTTGGTTCTACAATAGGAGTTGGAGATATCAACACTCTGATTTCAATAATAGATAGATTATCTAGACAGAGAATAAGAAAATCAAAGGCTTCAACAACATCATGAATCACATAAATCTAATAGACATATATAGAACACTCCACCCAACAATAGCAGATTACACATTTTTCTCAAGTGCACAGAGAACATTCTCCAGAATAGATAAAATCAAGCCATAAAAGAAGTCATAATAAACTGAAAAGGATTAAAATCATACAAAGTATCTTCTCTGACCACAGTGGACTGGCATTAAAATTAGTAACAGAAGAAATCTAAAAAAAATAACAAATATGTGGAAATTAAATGGTACATTCATAAAAAACCAACGAGTTAAAGAAATCACATAAGAAATTAGAAAACAATCTGAGATAAATAAAAATGAAAACACAACATACCAAAGCTTATGAGTTTTAGCAAATGTGATGTTTAGAGGGAAATTTATAACTGCTAATGCCTGTATTCAAAAGGGAAGAAATGAAATTAATAAACTTCCACTGTAAGAAATTATAAAATAAAAAGCAAACTAAATCCAAAGAAAGCGGAAGGAAGGAAATAATAAATATTAGAGTGGAATAAGATGAAATGAATAAAGAATAAGCAAACCACAGTTGGTTCTTTAAAAGGATAAAAAAGAATTGACAAACTTTTAGTTACTCTGACAAGGAAAAGAGGGAAAGATTCATGTTACTAGAATCCGGAATGAAGGGAAGACATTACTAGCAACTTTATAGAATAAAAAGGACTGTAAGAGAATACTATGAAAAACTGTATACCAAAAAAAAAAAAACAAACAAAAAAACAAAAACCACTAGATAACATAAATGGAATGGACTGATTCCTAGAAACATACAAATTGCTTACACTGACTCAAGAAGGAGTAGGATATCTCCAAAGATCTATAATAAGCAAGGGGATTGAATCAGTAATTGAAAACTTTCCAGTAAAAAAAAGATAAGGACCAGATGGCTTCACCAGTGAATTTTACCAAACATTTAAAGAAGAATTAACACCAATTCTTCTCAAACTTTTCTAAAAAATAGAAGAGGAATAAATGCATTCTAAATTATTTTATGAAGCCAGCGTTACTTTGACTGTAAAGCCAGATAAAGATATCAAAAAAGGGGTGCCTGGGTGTTTCATTTGGTTAAGTTTCCATCTCAGTTTTGGCCCAGGTCATGATCTCAGGGTTGGGACATAAGACACTGCACTGAGAGTGGATCCTGTTTGGGATTCTCTCTCTCCCTCTCCCTCTGCCCTCCACCCCACACTTTTATTTCTTTATACCAGTGATCCCAAAATGAAATTAAGTAAACAATTCCATTTACTAAAGCATGGAAATGAGTAAAATATCTAGGGGTAAATTTAACCAAGGAGGTAAAACATGTGTATGCTGAAATCTATAGAACATCACTGAAAAAAATTAAAGGAGACCTAAAGAAATGGAAAAACATGCTGTGTTCATGGATCAGAACATACAATATTGGTAAAATGGCAATACTTCCTAAATTGATCTCCTATTCAAGTCAATACAGAGATTGCAATGTATTCTCTATTAAAATTCCAACTGAGGGGCCCCTGTGTGGCTCAGTCGATTAAGCACCTGCCTATGGCTCAGGTCATGATCTCAGAGTCCTAGGATTGAGTCCTGCATGAGGCTCCTTGCTCAGCAGGAAGTCTGATTCTCCCTCTCCTGCTGATCCTCCTTTAAGCTTGTGCTCTTTCTCTCTGTCTCAAATAAATAAATAAAATATTTTTAAAAATCTAACTGACTTATTTTCAGAAGTGGACAAACTGATACTAAAATTCATATGAAATTGCAAAGCACTTCAAATAGCCAATCTAGGAAAAAAAACAAAGTGGGAAGACTCACACTTTCTGATTTCAAATGCTGCTATAAATCTATACCAAACAAAACAGTATGACATTAGCAAAAGGATATATATATATATATATATATATATGTGTGTGTGTGTGTGTGTGTGTGTGTGTGTGTGTGTGTGTGTATACACATACATATATATGTATGTATCTATATTTATATCTCTCTCTATATATATATATATCTCAATAGAATAAAACTGATCATCCAGAAATGAACATTTATTTACATCCATGGTCAACTAATTTTTGACAATGTTGTCAAGACTATTCAATGAGGATGGTCCTGGGTTGCCTGGGTAGCTCAGTTGTTTAAGTGTTTGACTCTTACTTTCAGCTCAAGTCATGATCTCAGAATCTTGAGATCAGGCTCTGTGCTGAGTGTGGAGCCTGCTTGGGATTCTCTCTCTCTCTCTATCCCTCTGCCCCTCCCCCACCATTCACACACACACTCCCTCTCTCTCAAAAAAAAAGAAAAAAAAAAAAAGGAACAGTCTTTTAAAGATGATCCTGGGACAAGTGGATATCCACACGCAAAAGAATAAATGCAGACCTCTAATTTATATGATGTATAAGAATTAATTCCAAAGAAATCAAAGACCCAAATATAAGAGGTAATGTTATGAAACGCTTGGAAGAAAATAAGGGTAAAATTTTTGATCTGGGATTAGGCAATAGTTTCTTAAATATGATATGAAAAGCACATGTAACAAAAGAAAAAATTAATTGAACTTCATCAAGGTGAAATTTGATATTTCAAACAATAAGCAGATGACGAATCATTCTGAAGATGAAGAATAAATCAGATTATCAAAAGTTATCAAAAGTTATCAAAACTACATGCTTGTTCCTTTTTTTACATCTAGAGTAAATATAAATTCTATGGCCATTGTCTTCCAAGTAGAAGTATATAAAAAGGTTCTGTCCTTTGATTTCAATTACTTAGCACTGATTAATGGGTAGAAATTTTTTTTAAAAAGATTTATTTATTCATTTTAGAGAGAGAGTGAGGGACAGTGAGTGAGAGCACATGAGGGGAGGGTGGGACAGAGGGAGAAGGAGAGAGAGAATCCTCAAGCAGACTCCTGCTGAGTGTAGAGCCTGGTGGGGCTCCATCCCAGGACTCTGCAATCATGACCTGAGCTGAAATCAAGAGTCAGCTGCTTAACCAACTGAGCCACCCAGGCACGCCAGCAGAAATAATTTTAAGTTAAAATTTCATTCCAGGTTTCAGTGTCTTTAAAAGTTGATCTTTTACTATTTAATATGATATTTTGGTATTTAAAAACATGACTTTAGACAAACTATAAAAACATTTATTACAGATGGTTGCCTAATAGCATCATTACTTAAGTGAACAATTATATTATAACCTCAAAAGGAAAACATAACACTAATGGTCTATAGTTAAGAAAATTTTTTAATGATACCATTTTAAGGTTATTATTTAAATTTTGATCTGTTCTTACTTCTAACTCAAGATTTAGTTTTGCTGTCTGAAAAAAACAAAACAAAACCCTTTCCCTCTGAAATAGGTTAATCACAGATTAAGTATTTCCGAGGCATATCCTAGGGCAAAGTTGTTTGAACCTCTTTTCTCTTCAGTCATGATTGTTCAAATTGGGATATGGTAGAAATAACAGAAAACTTGTTTCTCTTTCTAAGGTTTTAATAATTTTATAAGATTTAATACTCTAGTCTTTCAGTCTCTTTAGCATACATTTAAAGATAAAGAATAGTACCAGACCATAGGGGGACCACCATAAGATAACAAAAAATTTGTGAATATATAGTTACTCTTTTGTATGTGTGATAACTTATAAGAAAACAAAATTGTCAACGAATAGCTGCACATTAACTTATTTAACCTATTTTAGCTGTTACTTTCATATAAAAGAAATGCTAAACAAAAGAAATGCTAAACAATATAAATGAAAGTAAATATAAAAAAGACTCTAAAATTACTGTTGCAATCACCTTCACCTTAACCTACAATAAAATACACAAACTATATTAATTAGCAAGTAGAAGGTGCTGTCACAAAAGAAGTTCAGGAGCTCTGCTGTGTGAGTATGTAATAACCACTCAGTTTATCGACTGGAAATATTTTTAACTTTTTAGATGGCAGTTAGTTATCCTTGAAATAGAAGAACTTTTAATTCTTGTCAATGAAGGTTTTGGAAATTAATTATAAAGTATTATTGTGACCGCTCTTTGGTTCTCATGCTGTTTAACTATTTCCACTTTGTCTCACTGCTAGATTTAAAACTCTTTGACTTAAAACTTTGCAGGTCCCAAAGTCCCTGCTTCATCAACTTGCCTATTATGGATCGTAAAGTCTCATCTATTTTTACATGCAATTTGATTCCTCCATTAAAACTATATGATCAAAGTAAAAAAAAAATAGAAAACTATAAACAAGTAAAAAGAAAGAAATGAATACTACCTAAAATAACATTATCTATACATAAACACTGTTAGCATTTTGATGAATTTTATTCTCTAGTATTTTTTCTAATGTATATAAAATATTTTATAATATTAGGATTACAATGTATATTTTATATGATTTTTAAAATATATGGAATTCTGAGCATTGTCATATAACATTATATATTTGTAAATAGCATGTTATATGATAGCACATAATTATTTTTAAAAAGATTTTATTTATTTATTTGAGGGAGAGAATGAGAGAGAGACAGAGACAAAGCATGGTGGGGTAGGGTGAGAAGGAGAGGCAGACTCCCTGCTGAGAGAGTTCAGTTTTTTTTTTTATTACTCAGTAATATGCCTTTGTATGAATTCTTGTAACTTGTTTATCCATTTTTCTGTTGCTGGACATTGGGTTGGTTCAAGTTTGAGGCTATTTATAAAGAAAGCCATTGTGATCATTCGTGCACAAGTGTGTATGGGTATGTTATTATTTATCTTGGATAAATGTCCAGGAATAGAATTGCTTGATCATATAGTAAATGTATATTTAACTGTGTATGAAAATGTCAAACAGTTTCCTAAGTGGCTAAGCCAGTTTTCATTTTCACTAACAATGTATGAGTGTCCCATCTGTTCCACATTCTCACTAACACTGGTGGTGTTAATCTTTTTAACTGTATCCATTCTAGTAATTATAAAATGGTATCTCACTGGGATTTTAATTTTAATTTCTCTAATGATGAATAATATTTAGCATATTTTACTGTGTTATTGGCCATTTGTGTGTCTTCTTTTATGAAGTGTCTGTTCAATTCTTTCTTTTTTTATTGTATTGTTTGATTTTTCATAATTTGTAGAACTTTATATATTATGGATAAGGTCCTTTGAAAGATATATATATATATATAACACGAATATTTTTCTCCCTGTCTGTAACTTACCTTTTTTTCCTAATTTTAAAAAATAATTGAGGTAAAACTGACAAATTATATTACTTTCAGGTATACAACATAATGATCCAATATTGGTATATTATGAAATGATCAACACAGTAAGTCTAGTTAACATCTGTTGCCATACATAGTTACAAATTTTTTTTGTTATAATGAACACTTTTATGATCTTCTTTCTCAGCAACTTTCAAATATACACTATAGTATTATTAACCATAGTCACCATGCTGTACATTATATTCCCATTACTTAGTTATTTTATATCATTTGACTCCTTTCACCCATTTGCCCACCACCCTCTGGCAACTACCAGTCTGTTCTCCATATCTTTGAGCTTGGCTTTTTTGCTTTGCTTGTTTTTTTAGATTCCACATATAAGTGAGATCATACAGTTTTGGTGTTTCTCTCTCTGACTTACTGCACTTAACAAAATACCTCAGGTCCATTCATGTCTCAATGGCAATATTTCATTTTTTTAATGGCTGAATAGTATTCCACTGTATGTATGTATGTGTATATATATATATATCTCACATCTTTTTTATCCATTCATCCATCAATGGACATTTAGGTTGTTTCCATATCTTGGCTATTATAAATAATGATGCAATGAGCATGGGGTTCATATATCTTTTCAAGTTTTCATTCTGTTTTCTTCAGATAAATATCCAGAAGAGGAATTGCTGGACCATATGTAGTTCTATTTCTAATGTTTTGAGGAACCTCCACACTGTTTTCCATAATGACTACACCAATTTACATTCCCAACAGTGTAAGAGGGTTCCCTTTTTTCCATATCCTTGTCAAAACTTGTTATTTTTTGTTCTTTTGATAATAGCCATTCTAACAGGTGTGAGATATCTCATTGTGATTTTGATTTGAATCTCACTGATGATTAGTGATGCCGAGCATCTTTTCATGTACCTGTTGACTATCTGAATGTCTTCTTTAGAAATATGTCTAGTCTACCTATTTTAAAATCAGATTTTTTTGTTACTGAGTTTTATGAGTTCTTTTTATATTTTGGATATTAACTCCTTACCATATATATGAATTGCAAATATTTTCTCCCATTCCCTATGTTCCTTTTCATTTTGTTGGTGGTTTCCTTGGCTGAGCATAAGCTTTTTGTTTTGATGTACTTCCACTTGTTTATTTTTGCTTTTGTTACCTTTTCTTTCAGAATCAGATTCAAAATCTTGGCCAAGACTGATATCAAGGAGCTTACTGCCTATGTTTTGTTCTAAGAGTTTCATGGTTTCAGGTCTTATATTCAAGTCTTTAATCCATTTTGAGTAAATTTTTGTGTATAGTGTAAGATACTACTCCAGTTTCACTCTTATGCATGTGGCTGTCTGGTCTTCCCCCAGCACACTTTATTAAAGAGACTATTCTTTCCCCATTGTCTATTCTTGCTTCCTTTGTTATAAATTAATTCACCATATATGAGTGAGTTTATTTTTTGGACAGTCTTCTCTTCCACTGATCTGGGTTTTGTTTTGTTTTTGTTTTCTGTTTTTTTTTTTTTTTAAAGTAGGCTCCATGCTCAGCATGGAGCCCAACACATGGCCTGAACTTATACCTGATATCAAGACCTGAGCTGAGACCAAGAGTTGGATGCTCAATATACTGAGCCACCCAGGTGTCCCTCTGTGTCTTCTATGCCAATGCCGTACTATTTTGATGGCTACAACTCTGTAACACCATTTGAAATCAAGGAGCATGATGGCTCCAGCTTTGTTCTTTCCATTTGTTTGTGTCTTCTTCAATTTCTTTCATCCATGTGTTATAGCTTTCAATGTACACGTTTCTTGGTTACATTTATCTCTAGGTATTTTATTCTTTTTGATGCAATTTTAAATAGAATTGTTTTAATTTCTTTTTATGATAGTTTTTTATTAGTGTATAAGAACACAATAGAAAAAAAAAGAACACAATAGATTTTTGTATTTGGTCTTATATCCTGCAACTCTACTGAATTCATTTATATTAGTTCTAACAGATTTTTGGTAGTCTTTAGGATTTTCTGTATGTATTATGTCATCTGCAAGTGGTGACAGTTTTACTTCTTCCTTTCCAGTTTGGATATCTTTTATTTCTTCTTCTTCTTCTTCTTCTTCTTCTTCTTCTTCTTCTTCTTCTTCTTTTTTTGCCTAATTGTTATAGCTAGGACTTGAAATACTATGTTGAATAAAAGTGGTAAAAGTGGGCATCCTTGGGGCACGTGGGTCGCTCAGTTGGTTAAGCATCTGCCTTCAGCTCAGGTCATGATCTCAGGGTCCTGGGATTGAGCCTCGAGTTGGATTCCCTGCTCAGTGGGGAGCCTGCTTCTCCCTCTCCCTCTGCCTGCTGCTCCCCCTGCTTGTACTCTCTCCCTGTCAAATAAATAAATAAAATCTTAAAGGAAAAAAAAAGTGAGCATCCCTGTCTGGTTCCTGATCTTAGAGAAAAAGCTTTCAGGTTTTCACCATTGAGTATGATGCTAGCTGTGGCCTTGAGATCATGTATGGCCTTTATTATGTTTAGGTACATTCCATCTATACCTACTTAATGTTTAGAGTTTTTATTATAAATGGGTGGTGAATTTGTCAAGTGCTGCTTCTGCACTAATTGAGATGATACGATTTTTGCCTTCATTCTGTCATTTTATTTTTTATTGAAGCATAGTTGACACACAATGTTACATTACTTTCAGGTGTACAACATAGTAATTTGAGAATTTCATACATCATGCTGTGATCCCTGCAAGTGTAGCTACCATCTGTCCCTATACAATGCTATTATAATATCATTGGTATATTCCCTATGCTGTATCTTTTATCCCTGTAACTTATTCATTGAATAACTGGAAGCCTGTATCTCCTACTACCCTTCACTCATTTTACTTATTCTCTTAACCTCATTATTTGCCTTTCTTTTTTTTTAATTCTTTTTTTTTTTAAGATTTTATTTATTTATTTGACAGACAGAGATCATCAGTAGGCAGAGAGGCAGGTAGAGAGAGAGAGAGAGAGAGGAAGGGAAGCAGGCTCCCTGCTGAGCAGAGAGCCGGATGCGGGGGTTTGATCCCAGGGTTTCAAGATCATGACCTGAGCGGAAGGCAGAGGCTTTAACCCACTGAGACACCCAGGTACCCCCCTTTCTTGATCATATCTTTTGATGTACAAAAGTTTTTCATTTTGATAAAGTCCAATTTATCTCTTTTTTTTGTGTGTGCTTTGGGTTTTTCTCCAAGATTATGAATATTTGTATTTCCTTCTAAGAGTTTTATAGTTTTAGCTCTTACATTTAGGTCTTTGATCCATTAGGAATTAATTTTTGTGTATGGTGTAGAGTTAGAAGTCCAACCTCATTCTTTTGCCTAGAGAAACCTGGTATTGATCTGTGTGTCTCTTCCAATGCCAGTATCACACTGTCTTGTTGCTGCAGTTTTGAAGTAAGTTTTAAAATCAGAAAGTGTGAATCTTCCTACTTTATTCTTCTTTTTAAAGATTGTTTTGGCTATTCTGGTCCCTTTGCATTTCCATATGAATTTTAGAACCAGCTTGTCAATTTTTACAAAAAAAAAAAAAAAAGTCAGCTGGGATTATAATAGGAATTAGGCTGATTCAATTTAGGAAATAGAGCAATCTGAAAATACTAAGTTTTCCAAACCACGAACAAGAGATCTTTCCATGTATCTAGGTCTTCTTAAATTTCATTCCATGAGTGTTTTGCAGTCTTTAGGGCACCTTTCTAGTAGTTCTATTGTTAAACTTATTCTTACATATTCTATTTTTATGCTACTGTAAATGAAAATACCCCCTTAATTTGAGCCTCGATTTGTTGCTAGTGTGTAAAATACAACTGATTTTTGCATAATGATCTTGTATACTGCACCACTGCTAAACCTGTTTATTACGTCTGAGAGTTTTTTGGTGGGTTCCTTAGAATTTTCTTCACAGAAGACCATCTCATCTGCAAATAGTTTTACTTCTTTATTCCATCTGGATACCTTTCATTTCTTTTCAGAGCTTAATTGCTGAGGTGAGAATTTCCAGGACAACATAGAATAGAAGTAGCAAGAGTGAACATTCTTATCTCGTTCCTCATCTTAGGGGGAAAGACTTCAGTCCTTCATCATTAAGCAGGATGTCAGCTGCGGATTTTTAACAGATAACTTTTATCAGTATGAGGAAGTTCACTTCCATTCCCAGTATGCTGAGTGTTTTTATCATGAGAGTGCGTTGGATTTTGTCAAATGCTTTTTTGGCATATGTTGAGATGATCATGTGGTTTTGTCTTTTATTATGTTAATATACTCTATTACATTGATTGATTTTTATATTCATGGGCTAAATCCCACCTGGTCATGATGTTTAATTCTTTTTGCTGCTGGATTCTGTCTGGATTGAGATTTTTATGTCTATATTCATAAGAGATATTGGTCCAGAGTTTTGTTTTCTTGTAATATATTTATCTATTTTTGTTATCAGGGTACTACTGACCTCTTACAAGGAATAGGAAATGATCTCTTATCTGTTTTTCAGAATGGTTTGCAAAGAATTGGTTTTAATTCTTCTTTTTTTCCCCCACAGATTTTATTTATTTGACAGAGGGAGAGATCACAAGTAGACAGAGAGGCAGGCAGAGAGAGAGAAAAGGGGAAACAGGCTCCCTGCCGAGCAGAGAGCCCGATATGGGGCTTGATCCCAGAACCCTGAGATCATGATCTGAGCTGAAGGCAGAGGCTTAACCCTCTGAGCCACCCAGGCACCCCTTAATTCTTCTTTAAATCATGGTATAATTCATCAATGAAACCATCCAGTACAGGGCTGTGTATGTGTGGTGGTAGTGGCGGCGGGGGGGATTTTTAATTACTAATTCAATGTTTTCATTTGTTTCAGATCTATTAGATTTTTGATTTCTTCTTGATTTGGTTTTGGTACTTTGCATCTATCTAGGAATTTTTAGAATAGTTGTGCTTCCAGTATTACGTTTCTTATTAGTTCAAGTCCAGCTTTTTGGACTGGACACATGTGAATTCTGTGTGGTGTGCATGATGGTAACTAGAGGCCAGGTGAGCCAATGGCATGTTAGAAGGTATTATGCAGGTAATAGTATTTAAAATCACAAGCTTAACAACAATCAGGTTTAAAGGAAAGTAGTCTAAATACACAAACTAAAAGGCAGAGATTGTCAGATTAGACTTAAAGAGGTAAGGCCCAACTATAAACTTCCTACAAGAAATTATAAAATAATAAAAATGCATTTTAAATCTAAAACAAAAGGTTTAAAGTTAGAATAATGGTGAAAAAGATATCACATGCTAACATTAATCAAAAGAAATCAGAAGTGGTTATATTAATATCAGATAAAGTAAATTTCAGAGCAAAGAATATTATCAGGGACAATGAAGGTCATTTCACAAAGAAGTCAATCCTTTATCATTACGAAAAGGACATGAATAGGACATGAGTCCATGTCCTATAAATAGGACCTAACAAATCCAAATGTTTATGTATTAAGAACAGAACTTCAAAATATATGAAGCAAAAGCTGAAAGAACTGTGAGGAGAAACAGGCAAATATGAAATTTCTAGCTACTCTCTCAACAGAACAAGTAGGGATAAATTAAAAGGATATAAAAAAAACTTGAACAAAATTATTGAACAACCACAAAACCACAGAAGGCAAGTGCCCATGGAACACTTGCCAAATAGATTATATTCTGGGCCATAAAATGAATCTCAATAAATTTAAGAGAATTCAAGTCATACAGGGTATGTGCTCTAACCACAACAGAATTAAATTAGAAATCAAAACCAAAGATTTATGGAAAATCCCTCCAATATTTGCACACTCAATAACACTTCTAAATAATCTGTGGGCCAAAGAGTAACTCAAATTGGAAATTATTTTGAACTGAATGAAAATGTAAACAAACCTCAGGTGTTTCGGATTGGACGCATGTAAACGCTAGGTGACGGGAAGCAGAGCAACTGGAGGCCAGCGGGGGAACCAATGGTGCGACAGAAAGGACTCTGGTGTGTCCATCCAATAATGCAAGCCAAGCCCCTGCCTCTGGGCCCTGACAACAGCAGCGGGGGGACGGTGGTAAAGGGCTTTCAGAAGCAGACTGTCTCACCATGGCCTTTGTTTCCTCCTTTCCTTCCTTCTTTCCAACTTTTCTTCCTTCCATCCATCCATCCATCCATCCATCCATCCATCCATCCTTTCTTTCTGTATAAGTTAACATATTTATTACAGCAGGTCTCTAGTCAAAAATACAGAAAGCTTCACAAATCTGCATGTCATCCTTGCACAGGGCCATGCTAACCTTTTCTGTGTTGTTCCCATTCTAGCATATGAGTTGCTGAGGCGAGCACTCACTGTGGCCTTCAAAGCCTGGCAGCCCTTCTTTTTGCTGCGCCAACGAATTAATCTCATTTCCCACCTATTCTCTTATATCTACTTCACATGAGGAAAAGAAACATTTCCACTTGAGGGCATACAGGATCTGTTAGTTTCTAATGAAGAACATTAGGATAAAGTATCAACTATAGTCTGAGAAGTACTAATTCTGAATTACTGGATGCCTTTTTATTTATAATTTTAAAGTGGATTAACATACACACATACACACACAATTGTATGCACACATATACAAGTCAAAACCATACAATCCAGGCAATAAAAAAAATCCCATGTTTCTGATGTGCGACATAGCCCCTAAAGTATACATATTAATTCAAACCTATTTCCAGAAATCTTGACATAAAATGTTGATGCTGTGACTAGAAACCAGAGCATGTATATATATAACAAAAACAAAAAGAGAAGTTTAATATTGAAAAGTTTTGATGTAGATGTTATAAAGTGTATTTCAAACTTATGTGTCACGAAACAATCAAATAAGACATCTGATGTGAGACAAAATAAGTAAAACTTTAAGTCACTTCAGTTTTCTGAGTGAAATACATTCCCATGATATTCCTAATATTTAATATATTCTGAAAAGTAGAACAATATAAAATGAATTTTGCTTTTATTTCTAATTGTATTAAAAAGTTACTCATTGATGTTTTAAAAGTCCTGTATGACTATAGACCTCTAGTTAATAAAAAGACATCTTTTATCAATATGCTTATATTTCCCAAATCTTTTACTTCTTATAAGTAGATTATATTGAACATATTAATTCATAAATGAAGCTGTTCAAGCCAGCAACACTTCATTAGCTTGTGAAAGTGACAGGAACATACCAACGTAATTAGCAATACTTAGGGTCATTCAGCTGGGGTCCCACAGGAAGTTAGATGAGGCACTGTGATGTCATTAGAAGGGGCAGGGTAGGGAGGAATGAACAGAGGGAACTGCCTTACTCTCTAGTTAGTCAGAGACTTTATAATCAAAGAGAAGTTCCTTGGAGCTTAGGAGACTCTGTTTCCGTGGTTTCTGGGGAGCCATCCATAAGGACTAGCTGTATGCAAAGTCCCACCGGGCTCAGACTACGGCAGGCCTGGACGGGTGAGGAGTCTGCCAACAAAGGGAAGATGAGCTCAGGGAGGAAAAGTGACAGGTCACAATTTGCTTATTTCTCAGGTTTCAGGGGCCTCTCTTCTAGGTCTTTCCAAGCGTATGAGTGATCAGAATGACAGAAATGTTGTGCCTGCAAAACTAATGCGTGTAACTACACACTTTCTGAAAGTTCATTAGAATTAGGATAGCACACAGACAGTTCTGGGCATTAGCACGCGTCATTATGGTGTGTTCCATAATGCTTCCTGAATTAATGAAATTATGAGGTAAATTTCTATTGTTAAGAGCCAAATGACTTTTGATTTCATTGACGATAATTTAAAATTGTAAAAATATCTCCAGGGAAATTTGTTTAAATCTTAAAATCACAAAGTGTAGGTTGGCACTTAATGAACTAAGAAACTGGAAAAGAGAAAGTCAAATTATTTACAAATCTCAATCTTTCTCCAAATCTCTTAAAATGCCAGTATTAGAGATAGTTCCAAAACATGAATTTGAAACCTCTGTTTTCTATATTGTCACTCCAAGCATGTCATTTACCCATAGGGCATCTAGTTTTTTCTAGTATATGAAAAGTATAGGCATATAAGGTAAGGCTCTGATATTTTGTAATTTATCTCTGAAGCTAAGTAACTTTCTTTGGCTTTGGAACTTACTTAGCTACCTACTGACAAAGATTGTATCCTTAATCCAACTTTAGCCAGACTCCTCTGAGCCTTCTCCTTGACTGGGTCCAACCTTTGGATGTCCCTTGTCTTTGCATTGCCCAGTTGTAGCAAGAATTGTACTAAGTCTGCTTAGTGCGAATCTCTTACCCTATTATCTGAGACCACCTTGGCCTGCCTTTTGCAAGACTCCTGTCAAGTTGGTTTAGCCAGAAATTCTCCTTTGCCTCTGATGCTTTCTCTTGGTAGTTTTTCATCCATTGAACCACACCCTGCTTCTTAACTGCAAATCTCCACATTTCCTTTATGTATTTTTTTTTAAAGATTTATTTCTTTCTTTATTTGACAGAGAAAGAGATCACAAGCAGGCAGAGAGGCAGGCAGAGAGAGAGGGGGAAGCAGGATCCCTGCTGAGCAGAGACCCCCTGACACAGGGCTCAATCCCAGGACACTGGGACCATGACCCGAGCCAAAGGCAGAGGCTTTAACCCACTGAGCCACCCAGGTGCCCCTCCTTCATGTATTCTGAGTTGAACCCAATCTCTCTCCCTGGCTGTAAAACCCCTCTTGTTGTACCCTTGAATAAAGTCTGTCTTACCATTCTTTGACAAGTGTCAGAATATATTTTTTTTCATTAACAATGTCCAAATAGTATCCTGACAGGGAAAGAGAGCTTCCTCAGGAGTTTATGAAGGAGTCTCTTATTCTCTGGAACAATATGGTTCTTAAGAAACGTCACTGTGAGTAATTCTTCACTTGATCATATTCTACACCCAGATCGGCAGCCAGAAAAGATGATCAACCACAGTGAGCTTAGCAGAAAGGAGCCCCTGACATCCCCATCATGACCAGCATCTCCATGGCAAACTCTTCCCATTTCCTAGTCAAAATGTAATGTCCATGGCTACTTGCTCAAAGGACATGTTCTTGGTAAATTATTTTGGCTTAGGTGGGCAACTGGCTAAAACCATTTTGAAACTGTTCCAGGTTCAAACCCCTATGGGCCATGATTTGGGACCTTAGACATCATTCATCTGTGAGCGCGGGTAAATGCAAGATTTTTAGAAGAATCTTGTGCACGCCCATAGGCATTTTGCTCAGCCACCTAAGAACAAAGGTTGTTATTATTTATTTATTTATTTATTTATTTTTGGCTTTCATAAATGAAGGCTAACCAACACCTTGCTAAAGCAGATGATTCTGGAGCTAAGTAGTCGAATTTGCTTGAGTCTCTATCTCAAATTGCCTACCAGTCAGCAGTTATTGTAAGTTAAACTAAAGAAGGCAACCCTCATTTTGTTACAAATTCTTAGCTTCTCTAGACAGTCCTAACTTGCTTTTCTTTCATTCCTCCAAAAATTTAAGGTACCTTACTGTATTTTATGTAACCTTATAAATAATACATAAAGTAAATAAATATAGGTAACTTCCAGTCACTTTTTAAAATTTACAAGGAGGGACGCCTGGGTGGCTCAGTTGGTTAAGCAGCTGCCTTCGGCTCAGGTCATGATCCCAGCGTCCTGGGATCAAGTCCCACATCGGGCTCTTTTTGCCTAATTGTTATAGCTAGGACTTGAAATACTATGTTGAATAAAAGTGGTAAAAGTGGGCATCCTTGGGGCACGTGGGTCGCTCAGTTGGTTAAGCATCTGCCTTCAGCTCAGGTCATGATCTCAGGGTCCTGGGATTGAGCCTCGAGTTGGATTCCCTGCTCAGTGGGGAGCCTGCTTCTCCCTCTCCCTCTGCCTGCTGCTCCCCCTGCTTGTACTCTCTCCCTGTCAAATAAATAAATAAAATCTTAAAGGAAAAAAAAAGTGAGCATCCCTGTCTGGTTCCTGATCTTAGAGAAAAAGCTTTCAGGTTTTCACCATTGAGTATGATGCTAGCTGTGGCCTTGAGATCATGTATGGCCTTTATTATGTTTAGGTACATTCCATCTATACCTACTTAATGTTTAGAGTTTTTATTATAAATGGGTGGTGAATTTGTCAAGTGCTGCTTCTGCACTAATTGAGATGATACGATTTTTGCCTTCATTCTGTCATTTTATTTTTTATTGAAGCATAGTTGACACACAATGTTACATTACTTTCAGGTGTACAACATAGTAATTTGAGAATTTCATACATCATGCTGTGATCCCTGCAAGTGTAGCTACCATCTGTCCCTATACAATGCTATTATAATATCATTGGTATATTCCCTATGCTGTATCTTTTATCCCTGTAACTTATTCATTGAATAACTGGAAGCCTGTATCTCCTACTACCCTTCACTCATTTTACTTATTCTCTTAACCTCATTATTTGCCTTTCTTTTTTTTTAATTCTTTTTTTTTTAAGATTTTATTTATTTATTTGACAGACAGAGATCATCAGTAGGCAGAGAGGCAGGTAGAGAGAGAGAGAGAGAGAGGAAGGGAAGCAGGCTCCCTGCTGAGCAGAGAGCCGGATGCGGGGGTTTGATCCCAGGGTTTCAAGATCATGACCTGAGCGGAAGGCAGAGGCTTTAACCCACTGAGACACCCAGGTACCCCCCTTTCTTGATCATATCTTTTGATGTACAAAAGTTTTTCATTTTGATAAAGTCCAATTTATCTCTTTTTTTTGTGTGTGCTTTGGGTTTTTCTCCAAGATTATGAATATTTGTATTTCCTTCTAAGAGTTTTATAGTTTTAGCTCTTACATTTAGGTCTTTGATCCATTAGGAATTAATTTTTGTGTATGGTGTAGAGTTAGAAGTCCAACCTCATTCTTTTGCCTAGAGAAACCTGGTATTGATCTGTGTGTCTCTTCCAATGCCAGTATCACACTGTCTTGTTGCTGCAGTTTTGAAGTAAGTTTTAAAATCAGAAAGTGTGAATCTTCCTACTTTATTCTTCTTTTTAAAGATTGTTTTGGCTATTCTGGTCCCTTTGCATTTCCATATGAATTTTAGAACCAGCTTGTCAATTTTTACAAAAAAAAAAAAAAAAAGTCAGCTGGGATTATAATAGGAATTAGGCTGATTCAATTTAGGAAATAGAGCAATCTGAAAATACTAAGTTTTCCAAACCACGAACAAGAGATCTTTCCATGTATCTAGGTCTTCTTAAATTTCATTCCATGAGTGTTTTGCAGTCTTTAGGGCACCTTTCTAGTAGTTCTATTGTTAAACTTATTCTTACATATTCTATTTTTATGCTACTGTAAATGAAAATACCCCCTTAATTTGAGCCTCGATTTGTTGCTAGTGTGTAAAATACAACTGATTTTTGCATAATGATCTTGTATACTGCACCACTGCTAAACCTGTTTATTACGTCTGAGAGTTTTTTGGTGGGTTCCTTAGAATTTTCTTCACAGAAGACCATCTCATCTGCAAATAGTTTTACTTCTTTATTCCATCTGGATACCTTTCATTTCTTTTCAGAGCTTAATTGCTGAGGTGAGAATTTCCAGGACAACATAGAATAGAAGTAGCAAGAGTGAACATTCTTATCTCGTTCCTCATCTTAGGGGGAAAGACTTCAGTCCTTCATCATTAAGCAGGATGTCAGCTGCGGATTTTTAACAGATAACTTTTATCAGTATGAGGAAGTTCACTTCCATTCCCAGTATGCTGAGTGTTTTTATCATGAGAGTGCGTTGGATTTTGTCAAATGCTTTTTTGGCATATGTTGAGATGATCATGTGGTTTTGTCTTTTATTATGTTAATATACTCTATTACATTGATTGATTTTTATATTCATGGGCTAAATCCCACCTGGTCATGATGTTTAATTCTTTTTGCTGCTGGATTCTGTCTGGATTGAGATTTTTATGTCTATATTCATAAGAGATATTGGTCCAGAGTTTTGTTTTCTTGTAATATATTTATCTATTTTTGTTATCAGGGTACTACTGACCTCTTACAAGGAATAGGAAATGATCTCTTATCTGTTTTTCAGAATGGTTTGCAAAGAATTGGTTTTAATTCTTCTTTTTTTCCCCCACAGATTTTATTTATTTGACAGAGGGAGAGATCACAAGTAGACAGAGAGGCAGGCAGAGAGAGAGAAAAGGGGAAACAGGCTCCCTGCCGAGCAGAGAGCCCGATATGGGGCTTGATCCCAGAACCCTGAGATCATGATCTGAGCTGAAGGCAGAGGCTTAACCCTCTGAGCCACCCAGGCACCCCTTAATTCTTCTTTAAATCATGGTATAATTCATCAATGAAACCATCCAGTACAGGGCTGTGTATGTGTGGTGGTAGTGGCGGCGGGGGGGATTTTTAATTACTAATTCAATGTTTTCATTTGTTTCAGATCTATTAGATTTTTGATTTCTTCTTGATTTGGTTTTGGTACTTTGCATCTATCTAGGAATTTTTAGAATAGTTGTGCTTCCAGTATTACGTTTCTTATTAGTTCAAGTCCAGCTTTTTGGACTGGACACATGTGAATTCTGTGTGGTGTGCATGATGGTAACTAGAGGCCAGGTGAGCCAATGGCATGTTAGAAGGTATTATGCAGGTAATAGTATTTAAAATCACAAGCTTAACAACAATCAGGTTTAAAGGAAAGTAGTCTAAATACACAAACTAAAAGGCAGAGATTGTCAGATTAGACTTAAAGAGGTAAGGCCCAACTATAAACTTCCTACAAGAAATTATAAAATAATAAAAATGCATTTTAAATCTAAAACAAAAGGTTTAAAGTTAGAATAATGGTGAAAAAGATATCACATGCTAACATTAATCAAAAGAAATCAGAAGTGGTTATATTAATATCAGATAAAGTAAATTTCAGAGCAAAGAATATTATCAGGGACAATGAAGGTCATTTCACAAAGAAGTCAATCCTTTATCATTACGAAAAGGACATGAATAGGACATGAGTCCATGTCCTATAAATAGGACCTAACAAATCCAAATGTTTATGTATTAAGAACAGAACTTCAAAATATATGAAGCAAAAGCTGAAAGAACTGTGAGGAGAAACAGGCAAATATGAAATTTCTAGCTACTCTCTCAACAGAACAAGTAGGGATAAATTAAAAGGATATAAAAAAAACTTGAACAAAATTATTGAACAACCACAAAACCACAGAAGGCAAGTGCCCATGGAACACTTGCCAAATAGATTATATTCTGGGCCATAAAATGAATCTCAATAAATTTAAGAGAATTCAAGTCATACAGGGTATGTGCTCTAACCACAACAGAATTAAATTAGAAATCAAAACCAAAGATTTATGGAAAATCCCTCCAATATTTGCACACTCAATAACACTTCTAAATAATCTGTGGGCCAAAGAGTAACTCAAATTGGAAATTATTTTGAACTGAATGAAAATGTAAACAAACCTCAGGTGTTTCGGATTGGACGCATGTAAACGCTAGGTGACGGGAAGCAGAGCAACTGGAGGCCAGCGGGGGAACCAATGGTGCGACAGAAAGGACTCTGGTGTGTCCATCCAATAATGCAAGCCAAGCCCCTGCCTCTGGGCCCTGACAACAGCAGCGGGGGGACGGTGGTAAAGGGCTTTCAGAAGCAGACTGTCTCACCATGGCCTTTGTTTCCTCCTTTCCTTCCTTCTTTCCAACTTTTCTTCCTTCCATCCATCCATCCATCCATCCATCCATCCATCCATCCATCCATCCATCCTTTCTTTCTGTATAAGTTAACATATTTATTACAGCAGGTCTCTAGTCAAAAATACAGAAAGCTTCACAAATCTGCATGTCATCCTTGCACAGGGCCATGCTAACCTTTTCTGTGTTGTTCCCATTCTAGCATATGAGTTGCTGAGGCGAGCACTCACTGTGGCCTTCAAAGCCTGGCAGCCCTTCTTTTTGCTGCGCCAACGAATTAATCTCATTTCCCACCTATTCTCTTATATCTACTTCACATGAGGAAAAGAAACATTTCCACTTGAGGGCATACAGGATCTGTTAGTTTCTAATGAAGAACATTAGGATAAAGTATCAACTATAGTCTGAGAAGTACTAATTCTGAATTACTGGATGCCTTTTTATTTATAATTTTAAAGTGGATTAACATACACACATACACACACAATTGTATGCACACATATACAAGTCAAAACCATACAATCCAGGCAATAAAAAAAATCCCATGTTTCTGATGTGCGACATAGCCCCTAAAGTATACATATTAATTCAAACCTATTTCCAGAAATCTTGACATAAAATGTTGATGCTGTGACTAGAAACCAGAGCATGTATATATATAACAAAAACAAAAAGAGAAGTTTAATATTGAAAAGTTTTGATGTAGATGTTATAAAGTGTATTTCAAACTTATGTGTCACGAAACAATCAAATAAGACATCTGATGTGAGACAAAATAAGTAAAACTTTAAGTCACTTCAGTTTTCTGAGTGAAATACATTCCCATGATATTCCTAATATTTAATATATTCTGAAAAGTAGAACAATATAAAATGAATTTTGCTTTTATTTCTAATTGTATTAAAAAGTTACTCATTGATGTTTTAAAAGTCCTGTATGACTATAGACCTCTAGTTAATAAAAAGACATCTTTTATCAATATGCTTATATTTCCCAAATCTTTTACTTCTTATAAGTAGATTATATTGAACATATTAATTCATAAATGAAGCTGTTCAAGCCAGCAACACTTCATTAGCTTGTGAAAGTGACAGGAACATACCAACGTAATTAGCAATACTTAGGGTCATTCAGCTGGGGTCCCACAGGAAGTTAGATGAGGCACTGTGATGTCATTAGAAGGGGCAGGGTAGGGAGGAATGAACAGAGGGAACTGCCTTACTCTCTAGTTAGTCAGAGACTTTATAATCAAAGAGAAGTTCCTTGGAGCTTAGGAGACTCTGTTTCCGTGGTTTCTGGGGAGCCATCCATAAGGACTAGCTGTATGCAAAGTCCCACCGGGCTCAGACTACGGCAGGCCTGGACGGGTGAGGAGTCTGCCAACAAAGGGAAGATGAGCTCAGGGAGGAAAAGTGACAGGTCACAATTTGCTTATTTCTCAGGTTTCAGGGGCCTCTCTTCTAGGTCTTTCCAAGCGTATGAGTGATCAGAATGACAGAAATGTTGTGCCTGCAAAACTAATGCGTGTAACTACACACTTTCTGAAAGTTCATTAGAATTAGGATAGCACACAGACAGTTCTGGGCATTAGCACGCGTCATTATGGTGTGTTCCATAATGCTTCCTGAATTAATGAAATTATGAGGTAAATTTCTATTGTTAAGAGCCAAATGACTTTTGATTTCATTGACGATAATTTAAAATTGTAAAAATATCTCCAGGGAAATTTGTTTAAATCTTAAAATCACAAAGTGTAGGTTGGCACTTAATGAACTAAGAAACTGGAAAAGAGAAAGTCAAATTATTTACAAATCTCAATCTTTCTCCAAATCTCTTAAAATGCCAGTATTAGAGATAGTTCCAAAACATGAATTTGAAACCTCTGTTTTCTATATTGTCACTCCAAGCATGTCATTTACCCATAGGGCATCTAGTTTTTTCTAGTATATGAAAAGTATAGGCATATAAGGTAAGGCTCTGATATTTTGTAATTTATCTCTGAAGCTAAGTAACTTTCTTTGGCTTTGGAACTTACTTAGCTACCTACTGACAAAGATTGTATCCTTAATCCAACTTTAGCCAGACTCCTCTGAGCCTTCTCCTTGACTGGGTCCAACCTTTGGATGTCCCTTGTCTTTGCATTGCCCAGTTGTAGCAAGAATTGTACTAAGTCTGCTTAGTGCGAATCTCTTACCCTATTATCTGAGACCACCTTGGCCTGCCTTTTGCAAGACTCCTGTCAAGTTGGTTTAGCCAGAAATTCTCCTTTGCCTCTGATGCTTTCTCTTGGTAGTTTTTCATCCATTGAACCACACCCTGCTTCTTAACTGCAAATCTCCACATTTCCTTTATGTATTTTTTTTTAAAGATTTATTTCTTTCTTTATTTGACAGAGAAAGAGATCACAAGCAGGCAGAGAGGCAGGCAGAGAGAGAGGGGGAAGCAGGATCCCTGCTGAGCAGAGACCCCTGACACAGGGCTCAATCCCAGGACACTGGGACCATGACCCGAGCCAAAGGCAGAGGCTTTAACCCACTGAGCCACCCAGGTGCCCCTCCTTCATGTATTCTGAGTTGAACCCAATCTCTCTCCCTGGCTGTAAAACCCCTCTTGTTGTACCCTTGAATAAAGTCTGTCTTACCATTCTTTGACAAGTGTCAGAATATATTTTTTTTCATTAACAATGTCCAAATAGTATCCTGACAGGGAAAGAGAGCTTCCTCAGGAGTTTATGAAGGAGTCTCTTATTCTCTGGAACAATATGGTTCTTAAGAAACGTCACTGTGAGTAATTCTTCACTTGATCATATTCTACACCCAGATCGGCAGCCAGAAAAGATGATCAACCACAGTGAGCTTAGCAGAAAGGAGCCCCTGACATCCCCATCATGACCAGCATCTCCATGGCAAACTCTTCCCATTTCCTAGTCAAAATGTAATGTCCATGGCTACTTGCTCAAAGGACATGTTCTTGGTAAATTATTTTGGCTTAGGTGGGCAACTGGCTAAAACCATTTTGAAACTGTTCCAGGTTCAAACCCCTATGGGCCATGATTTGGGACCTTAGACATCATTCATCTGTGAGCGCGGGTAAATGCAAGATTTTTAGAAGAATCTTGTGCACGCCCATAGGCATTTTGCTCAGCCACCTAAGAACAAAGGTTGTTATTATTTATTTATTTATTTATTTATTTTTGGCTTTCATAAATGAAGGCTAACCAACACCTTGCTAAAGCAGATGATTCTGGAGCTAAGTAGTCGAATTTGCTTGAGTCTCTATCTCAAATTGCCTACCAGTCAGCAGTTATTGTAAGTTAAACTAAAGAAGGCAACCCTCATTTTGTTACAAATTCTTAGCTTCTCTAGACAGTCCTAACTTGCTTTTCTTTCATTCCTCCAAAAATTTAAGGTACCTTACTGTATTTTATGTAACCTTATAAATAATACATAAAGTAAATAAATATAGGTAACTTCCAGTCACTTTTTAAAATTTACAAGGAGGGACGCCTGGGTGGCTCAGTTGGTTAAGCAGCTGCCTTCGGCTCAGGTCATGATCCCAGCGTCCTGGGATCAAGTCCCACATCGGGCTCCTTGCTCATCAGGGAGCCTGCTTCTCCCTCTGCCTCTGCCTGCCATTCTGTCTGCCTGTGCTTGCTCTCTCTCCCTCTCTCTCTCTGACAAATAAATAAATAAAATCTTTAAAAAAAAAATTTACAAGGAAACAACAAAAAAAATAAAATTAAAAAAAAAAACACACAAAACTTTCCCACAAAGTGTAAATATTTGGTGCTAATGAGCACAGCAGAGAAAACTGTTACGTATTTTGTTGTATCTAGAGCAAGGAGTACTGAATAATGTATGAAATGGAAATCCCTAGTCCAAAGCCAGAAGAAGGCTTTTTCACAGCTTGCTTAAATATTCATTTTAAATATGGTACAAAAAAGTCTTTTTTTTTTTTCTTGATTAGCCTTGGAAAAAGGCAAAAGACAATTTGTTTTCAGAAACCATATTATAGGGAATAGGAAAATGTTCTTTTAGCATTAAGTTTCTTAATTTCTCTCCACCCCCTTTCATTTAAAACATTTCCTCATTTTGCCTCCTGAAAATATATTTGGCTTTTCTGAACCTAGAGATATTGCCTTAACAACTTTCTTAAAACAAACAAACCTAACTTAGCAAGTATTCTATGAACCACACAAGCACACAAAGAACTAGATGTTCTTTGAGATGTGTCCTGTATCATTCATGTCCCAAGTCAAACATGTGTATGGTTACTGAAGGGAACTCCTCTTTATAAATGAACCTCCTTCATTTTTCCTGCTTCAGCTCTATTTTCTCTTTGATCCATATTAAGATCTATACCATTCTTCCTTCTTTCTCCAAAAAGGAACAAACAGTTTCAGGTTGAATTAAATTGCACTGCATGAATGGCCTGCCAGGGAGGTGGGGCATTGGGACTGGCTTGCGCTAGGACGTAGTTAACAAAGGGACACATTTGCCTGTAGAGAACTTAGGGCAATAATAAAGACAACTGAAAGTTGGTCTGCTTTTTCTCACCATCTCGTAACAATGACTCTAAATGTCAGTGATAAAAGACTCCTCCATGAAGAGGCAAACCACTCTTGCCCTGCTCCCAAATTGTTACCCTATATTGCACTGTGAGAAAACAAAACACTCTTTCGCAATTTTCCTTTGGATGGGCATGGTAGTCTTTGATGTATAATTCTCAAACACAGGGAGAGACCACTACATTAAAAAGTGGAATATTTGGTAAAAGTGAATGAAACCTTGAAGTTCCCTCACAGGCTAATAGTATCATTTCTGTGACAGTGTGAGATCCTGTTCCTTTTTCATATTTGCTCCAAGTTTTCAGGGCTACTGGAATTCTGTAAACACTACCATCAATCATTGAGAAACCAGGAGATGGAGAAAGAAGTGTTCCATAATTTTACTAAGCCTTGAGGAAAGTGACTGAAATAAAACAAACCCTAGGTCTTTCTTGCCTGTCCTATTCTCAAGGGACTTTAACAGTCACTTTATGTATCTGTACTGATAATTTCCTCAGAATTTTCTGCCTAGAGAGGCAGGATTTACTTTTTGAAAAAAAAAAAAAATCTTGAAATAAAAAATGAAGTTTCTATGAAATTGATATATGGCATTCACCATGCTATTTGATCCCTCAATCTATCTTGGGTCAGGTTCTCTAAAGCCTAGTTCCGTACCTTTCTCCATATTTTTTCCAATGAATTTTCTTACTGCTTAATTCAGCCATAGTAGCCCCATCCCTCTTGATATATTTACAAACATTCCAGTCAAGTTTAGCCTTTATAACTTTACAGATGAGGCAAGAAAACTGATTTTCAGATGTTAAAATAATTTCTTCTTGGTTATATAAATAGTTAATGGCAGAACTGAAATTTGAATTTGGATTTGTTAAGATTTACACTTTCGCTCTTTTTTTATTTTTTTAAAGATTTTTTTTTTTTTAATTTACTTATTTGAGAGAGAGAGAGACAGTAAGCAAGAACATGCAAGCTCAGTGGGAGGGGCAGCAAAGAGAGAGGGGGAAGGAAAGGCACACTGAGCAAGCAGCCCAGCACAGGGCTTGATCCCAGGACCCTGAGATCATGACCTGAGCAGAAGGCAGACACTTAACCGACTGAGCCACCCCAGTGCCCTTTTAGGTCTTTCCTCTTTCTCATGTTACTACCAAATCTTAGAAGTCCACATGTTGCTTGAATCTAAGATACCAAGCAAAGACACCCACGGCAGCTGCCTTCACTATAACCATCCACCCACTCATTCACTTAACAAATACCTAAATATATAAATATAGGCACGGTGTACAACTAAGAATGGGAAATATGAAACTGGTTCAGCCAGTCTTCCATTGGGTTATTCACATTCTTCTGGGATGTTAATTGTTCAGTTTTACAGACTTAAACAATGTTGGAATTGGTAAAATTTAAGCGATATGAAAAACCCAGAATATAATATAAAGCATACGGTTCAGACAGGTTAAGAATAATCCAGCTCATTAAGTTAGAAACAGTTTCTACTTGATTTAAACCTTCAGTGGTAACTCTTCGCTACAATGATTTCTAAAGACAAATAGAAAATAGCTTGACCAGTCTTTGAAATAAACAAAAGAATGATGGACTAATCTAGTTTCTCAAATTCTAATCATTTGCATACCACAGTCTTGATTTCTGCCTAAGTCTGCGTACCAGCTACATATTCTCTAAACCAATTTCTACTGAAAATATCTTAAAGGAAACTTTATATTGCTACTTTACATGAAAAACTGATAATGCAGAAATGGAAAGTAACTACAGAAATACAGTGAGATGGTCAGTAAATTATATCAAGGGAGCATTGGAATGGAAAGCTCTGAGCCTGAAGCTTGATCTGCTCTTTGTTGAAAAGGGAGATTAGCAAGTATTTGGCGGGTGTTAGAGACCTACCAGTGCCCCCACTAATTTTTTTTATTGGAAATAATCAGAAAGATGGAAAGAGCATCTGAATGGAAGTAATTTTCTCATTACATGATTCAGTGCTATTTAATATTATGTTTGTATCCCACCAAATAGCCTGTTGCAGACCACAGAGTTACATGTTCTAGACACATGGGGACATCCAGTGAGTCAGGGGGCTGTGAATGCATTACGTGTGGACAGAACTGTTGGAAGCAGCTTCTAAGTCCGCATCTGACATTTTTATTCATTCAGTCATCAACTCATAAGTACTAAATATCTCCCATGTATCAGTCATTGTGCTAAGATCTGGGGATTCAATGGTAAGACCCTCACTTCAAAGAGAAAGTAAATTAGGTAAAAATGAAGAAGATAATTAAATAAACAAACTGTACTATATAATAGAGGACCCAAGAGATGCTAAGTGCTAGACTCATAGGGAGAAGGATCATTTTTAAATCTCAGGAGGTCACCCATTCTCTCAGGATTTCTAGAAGGCTTATTGTCTATTACAGGTTGCCAATGATTACTCATTTCCTTTGGTGAGCATCAGTTAAAAATAGCTATCATATAATGAATGGAAACCGGAAGATACTTGAAGACTACAAGGACATAATAGCAAAGTGTTCCGTGATGTGGAAAGAATAAAATGAATGTCAGAAAGAACACCAGAGATTGGTCTAATCTTTTTCTTTTATAGGAAATAGAAGCCCATGATTTCCTAGAGTTAGAGGCTGAAATGAGATTTAAGCTGGATCTCCTGACATCCAGTCCAATGTTCTTTGTACTATGGGACATACATAAGAAAAGAATCTTGAGAGTTAAGGATATTTATGTTTATTCCAACAAGATACTCTGGAGCATTCCCAGTAAGTAAGTACCAATGCAACAAAACAAACAAAACCAAACAAAAACCCAAAAAAGAAATTAAGATTCTTGTGTAGTAGATAGTAAAATGATCACATTTAAAGAAAGATTGAAAGGGGGATATTTAAAGACAAATATAATACGTATTATGATTCTAAGATAAACTGTTGTCTAAGCCATATTAAAATACTTTTATTGAGAAACACGATCACATTAGGATGGAAATATGAATGGTTTACTATGCCATTATGTTATATTATATGCCATATATTTTCTTACTACAGTTATAAAAACAACTGTAAAGCTAATCAGCATAAAGGGTTTCCTCTATAGAGTTGATGTTTTATCTTGAGGGAGAAATTACATTCTCTCTCCCGTGGTCTTTGGCACCACTGCATTGAGAGATCTTGGAAAGAGGAGGCAAGGGAAAGCCCTTTGTGGATAGGTAATGTACTATATGCCTCTTTCTTCTTCATACTCATCATATACATTAGGAAAGGTATGTGGTTTTGAATGTATAAGAAGATTTACCCCATTGCCTAATTTACAAGCTTGATAATCACTAGAGCACACTGGTTAAGGAGGAAATCGAGAACACTATTTTTTTAACTTCACCCATTTAATATCAGCAGGATTACTCTGGAGCATGTAATTTACAAATGAATAACAGCAGTCTCTGTCAAGTCAGCAGACTGGTGAATTCTACTATATAAGGATTCTTTGGGAGCCCTCGACCTGGATTTTTAGCTGTATTGTCTTTGTATTCTTTACCGTTCTTAGCTAGTAAATACTCTCTTGCCTTCATTCTAAATTATTTTTTATTCAGAATGAAATTTTCCATACCCAATGGCACAATTTTATTGAAATCTGTTGTTCAAATTCAGTTGTCTGAAAGATTTTCCTAGAGAATCCTAATGATAGTGCCTTGAAAATGAAAAAAGCATGTATCGTCTTGTTGTCTAAATGAAACCATTTAAGTGGTTGACCCAGCTTGCAATTACATGCTAAGCCAAACACTTTGTTCTCCCCGTGGGAATGAAAACTAGTGGAATACAATATACCTGTGAAGCTTGAGGGTGACAGTTCCATAAACAGTAGCAAAACCGAGAAGACGGACCCATCTGAGGAGAATACAGCGAAATGTGCTTGGCTCAAAGTACAAAATAACAACCTGTGGGATGAGAACAGAAAGAAAGAGTCCTTCAAGATCAACTGATGACCCACAGACTAAAATCAATATTTCACATATGAATTTTGACATAAGCACACATCCTTTTCAATAAAACTTTAAAATATTGTTTTGATTATTCATTGTCCAAATCAAAAGACTACAGTCTCCCTATTGCTTTCAAATCAAAACTAAGTTTTTTAATTCTGGCTTTCAGGAGTTTCTATCAATTGTCTCTCAGCCTTTGGCACAAACTTAACTCTCTTTATTTCCCCACATGGGCCAGCCAGGCTGTCGTCCATTGTCATACTCCACCTCCCTACTTCCAGCATTAGTCTCCCCTGTCGGAACCAGCCCTGAGAGGGTTGTCCCGTAACCTACTCCCCAGTCAGTTCACCCTCAGTACCTGTCTCAAGCCCCTCACTAACTCTTCTCTTCTCACTCCAGAGTTCTCACTGAGCAAATGTTAAATAAACATTTACCATGAGCCAGATACTATACTAGATGCTTTAGATACAAAGGCCACTAAGAAAGAGAAGCAAGACCTGTAAATGTGCATTAAAGTAGCACAGGTACTGTGAGGAACACCTGGCAGGTTCAGTGGGACGCAAAGCAACAAGTGGTCAGTTCTGGGCGGGGGGTGGGGCCGGTCTAAAGGCATGGGCAAGGCACTGTATGCATTACCCTTCAGATGCTACCGGTGGTTTTGAACAAGCCCTCATAGAATGGGAATTGGTTTGGCCCTGCTTAAGAAACCTAAAGAATAAATGTTGAAGAATGTAGACTTATGCTTTTATGCTGGAGTGGCAGGCCTGGACTGATTTTGCTGAAAACAAGGTCAGCATAACAGAAAAACATATGCACTCACAAAGATAAAATTTGGGAAACATAAAGCACAGCTGGGTGACATGGGATGGGTGCTGACATCTTCTTGATGGTAACTTACAAATGGAGCCCCAGTCTCCAACAGTGCCAGGAATAACGTCACCGGCAGCTCTCTGATGGTATTTCTCAAATCGGCCTACCGTAGAAAGATATTAAACTAGGTACTTCCAATACCATTAGAATTAAATTCTCAAGGAGTGGGAAAAAGGCTGGTATTAGCCAGAGGAAGGTAAAAATAGGTGTGGCCAGGAGATCATGTTGCTTTGTGTCTAGGTAGTATCTGTCCTTAATTTTTTAATTCAGTAGGTCTATGCTGAAGATGCAGAACAAGATGGGATTTTAAAATTCAGTTTGCCAGGAAAAGTGCTTGGAGTCATCCAAAAAATGATATAAAAACATTTCCTTTATTTGCTATTTTCACAAAACAAGTTCAAACTCTGTAAATGTGTATTCTAGGTTTTAGCTCATAAATTTTAGAAATAGTTCTTTACACAAGGGTCTGGCAGTAATTACAAATTCTGCAAAACAAGCTGTATTGTTTAGTAAGGAATCTGAGCTGAAGGAAGATGGGAAAATTTAGGGAAAAAAAACAAATGAGGAAAACTTGGTAGATTAAGAGCTAGGGGGTATGTGCTCCATCTTATGGCAGAGATAAATGATAAAATAGAAACTAGTGAGAAAGGGACCTAAAGTCTAAAATATGCAAAATCTCAAATATTTCCATTAGAAATGGCTTTAGAGATTATTTAGAGGTTAGTCCAGGACAGTGGATTCCTGGAATCTACAAAACCCTGTGACTTATTATAAAGTTTCCCGCGGCACACCAAACACTGATTAGGGGCATGAATAAGCAAAGGTGAGGAACGTAATACAGAAATCTGCGTGTCTGGAGGGAAGAATTGCTCTTGGATTGTTCAGGAACTACTGTCATAGCTTCAAACTTCTATTTCACAGATGAAGAATCTGAGGGCTCATTACTGTAAATGAAAGACTGAGTAAGTGAGAAATAAGGAAAAAATAATAGTCAATTTTTTTCAAGATCAGTAGGTGAGGTATAAGCTGAAACATAATAGAAAACGAAATTCCAGGGGCGCCTGGGTGGCTCAGTGGGTTAAAGCCTCTGCTTTTGGCTCGGGTCATGATCCCTGGGTCCTGGGATCGAGCCCTATATCAGGCTCTCTGCTCAGCGGGGAGCCTGCTTCCTCCTCCTCTCTCTTTGCCTACTTGTGATCTCTGTCTGTCAAATAAATAAATAAAATCTTCAAAAAAAAAAAGAAAAAGAAAGAGAAATTCCAGTGAACTTAATAAAATACACTATTAGAAACAGTTCAGCAAATAGTGAAGTAGAACTCCTAATTTTGGACTGTGGTGATGGGAGAATCCAGGCTCTGCATCCAGTCTCCCTGGGTTCCAAACCTGGCTCTGTTCTTTACTAGGGTGCCTTTGACAAATTACTTGACGTTGCCTTGCTCTGCCTCAGTTCTCCCATTTTTACAATGAACACAGCACTAACACTTCCAGATAGGTCTGTTTTGAAGTTTGAATGTGATAAACGTAGCACCTGGTACATTGGGCATTCAATGAATTTTGGCTAATATATTAGGAGAGCTGAGTTATGTGTACTTTGTTCTAAAAGTTATCATTCTCACTGATGTGAATTCTTTTCTGATTGTTCCAGCTACTCCCTTTGAATTCCTATAGTCACTTTCCACCATACACTTTTTTTTACTTTACATTATACCGTAGTTAACTGCATGGGTACTCCCCTGAATCAACGTAAAACCAAAGAGGGCATGCTTCTCCATATATTCTGTGTGCTGGGCACAGAGAAAATTTAAATATATTAAACATTTGGTCAATGATCTAATTTAGCTAATTTAACAAGGAAAATGTTATCTTCAAAATAAACTATGTGAAAATTCCAATTAGGATTCACTAATCATTGTGATTCTGACCTGCTCAGTTTCCACTCTGTTTCTGACCTGGGCCCGTTCACCCTTCCTTAGGCAACCTGGTGGTCTCCCGCTCCCAGGAGGTCACCATGTTGATGGCCGAACTTAGTGCGGACACACGATCAGCATAGCGCACTACAGCCCAGAACTCCTGGGCTCAAGCAATCCTCCCGCCTCAGCCTCCCGAGTAGCTGGGACTACAGCAATCACTGGCAATCACTGCGATTCTAATTCATTCATTCACTATTTAGTCTGCGATTTAGAAGCCATTGTAATTAATCAGATGTGGATTAGGTCCTCGAGTTACAGTTTAGAAGAGTGGATGCTCTGTGTACATGATAAAAATATTGGCATGATCATACCAAATATTTATACAGCACTATTATTAGACACAAAATTAAGCTTTTTTTTTTTTTTTACAGTATTTACTTCTTTAATCCCCACAATACTTATACAGTAGGAATGTTTATTTTACAAAGGAGGACTGACGCACAGAGAATTCAGGAGATGTGCTCAGCATCACACAGCCAGGAAATGTCAGGGTGAGATCTGAATCCAGGCAGCTGAGTTCCAGAGTTCATGTCTTGCTTCTCTAAATAGTTCTACCATGTGGGGGAGGTGACGAATGCTATTACACTGTGAATTGAATCATATTGAGGATTCAGAGAAAAGAGGAATTACTCTCAGTGGAAACAAGTGAAGTTACGTAGGAGGGTTCACATCTGAGTAAGCACCTGGAGGAGGAGAGGGTTTAAGTATGTAAGCAGACAGGAAAGAGGGAGGGAGCCCAAGACAAAGGACTCATTGTGGGAAAGCTTCAGGAGTGTGGAGTATACAATTTTGGACAGAAAGACGTAAAGGGGAGTACTAAAAACCAAGATTTAAGACAGAGATGGGACCAGTTCGTTGTAAGTTTTAAATAAAAGGGTGAGGGATTCAGATTTATTCCATAACAAGGCCTGTCATTAAACTTCTATAAACTGAGATCAGAAGTGTGTCCCACGGAGTTAATCTGGCAGCATCACACAAGATGACTGGATGCGATGGAAGGGGAAGATACTGAAGGGGAGAAGGCCAGCTGGGAGACATCAAAACAAAACAAAAAATTTCATCACCTTTCTCACCAAACTTTCCCTTTTCTTATATCTTATTTCGGCATCCTCCTTTCCTCTCGTCCCCAAATGCTTCTGCTTCCTTAACTCTCCCGTGTAGAACTTTTCAGTGGCTCCCAGGGTTCTTATGAAAAAGCCTAAATTGGTATTTTTTTAAGAAGATTTTACTTATTCATTTGAGAGAGATGGAGAGAAAGAGCACCCATGTGTGGGCACAGGGGGAGGAACAGGGAGTAGGGAGACAGAATCCCAAGCCGACTCTACACTGAGTGCAGAACCCAACTTGGGGTTTGATCTCATGGCCTGGAGATCACGACCTGAACCAAAATCTAGAGTCAGATGCTTAACCAACTGAGCTACCCAGGCCCCCCAAAGCCTAAATTATTCAGGATGATAAGATGCCAGCTTACTTCTATTACATCAGTACTTTCCACCTACCCAAACCTTCCGACCTTACATATGCTGTCCCTCCTGACTAGCTGTTCCTTACACAACCCAACTGTCTCACCTGTACCTGGCTTACTCCCATTCACCTTTCGGGCTTCAGTCTAAACCTCTCTTCCTCTAGGAAGGGGAAGCCTCCCCTGTGGCTTCGCATACCGTCCCTACTTGATCGTGGCCCAGGATCCTTAGCCATGCGTTACATTTGGAGGCCTGGCAAACGACCATGCTTACTGTGTTCAATTCTACACTACTGGCCCTAACTAACTGATTCCCCAGGCACACAGCAAGAGCTCCTGAATATGTGCTGAATGGCAGAAAAAATACAGCTGTCGGAGAACGGTAAAGAAGGCTGGAACTACTGTAGTGAGAACGGGAATCAGGCATTCATGAGAACAGAGGAAAGAACATGCTGAGTCAAGAAAATTGGGCAGCTGGTTATTTGTTGAGGCAAAAGTGAAGAAAGTGTCAAAAATAATGTGAAGATTTTAAGCCTGGGTGACTGGAAGGATGATTGTGTTTAGAAAGAAACAGCTAAAAAAAAAAAAAGATGATGCACCAGTCTGGGTCGAACGGCGCCAGCTCTGCTAAGAAACTTCCCCGCCGGCTTCATCCTCCACGTCTCCGCTCAGAGTTGGCATCCCCCGGACTGAGTCAGGCTTCCGTCTTATCTGCACACGATTTCCTTGTATTGAATTCTGAGCTTTCCTTTTTGACACTTACCGACTCTATTTTGATAGAGCCATCTGTAATTCATTTGTTAAATGTGCCTACTAGCTAGTTTGTAAGTTGCATGATTAATGATCATGCGTGATTTACGATCCCTACCGGGATCGTAACTATCTTGCTCGGGATTGCATACCCATTCCCTAGTACCTGGCAATAGTAGGTAACCAATCAGAGGTAACCAAGGAAAGAGATTAAATAGAGGAAAGGAAGGAAGGAAGGAGAGGGGAAGGAAGGAAGAAAAGATATAAGTTTACTTTTTTGATATATTGAGTATAAGTTGTCTATACAACATCTAACCTAGATCTAGCTTTTTAGTAGTTAATATAATAATACAATTATAATAATTATATAATAATTGTATATAATAATATATGTAATATATACAATTGTATATTGCATATACAATATACAATAATATATGCAATATATACAATTGTATATTGTTTATACAATATACAATAATAATGAGAAAAGGGGGAAAAGATGAGAAGTTTCAATATTTTTCAAATCTCAATATTTCACCTTTCCTTATTAAATATAATGTGTATAAAGCTATAGCTTAACAAATTATTATAAATATCCCTTCCCAAATTCCAAGTGAATAACAAGTTTTCTAACAAACATTTATAAAGGAAGAAATGGAGAAAACCTAAGCCACTGGGACAAGGAATTTATGAACGATGATGATAACACAAATAGTGTTACGCAGTATTTTATGTAGCATTTACATCAGCTGCCTGTGTCCCCCCGCCACTGATCACTGTGACAGATATCTTCTGCACATTTTTGTCCAGTATACTTTATTATTCCCACTTTAAAGATAAAGAGACTGAACTTTAATGGAGTTACCTAATTTGCCCCTGGTTATAGAAGATTATGTTTTTCAACCTGAACCCAGAAAAAGTTCCTCTACTAGAATAACTGCCTGAGGTATATTTTCAAAGTACATATTTCAAGAGAAAGCTTTCCCCATTCTCTTTCCAATACTACATACTAGTGACAGGCATGAAGGTGTTTAGCATGTGAGAAGCAGGACAGAAAGAAGTGCACACTTCGGTTACTGAGAACCCTAAGGACCCAAGAGCGTGCAGAACTGTCGGATGCGTGAGCACAGCGTATTGGTGTAAGTAGGTTTAGGAGGGGAGGGTGAGAGCGAGAGAGACCAGAGACCTTCTGTATATTTTAAGGTCTTGGTTGTTTGACACTGGATGTTTTTTCAGATGCTTACAAAGTTCAGTCAGCTGATCTTAGTGGTGGGATACTCTAGGCATTGTGCTTTTATAAAAAGCACTGCTGTTTCGGAAATGGCCTTCCAAGCATTCCCCTCGTTACAAACAAATCTGCACAGATTTTACACCCATTTCATCAAATACAATTTTTTTTTTTTTTTTTTTTTAGCTAGTTTTGAAGTCAGCTTGATTGCCTATACACTTTGGATACTGAACACATCTAATGGGGAAGAAAAGAGAACCACAAGAGAAAAGAATATTAGGCTTTCCAAATATGCACAAAATAGAAGAACATTTTTAAATAGAATAACTTTCTTTTTGCAAATATAGAAGTAACACCAGAGATAGAACATGAACCTCTGTGTGTTGGCTCAGTAGATGCTGGGCCCTGTGCTTTCAGAAGACAAATGCTGGGAGGGTAAAATGGTCAAAAGCTAGTGCAGGCCAGTGCTCTTCCCAGAACTCTGAGAGGAAAAATGTGAAGGAAGGTCTGGCTTTAGGCCTGATATTTTAAGGATCTGAGCAACAGTTTCCTAACAGCATGGGACACAGCAGTTCTTTCTTAACGGACTCGTCGAGTGTTATTTGCTTCAGTTCAGTGAAACTGGTTGTGAATGAAACCACTTGTACAGATGAGTGAGGTGCACGATGCCTTAGCGTCTGTGCTAGTGGGCATGCGGGGACGGTTTTATTTACAAAAACGATTACTGGGTGATGAGAGCCCAGGGACAGATGCCGGGGACAAGACTTGTGTTGATGAAGTTGTCCTTTGATAAGGATGTGAAGGACTTGTAAAGCTTTAAGGACTCTCTCTGCCATGTCTACAATTTCTTTCTGCTTCGTCCACAGAAGAGTCTCGCTACTTAAATATTCTCCAGGGCCACTTAACCTTCTCCAGCTTGCCATGCTCCCAACAGTCCTTACTGAGCAGGGGAGGAACAAAGCTGGGAACTTGTCTGGAGGACAGTCTACAAAAGTAACGCTAGGAAATATCTCATATTAAAACCTACTACTTAATCCAATCAGGTTTGCTATCTTTTGAAGTAGGAGGCTGGAAATGAATCACGTAGGTGGAACTAGGTATATTAAAGGACTTTTATACAGGACTTGCTTGATAAAATAAGGAGATCGGAAGTTCCTTGAGTGTTCTAAAATTATTTTTTCTATATTTGGGAAGAAATATGACTCTGTACACAAGAAATATTTAGGATGAAGACGTATGTCCTATAAATGTTTAATTTTCTAAAGTTAGATTCAAATGACAAAAAAATAAAAATTACTTAATACCACTTTACGCCCATGCAGTTATCACAAAAATGTAAGGGGCTAAGATTGTGATTATGTCTTTACACAATACAATGGTCTAGAACTTAATACTTTGTACTTGGCTCCTATTATTCAAAGCAACAAAATAGGGATAAATTGATAGACTAAAATATAAAATACGTATATAATTTTTACTCATTTATAATACATAAGTAATATTTTGGGGTTACTGTGACAGCAGATGAGTACTGCCTGACACAGCTCCTCTAAAATCCCCAATATAATACCCCTCAAAAGATAAAAAAAAAATTTTTTTTTAAGGGTCACTGCTCTAAAAACAAAAGGCAAAGATGACAAGATCCCCAATTCTCACTGGTGATTCTACGTACTGCCTGGTAGATGGTATCGAATTAACAAGCACCTTTTAAATAAAACATCACATGCCTCATTCTCTGAACCAGAATAAGATCTGAAAGCCCAAAGATAACAGGGAGAGATTTTCATTCCTATTCCTTGTCAGAATTTCGTTCTGAGACCCAGAGGCTTTTACTAGATGAAACAAGCACACTGAAAAATCTTGGGTCATGTCCTCATTGTGCAGGGACGATTCCTGCCTCAGCCAGTCCTAGAGCCTTCTTGTCCATGAGCACTTTTCCCGATCAGCTCCCCTCTCCTCCATCCATTTGGGGATTAGAATTCCCAGGATGTGGCATTCAGAAATGTGATACTTAGCTGCCTAGGGGAAAGCACAGCACGGGGAGGGAAGAGCCGGGATGCTGCTGGAGAGTACGGAGAACCTCCCTCCCTGCTCTGTTTTCTTATCTCTCCACAAGAAAAGGTGCTTTATAGAAATACCCCATCACAACAAACAGAATACACATAGAAACAAATGACTGTTTGTCTAAAACTTTTACAACCTCAGCTTATGTGTTCAGAAGGAATAATTTTTTAGTTAAGAGTAAGTTATGCTACATGACTTAGGATAGAAGATTATACCATCCTAACAGTCATGTTCTCAAGAACATTAATGAACATGGTAAAGTTCTTGGGATTTATGTAAGGTGAAAAACCAAGCAACATGTAAAATATAGAGAGAGCATACAGTGTGGTATTGATTATGCTTAAAATTTATTTGTCTATATGAATATATATGTACACACACATGCACATACATAAATGATAGCATATCTACTCCCTGCTTATTACTCTTAATTTAACCCTTAATTTGTTCCAGAAAGCAGATCACGAAGGGGCCACTTATAAACGCCGAGGGGGGAAATGTACTGTATTGTTTATTCCTATTAAGAGGTCCATCTTGGGAAGCCTGGGTGGCTAAGTGGGTTAAGCCTCTGCCTTCGGCTCAGGTTATGATCCCAGGGTCCTGGGATTGGGTCCCGTATAGGGCTCCTTGCTCAGTAGGGAGCCTGCTTCTCTCTGCCTCTGCCTGCCTCTCTGCCTGCTTGTGCGTGCTCGCTCTCTCTCTCTCTCTCTAATAAATAAATAAATAAATAAATAAATAAATAAATAGAATCTAAAAAAAAAGTCCATTTCAAAATTATGTTTTCTATAAATTATCAAAAAGGCAAAAACAAGGAAACAGAAAATCTAAAGCTATGTTTCTGCTTCCTATTTTTTTCTCCTGATGCCCTTAGAAGTGAACTCCATGTTCCTCTGAGAAAAACACACCAATAATCAGGGTGCTGAGATTATGAACAAAGTATTACAGTTAAGATATTTTTGACTTTGTATTGTTACAATAAAAAAATGTATATTCTTTGAAATGGTCATAAACTCTCTTTAGGGTTCAGTTCAAAATCTTATTGCAAATTTTTATTAAGCGAGTGTTGGTTTTGAGGAAATTATATATACATATATGTGGGTATATATGTCAATATATATATATCTCGTGAACCTAACAGTATTTCCAGTGATTCTCTGGGTTTAGCATTAAGTACGCATACACTTCTTAGTATTTTAAAATTTTTCTATAATTAGGAAAAAACATTAATTTTAGTAAAAAACTATTCTAATATCTCTTCCAGGAGTGTAATAAATGGTAAGACAACATAGGATAACTGAATCTTTTAGTTTAGTCCATGCAGATAATTGTGAACACAAAGTTAAGCCTTCTGGGTCCTCTCCTAAAACTTGACAATAAGAAAGGTATAATTTATCTGTGAGCCACTAAGTTGTTAGAGAGATAAAAATATATCTCTTGAGAATGAACAGTTTCAGGAACAAATGAGCTCTAAATATGATTTAAATATGATCAGTGATTTACAGATTCAATTTAAAAAAAAATGAACAAAGAACAGTACAAGAGTTGGTAAATGGAGTGGTAATGAAATGCCATTAGACACTGGGGGATTTCACTTAATTCTGAATATAAAATATATGTAACATGTATCTTAGAAATTTTTGCTGTGATTGCTGGTATAGGGATATACCTGGTTTAGAGCAAAATGAAAATAAACACACACATGGATTGAATTAACTAGCTTAAGTAGAATATACATGAAGAAGGAGAAGAGATCTAATAAGATAAAAAAATTTTTAAAAAAAGATGAAAATTTTCATTTGTAAAATAGTACAAATGTATGAATTGCCTACCAATCAGGTGGAAGAGATTCTGCAGCCTAGTACAATGGATAAAAAAGGAATTTGGAGTTAGTTTCCATAAATGCCAGTCGGGCTCTACCACTAACTAGACATACAACCTACAAATCCCTTACATTCTGTGGAATTCAGTTTCCTTAACAGTTTAATGAAGACAATGCAAAATCCTATAGTATTTATAGAATCAGTTAATAAACCACAGAAAAATAGCAAATGTCAGTTTGTTTGTTATCAACATGAAAATTAATTTGGATATTTGTCCCATTTGAATCAGGAATCTGTTTAGTCCTCTAGTACATGTACCTTCAAATACTGACAGAAAAGAAGCTTCTAAATACTGTGGAGTTGAGAATGGGGTATAGAGGGAAGGTGAAAGAAACACAAGGCAAACTATGTCTTTAAAGCAGTAGGAGAGCTGTTAGTATGAGGGGTAAAGGAGGAAAAGCCAGGTGTATTCATTATCTATTGATACATAACAAATTATACAAATTTAACAGCTTAAAACAACATATATCTATTATCTCACAAAATCTGTGGGTTAGCAATCTAAGCATTGTAGATCTCACGGTCTCTTACAAAACTACAATGATAGTATTTATCAGGGCTGGGGTCTCATCTGAAGGCTCAGCTGGGAAAGGATACACTTCTAAGCTCACGTGGTTGTTGACAGGATTTGGTTAATTGGGGGCTGACGGAGGTAGAGCCTTGAGCTGGCTGTTAGTGGAGGCCTCTCCCAGTTCCTGGACCTGTGGACCTCTCCAGCATAGTAACTTGCTTCCCTGAAGCTAGCAAGAGAGAGTCTGTTTGCAAGATAGAAGTAATAGTCTTTTATAACCTCATCATGGAAGTGACATTCTTTCATTTTATACTGATGTTTTTTATTGATTAGGAACAGGTTAGTCAAGGAGATGAAACTGCATAGGCTGTGAATACCAGGAAGCAGGAATCATTGGGGCTATCTTAGAAGCCATCTACCACAAAAGGCAACCCTACTTTTATATAATCAGAAATGCTGTTATGTTCAAAGTGAACGATGTAAGAAGAGTAGAGAATTAAAAGCCATTCAATGCCTAAGACATTCATTTAGAGAAAGGATAACGTGAAAAATAATTTTAAAAGAGAAGTCTTTAGTTTTCTTCTTTCTTTATTCATTAGAGAGATAGAGAGAGAGAGAGAGAGAGAGAGAGAATGAGCAGGGGGGGAGAGGCTGAAGGAGACAGAGAAGCAGACTCCCTGTTGAGAAGCGAGACTGAAGTGGGGCTTGGTTCTAGGCCTGGAGATCATGACCTGAGCCAGAGGCAGACAATTAACTGTCTGAGCCACCCAGGAGCCCCTAAAGGAGAAATCTTTAAAAGATGAAAAGAAATCCCCAAGGCTGGCTGTCCATGGGGTCTAATTCATTGTGAAGTTCATAATTCTGAGGTTGTTGCACATAGCTCATGACTAGGAACTGCTGAGAAATGACTTTTTTGGTTTTAATGTTTTTCAACAATGAGATAAATATGATATGTTAGGTTGGGAGAAATAATCTGGATCTTGTCAAGTATTTATGTCTATGTTTAAATTGTGACTAAGAAAGAATGAAGACTTCAAGTTAAACCTGGCCAATTGAACATGTATATGTCTGCTACTTCTGGAAACTCTAGTTAATGATGGTAAAACACTCAAGACCAAAGAGAGTATGAATAGAAATGCCAACGGATGATAGATATCAACAAAATTCTGGAAGATGGAAAGCAGATGGCAATGTATAACCAGATGAAGAAATCAAAGAAAACAAAAACCTGTACCCAAACAGAGAGAAGCCCCTCAGGGATCTGTCTCACAATCTTTTGGGGGCAGGGGAGTTGGGTAATAACAATAATTACATCTAATGAGTACTTGCTATGTTCCAATTACTCTTAAGTTGTCTTACATGAAACAAATTACATATTGCTTACAAAAATCCTTTAAGGTAGGCTTTATTAATATTCCCCACTCTACATGTGGGGCAACTCAAGGCACATAAAAATTGAGGAATTTGTGCAAGGTCACACAGCTAGTAGGTGGCAGAACTGGGGCTTAAAACTGGCCTGAGTCTAGAGCACAAGCTCATTATCATGGTGCCTTATTGCTGGCCATTACGTAGGAAAGATAGAGTAATAACATAAAGATAGGGGTTTTTCATGGTGACTAGATATTGTCGAATGCCTGGTCACCGAGAACTTTGACCAGCTTGTCAGTGTAGTAAACATGGAGGGGTTAAACTAATAATGTTTATAGGGTAAAAATAATTTTCAAGTAAAAAGAAATGAAAAATACAACTGAAGATAAGAAGGCAATTAACAACTGGGAAAATGAACACTAAAAAACAGAACTAGAATGAATCATGAAGAAAATTATGAAAGAAAAGAATGACATCCCGGAGACTGAACTACTGAGTCAGAGAGAAGAGGTGGCCATAATCATGGGAAAATTTGGAACCAATGCAATGGTCTTCAACTCTGACTCAACATGAGAATTAGAGCATGTGAAAGCCCTGGTTTCCTTTGTTGAAACTTTGAGTCAGTAGTTCCAGGGCACAGTCTGAACAATCAGCCTTTTAGAAAATGCTCTACAGATAGCTTTAACTTAACAAGGGTAAAAAGCTGCTTATAATAGTTTACAGCCCAGAAGCAAGCCACACATAGAGCTGTTGTGGCCACAGCTCAGACTAAGAGTAGGGAAGGGTGAAGGAAGTGCTCAAAGACTAATAAAATGCAGTAAGAGTTCTATTGCCAGAAAAATATCCTACATATGCATGCACTCAAAATACGCGAATATTTAAGTCCAATATGCACAAAAGCATTATCTGCAACAACAAAAACACTGAAAACATTGTCTACCCAGAGGGGACAGCTTAAATCAACAATTCATGTTACATCCATACAAAAGGGAAGGAAATTTAAAATAATTAAGTGGATCTGATTTTGTTGCTGTAAAAACATCTTTAAGAGGAATTGTTCAAATGAAAACAAAGTTGCAGAACAGTATTAAAAATATGATTCTGTTTGTATATATGTAAAAAGGAATGTCTGGCTGCAGACAGTAAACTATCAAGACTATTGACCTCTGGGGAGGGTGGACTGGGAGTGGAGGAGGTAGGGAGGGAGAGGGGGATTTTCACATCCTTTGGTGCTACTTGATTTTTTTTTTAAGATGAAAATATATTACTTTTATAATAAAGGAATGAAAACACATGAAAAGTTTTCTAATTTGCTGTAACCATTATAAATCTTTGTTTCAACATTTAAGAGAAAGAATCACATGTTCAACCTGACAGCTTTGGTCACCCATTAAGTTTTACATGCATGCATGTACACACACACACACACACACACACACACACACACAGGTACCTGGAAGGACACTGCACAGATCTTTCACTGAGGGAGTCAGGGCAGAGGGGCCACTCTCCCTGATGAGTTTGTCTTCCACAAGGATGCCTTACTCAAAACAGGCTGTTGGGAGGTTGTGGATGAACCTTGCCTCTGGGGTGTGGGAGGCTGTTTCTAAGTATCAGGATGAGCAAGGAAAGAGGAGAAGGTTCCATATGTAATACCTACGATGTGACATTAAATGAAGGCAGCGACATATAGAAAAATGAAGAGAAACTGGAGGCTCTGAAAGTCCCAGACCTCAATAAAGAAACAAGGTACAAGAGTCTACATACACACAAAATGAATTAAAGTACAGCATTTTGAGAAGAAAAGAGAAGAAAAATGATAAAGAGACACAATATATTAATAAGATGCTTAATGACCAAAAGCTTTCTTAAGACCAAGAAAAAAATACACAAAGAACCTGATCTGTGTGCCACCTCCTGGTCCTTAAGTGGCCTCTGTCCCTTCACCATGGCCCACGTGTTTACCTTAGCTTCGTGCGTCATCGTTCCACTGACAGTCTTGCATAGACTTCATTCACTGGAAAAACTGTCTTTCTGTTCATAGTCCGAAGATCCTTCCAAATTTGTTGAAGAAATTGGGCAGACTATACAAAACATTAGGTTCTTTGAGCCACAGCTTACACGAAAATTCTGGAAAAGTAATTATTCAAGCTGCAGTCACAACCCAGGCTCAGAATTAGCCTGTCGGTCCTATGTGTGCCTTTGTGGAGAAATCACCCTTGCCAGTACCAACTCTCAGTGCCCTGGGCAGAAAGAAGCATATATTTCCTGAGATGCAGAGGCATGTCATGGAAAGATCATAGTATCTGAAGACACAGGGGACTGCTCTGCCACTTAGTCACTACATGACCTTGAGCACATCCTTCTGACCCTCACCTAGAAAGTTGAGTCAATCATCTCCTTTCTCCCTCTACCTACCACAGGATGGGAAAATTGTACTGGAAAGCACTATTTCAACTAGAGTAGTGCAATTGTTTCTCCTATACATTTTCCTTAAAGATTGATGCAGAATTACTTTTATTTCTGTTTAAAGTGAGCATTAGGTGAATCTACCTGATCCTTAAAAATTCTCTCTCAATGGCAAAGTAACATAAATAATATGAGATCCCTTGGTGAAGGAATGGCTTAGCCAGCCTGATTCAGTCTGAGTCATTCACTGCCTCACCCCTTTTGGAGAGGACACATTCTTATAACTCAGCTCCAAGTAAAGAAGCTGAAAATAAAAATCTAAGTTTAACTGTAGGAGACCATAAAAGCTCTTCAGAATTTGTCAGTAAGCAATAACAAATGGATTTTCTCAATATATTTTCAGGCCTCCTTTGATTCACTTTCCTGTTCTGGAGTACTCTGTTTAACACATAGTCATTACCAATAATAAAAACCAATCTGCACATGGGATTTTTACTGTTTATTATGTACTTGATTATTTCTTTCCCAGAACTGAGATACTTGGAAGTTAAGAGACTTGCCCAAAATGACAGTAATTTAAACATGTCAAAGGTGGAATTACTCTAAATTGTTAACATTTTCAAGGAACATTCCCTCTCCTTTGTAATGAAAAGCTGTTTGGTCTCCAAAAGTTGCATTTCCTCGTTGGTAAAAAGTCAAGTAACAAATCGCCCTACAACCTAAGTATTTCAAAGTCAGTGTTCTACAGATGAGCATTCTGTATTTAGACATAGACCTTCTCCCTTTAAAATCCTTGCAGTAACTTCCCTCCTACACTCCTGTCTCTATAAGAACTCAATGTGAAGGTACTTCATACACACAGAACTTTCTCTACAACTCCCATCCTCTGTACTCCTGCACACCCAAACTTCACAGTTCCTTTGCATCTGTATTCCATTGGCTTTTGCCTCTAGTCTTTCTCAGACTAGAGAAAGTATATACATGGCCATGTCCTAGATCACCTGGAAAGATGGTATCATTTTGAAAAGTTGTCTTTGGAATCCTATGCAACAGGCTCAAGGCCACGGAAATAAAGGTGTTTCTAAGAATACTACTTGCTTGGTGTTTTGAGAACGTCTTTTTATCAGTGAATGGCACTTATGCTCCATATTCTGTTAGAGGTTGACTATCCAAAATATAAATCTGCTAATATCACACCCATGGTAAGAAATAGCTTCTGGCTTCTTGTTTTTTGTTAAAGTAAACACTGCTTGTAGTGGTATACGAATTCCCTTTCTTCTACGTCTCCACAAGTTTTTATAGTCTTCTCTTCCAATACCATCTAACATGTATCCGTACGTGAGCCACATGTAACTTGGAACACCCAAAGGAGCAGAGACTTTCATAACTCTGTGTCTGTATTTGTGCCACCGGTCCTAGAACATTCTTTTCCCTTTTTCTCCCAGCCACATAGGTAGTAGCTCTTTTCTCTGTGCTCAGAGAGTCTTTTGCTCATATCCTCATTATGGAACATAACACATTGCTTAAAAAATACCACCTCTCTCTCTCTCCTCTACTGGACAGTATGTTCAATTTTGCTTACTGAGTGAATGAATGAGAGTGTTTTTCATTTAGGAAACAACTCTAAATTCAGCTGCCTTCTTAGGTTCAACAAACTAAGTTCACTAAGAGACTTGGAGGCATGACAAAATGCCCCAGTCACAAAGAAAAGTGGAGCTCTTGGAATAACCTTCGGGAAGACTGCTGCTATGTTCTCATAAAGATGTGTTATAAATCACATAATTTTAAAGACTTCAGTAAAAAGATAAATTATTCAAAAATATTTTTTTTCTTGCAGGTTGTCACAATGTTTAAAATCCCTACTGTTGGAATCACTTTTTGTATCTTCAAAAGATCCCTATCAAATTTTATCTGAAAGGATTAGAGTGATGACAACTAACTGAAAGCCACTTTGGACAGAATCAGTTCTTAAAGGAATAGGCACAGGATGGGGAGTTTTGATGGAATGTAGGAGGGAAGAAACTATTCAGGACGTGGTCTACTGCTCAGATTGGAAGAGCCCAGTGAGGCAGACCTTAGGATGCCAGAAGGGGTTGCCATGGAGACTGAAGAGTTTGCACTGATGCAGGAAGGGACATGAAAGAAGAGGCAGAGAGGGACTGAGAAGGAAAGGAGCAGATCCTTGGCCGTTTCCTATTGCTTCACGTGAAGACGTCATATCTCTACCGGAGTAGCGTCATATCAAGATTCCTTCATTTAAGCAAGACCCTAAACAGAATTTTAGTATGCGTTTTTTTCTCTGCATATGTGTTCAGTTATCTGGATAGCCGAGGAACACTGTTTATCTTATGTATTTTTAACCTCTCCTGCCTGTTGCCGATGCTAACAACAGAGCGCGCTTGTAGCAGCAAGCTGTCTGCGGGGGCGGGGGGCGGGGGGCGGGGGGGCGGGGGGGGGCATGTGAGAGGGCAAGGTACCCATAGCTGCAAAAGCTTCAGAGGGCGTCAGACAGGCTTCCTACCTTCCCACAGTGTCTAGTCATGTAGTAAGTTCTGTGGATTCTGCATCTGTAATAACATTTCATGACTATAAATCAGTTTGGGCTTTTTTTTTTTTTTCTTCTTAACATTTATTTGTTTGGGGGGCTGAGGGAGGGAAGGAGGCAAAGGGAGAGGAAGAGGGACAAAGAATCCTCAAGCCAATTGCCTGCTAAGGGCGCAGCCCCATGAGAGGCCTGATTCCAAGGACCCTGAAATCATGACCTGAACCTAAATCAAGAATGGGCTGCTTAACCAACTGAGCCACCCAAGCGCCCCAGGGCTGTTCTTAAACGTCATAGAAATGGGATCATTAAGTGTGCATTCTTTTGTGAGACTGAACGACTATCACCTTTTTGGTGCAGTAACTAGCTTCACTTTGGCATTACAATATTCCCATGTATTGGGAAAACCTTTAGAATTTTAAGAAATTTTTTCCTATGTATTTTCTTATTTTAAAAGCTCCAGTTCTCCTCTGGCTCATCGCAGAGGTATGAGGAGAGGATGTGTGCACAGATCTCTGATTGCCTCCTAATCTCCTGACTCCCACCACAACCTGAAAGGACCAGGGTTGAGGAGGCCGAAGGCACTAATCTGCATTAGTGGGATGAAATTAGAACTTTTTCTGGTGCCATACAAAAGCCGTTAGGTAAGAAGGACCAGTAAGATTTCTTTCTTTTTCATTTTTGTCCTTTTTACTTGTTTGTTTTTGTTTATTTGGTTTAACTTAACCTGATGGGAAAGTAAGACAACAATGTATGAAAACCACTTTTGGTCACTTGCAAATTATTAAGAAGAGAGGATCCAAAAAACCAGCCAAACAAACAGGAGGAGAACAGGGCAGATCTGGGAGGTAGAACACAAAACAGAGAGGGAAACCAATGAGAGTAAAAGATCAGGCCTGGCCTTACTGGCCAGGAAGGAAGGAAGTTTTAACTATGGCTCTTCCCCATTAGAGCAGTCACTAGGCCAACACATGATAAACTTCCTGTGTTCTGTTTAATCCTATCAAATCCTCCACAACATCGCCAGGACAGTGTCAATGTGTTCCACCACAATTTTTTGGCATTTTTGTCTCAGTCATCCTTCCATTATACTTTGCGTTCTACTTGCATGAGCTAGTATAATAACAAGTTACCAGAGAAGACAATGCCCGAGTAGTCACGGCAACCCCCAGTGCAGCTGTACACTTTCCCCTCCCAGCAACTAAAGGCTTATTAAAGATGCCTTCTGGAAGCAGAAGTTTTAAACTTCCATAAGTTCCAAATTTCCCATTCTTTTTATGTTCCGTGATTTGTGTGTCCTCCCAAAGACATCATTAACCTACCCCAACAATGTCATCATTTCCGCCTATATATTTATCCAGTTCAGCCATGTTAACCATGTGTTGAAGAGAGATTATTTTCACATCGAATTTCCCTTGAATCCTTTGTAAAGAGATCAATTGGTCTTTTACGGGTGGGTCTATTTCCCCCTGCTGTATTTTGTCTGCTGATCTATTTTCCTACTCTTCGTCCAATTAACACAGTCTTGAGTCCTGTAGCATTAGAATAACTCTTGAACTTGATAGCTTTATTCTTTCTACATATTGATTTGACTAGTCTAGACCCATTGCTTTTCTGTATAAATTTTAGAATCAACTGTTAATTTCTATAAGAAAAGCCTATTGAGAGTTTTGATTTCAATCGCAATGGTGGGAGAAAACTGACACTATCTATTGTATGAACAACATACATTCCTCCACTTATTAGGTGCTCCTTATTTTCTTTTGTTAAAATTTTATCATTTCCAGGGTAGATGTCCTGCACATTTTGGACACATTCATTTCTAAGTACTGGGTGCTTTTAGAGGCTACAGTAAATATAATTTAAAATTCTTCATTTTCCAGTTGTTTGCTACTATGTAGAGAAACAACTGATTTTTGTATATTAACTTTGTATCCTACAGCCTTGCCAAATTCACTTAGCTCTAGTGTTGTAGAAGTCTTCAGATTTCTGATGCAAATAAGTATGTTGCCTATGAATAAAAACCATATTACTTCTTCCTTTCTAATCTGTAGTCTTTTATTTCTTTTTCTTACCTTATTTCAACTAGCCAGGTCTTCCAGTATGATGCTGAGTAGCATTAGTTTGAACAAACATCCATGCCTGGTTCCTGACCTTAAGGAAAAAGTGTATATTTCACTATTAAGTATGGTTTTAGATGATGGCCTTTACCACCAGTGAGGAAGAACTATTCTATTTATATTTTTCCCGAGAGTTTGTATTATAGATAGGTGTTGAATTTTGCCAAATGCTTTATTCTGCATCAACTGAGATGATCATATAAATTTTTTCCTTTATCCTATTAATGTGGTAACTTATAATATTTGATTTTTTTAAAAGCATATTAATCTAACCTTGAATCGCTGAGATAAAAACGAGTTGGCATGAGGTATTATCACTTTTATCTATATCTAGATCTAATTAGTTAATATTTTGTTAAAGAATTTTGAATCTGCATTCATGAGGGCTATTGTTTATTTGTTTTTCTTACAATATTTTGGTTAGGTTTTGGTATCAGAGTGTGATAGACTCATAATATGAACGGAGAAGTAGGGGCACCTGGGTGGCTCAGTGGGTTAAATCCTTGACTTTAAAAGACTCTGCCTTTGGCTCAGGTCATGACCCCAGGGTCCTGGGATTGAGCCCCGCATCTCGAGCCTGCTTCCTCCAGTCTCTCTCTCTGCCTGCCTCTCTGCCTACCTGTGATCTCTGTCTGTTAAATAAATAAATAAAATCTTTAAAAAAAAAAAAAGAATGGAGAATAATCTCTCTTCTGTTTTTTGAAACAGTTGCATAAGACTGACAGTCTTTCTTTCTTAAATTTGTGATAGAAATGGATAATAAAGACAAGCTGGCCTATCCTTTTCTTTTTGAGAAGTTTTTTATTACAAATTTATTTAATATGAACATGGCTATTCAGATTTTCAATTTCATCTTTTGTCAATTTTGGTAAGTAGTATTTTTCAAGGAATTTATCCATTTCATCTAAGTTTTAAAATTTGTTGGCATACAGTTTTACTGTAATATTGTTTTGTTACCCTTTTAATGTCTGTAGAATCTTCAGTGATAAGTTTCTTTTTCATTTCTAATACTGGTAGTTTGTGCCTTGTTTTCTTTTTTTCTTGATCAGTCTTGCTAGGGGTTGGTCAACTTTATTCTTTTTAAAATAAAATATCAGCTCTTGGGTTTGTTAGCTTTCTCTTTTGTTTGTTTTCTATTTAGTAGATTCTTAACTTTCTTATTCTCTTTCTTCTACTTATGTTGGGTTTAATTTGTTTTCTCTCTAGATTTGTAACTATTTTTTTCTAATATTAATATATAATCCTTTAATCCTTATAAACATTGCTTTGGCTGTATCTAAGTAACTTTGATATCTTGTATTTTCCTTATCATTCAGTTTGAAATATTTTCTCATTTCCATTGTGATTTTCTTATTTTAGAAATTGGTTTTTTAGATATTGCTTAATTTTCAGATATCTGAGGCCTTCTAAGTTACTATATTATTGATTACTAATTTCACTCAATTGAAGTCCTAGAATATACATTGTAAGATCTCCATTTTAAAAAATAAGTTGAGATTTGTTACTTGGTACAGGATTTGACTATTTTGATGAATATTTCACATGTACTTTAAAAGGATTTGTATTCTTCCATTGTTCAGTGTAGTGTCCTATAAATAGCAATTATGCCAAGTATTTTAAAATCTTACAATCTTAACTGATTTTTGTGTAGCTGTATCGTCTCTCGTCAAGACAGGAGTATAAAAATTTAACTTAATTGTGAATATATTTAGCTATATTTTAGCTTTTTAAATGTGTCTTACAGTTTTGTTACTTATGTGCACACATGTTTAGGATTACCATGTCTTCCTGACGTATGGACACTCTTATCATTATGATAAAATGTGCCTCTTTATTTCTGTTAATATCCCTTTATTTGAAATCTATTTTGTCTGTTACTTACAAAGCCTATTTGTTATTAACAAATTCTAATTTTCTTATGTATAGTGTATCTTTTCAAATCATTTTACTTTCATCCTGTCTATTTAAAGTGCATCCTTTTTAAACAGCATATAGTTGGGCTTTGCTTTTCTGTGTCTGGCAATCTATGCCCTGGTGTTGCCCAGTCTGAGAGCTGGCTCCAAAAGCCTTTACTCTCTCCGCATGCTTGCCCATCAGTCTTATTCTGCCTGGGTCCCAGAAGGTAGTTTTTTGCTTTCCTGGCAATTGTGGACCAGCAGCTCCTATGCAAACTAGTACCTTTTTCTGCCATCCACGGGGCTGCGGGCACACCTTCTACAACAAGATCTAAACTCCTGCCCTTGGAAATGGAGCCCCTTTTCAAGTTTGTCTTTCCTCAGTACTTTCCCCCAGGCCTAGGATGCCATTTAGAATACCCATTATTCAAATTATTTTATAGTTTCTCTCCAGATGGGACTCAGACTGACACATTTCCTTCCTCCACATTTTCACAATTCATCCCCTTAATTTCTAAGTTCTCCAAAAGAACTGAAATCTAGCCTCCAACACTTTAAGACAATTAGGTTGCAGGTTTTTGCTTAGGTTCTAGCCTACATACACTGCATAAACTGGGGAGTGCCCTCAGGGGAAAGTCAAATGATATAGACCCCACCCAGTGCAGTTCTGTTATCCAAGGGTTAAATTCCTTCCAGTTTCTGTCTGCCTTGGGTAGTTTTCCAATACCTTCAAAAAAATTCAGAGTTTCTATTTATTATGTGTGGTAAGCCACACTGCTATTATTCAAACAAGAAATGCTATGAGGGATGCCTGTGTGGCTCAGTTGGTTGAGCATCTGCCTTTGGCTCAGGTCATGATGTCTAGGATCCTAGGGTCCTAGGATGGAGTCCCACATTTGGCTCCTTGCTTAGTGAGGGGCCTGCTTCTCCCTCTCCCTGCTGCTCCTCCTCCTTGTGCTCTGACAAATAAATAAATAAAATGTTAAAAAAAAGAATTGCTATGAGTTGTATAAACAACTTTAGTGCAGTATAATTCACATATCGTAACATATACTCATTTAAATAAGTGTCCAATTCAATGTTTTTACTCCATTCACAGAGTTCTACAACCATTATCACAATCAATTTTTTAAATGTTTATTTATTTTTAGAGAAAGGAGAGAGAGAGCGAGAACGAGAACGAGCGGGAGGGACAGAGGGAGAGGGACAGAAAATCCCAAGCAGACTCCCCACTGAGAGCTGAGCCCAATGTGGGCTCAATCTCACAACCCTGAGATCATGACCTGAGCAGAAACCAAGAGTTGGATGCTTAACCGACTGCACCGGAAAGATGCCCTTATCACAACTGATTTTTGAACATTTTCACCACCCCAAAAAGAAACCCTATACCAATTAGCAATTACTGTCCATTTGTCCTCTTTTGGGTAACCTACTTCCTGTCTCTATAAATTTGCCCATTTTGAAAAATTCATATAATGGAATCATGCAATATGTGGTCCTTTTAAACTGCCTTAGTTGCTTTGGCATAATGTTCTCAGGGTTGATCCATGTTGTAGCCTATATCAGTACTTCAGCCCTTTTTATTCATGAATAATATTCCATTGTATGGATATACTACTCTTTGTTTATCCATTCATCAGATGATGAGCATTTGGGTTGTTTCCACTTTTTGGCTATTGTGAAAAAGGCTGTGAACATTTACAAACAAGTTTTAGTGTGAACATGTTTTCATTTCTCTTGGTTATATACATAGGAGTGAAATTGTTGTCATATGGTAACTCTGTGTTTAACATTTTGAGGAAATTCCAAACTGTTTTAGAACATGGTTTGCATTACTTTAGATTCCCACCAGCAATATGTGAGGTTTCCAATTTCTCCGCATCCTTGCCAACACTTGTTATTGCCTGTCTTTTTTATTATAGCTATCCTAGTGGGTATGAAGTGGTATCCTACAGTTTTTGACTTGCATTTCCTTATGATTATGTTGAGCATCTTCTCATGTTCTTGTTGGTTATTTGTATATATTCTCTGGAAAAAGTCTACTCAGATCTTTTGTTGATTTTTAAATTGGGTCATCTGTCTTATTGAGTTTTAAGAGTTCATTATATATTCTGGATACAAGCCCCTTCTTAGATGTATGAGTTGTAAATATTTTCTCCCGTTCTATTTTTTTTCTTCTTTTCACTTTCTTGATGTATCATGGCAGCAAATTTTTTTTTAATTTTGATGAAATACTACTTATCTATTTTATCTTGTGGTTTTGGTATCATATCTAAGATCCTATTGCCTAACCTTAAGTCATGAGTTTTATATCTGTGTTTCCTTCCAAGAGTTTTATAATTTTAATTATTCCATTGGGGTCTTTGATTCATTTTGAGTTAATTTTTGTATATAGTGTGAGGTAGGGATCCAACTCCATTATTCTGGATGTGGATATCCACCTCTTCTAGCATCATTTGTTGTAAAGACTTTCTTTTCCCCATTCAATTGTCTTCACACCCTTATAAAAAATCAATTAGACATAAATATAAGGATTTATATTTAGACTTTCAATTTGTTTCACTGATTTATATTCCACTGATCTACCCTTACGCTACTGACTTACCCAGTATCTCTTGATTACTGCAGCTTTCTAGTAAGTGTGGAAATCAGAAAGTATGATTCCTCAGACTTTTTTTTTTTTTTAATTTGTTTTGAATATTCTAGTCTCTTCTATTGCCATATAAATTTCAGGACCAGTATGGGAAAGTCAGCAACAAGATAGCTGGGGTTTTTTTAGGGATTGCATTGAATCGGTAGATAAGTTTGGAGAGTACTGACATCTTAATAATAAGCTCTCTAATCCCTGAATTCCATGTATGTAGATCTTTTTAAACTTGCCTGTCCAGAGGCAAGCACTAAATGAATTTGATGTAAAAGCATCTGCAATGCCTGAGTGGCTCAGTTGGTTAAGCAAGCAGCTGCCTTCAGCTCAGGTCATGATCCCAGTGTCCTGGGATGGAGTCCCACATCGGGTTCCTTGCTTGGCAGGGAGCCTGCTTCTCCCTCTGCCTCTGCCTGCCACTCTGTCTGCCTGTGCTCGCATGCTCTCTCTCTCTCTAACAAATAAATAAATAAAATCTAAAACAAACAAACAAACAAAAAAAAGCATCCAGAACATGTTTTCCTATTTGTGTTCCACTTATATGTATTCATAAATAATATATAACCTTATTTTGTGAGTCTCAAAATTTGTATATAAGTGGTAAATTGTGGATTAGCCTTTTGCAATTCACAGGTCTGCCTTTATAGTGAATTAAATTAAATGGATCCAACTTCCATCAAGGCAAAGTTAAATCCAGGCCTCTATTTTAATCATTCATTTCACCCCTATTCCTGTATCTCATTATTAAAACCAAGGAGAACTTGATTAAAGTTGACATTATAAGGAATAAGGAGGCTAAACCTCTGTTGGAAGATCTCTCTTTATGAAAAAGCAAGGATAGCATTTCCTTGAAAACAGGACCCAAAAGATTTCCAGAGCCCTTTAAAAGCAGGGGATCTGTTACATTCCATGACCATGCCAAGATATGGCCTCCTACTTGCAGAGTAACATAATTAATATATTGAGACTAGTTGAAAATACTCATTTGACTACTTTTGGACATTTCCATAAAACGGGCAAGTAATTATAAGAAGTAAAAAGGGCTTCTGAGATCACCAGAGCCAATTGTCTTTACTTATAAAGTGTGCAAGTCAGACCCAAAAAGATTAGCTGATTTTTGAAAAGTCAGTCTGTTAGCCAAACCAGGACTTTAACTCAGGTCTCCTGATTCCTAGATTTCATTACTCTTTACACTAATTACTGGTTACTAAACTGGGCTCTGTGGAAGCATCCCAAGGGTTGTTTGTAAGGGTCAAGGTAGAATATCAAGCAAATTAGTCTCTGGGTCTCTACCTCCTTTCACCCTGGGTGTTTCAACTTTTGGTGACTGTTAGCACCTTCTCACAGTTACTGTAGTCAATGACTCCTTAAATGCCTGGTGGCCACAGTCCTCACATGCACTATTATCTGTGTGGGGTTTTCTGCCATTGCTTTTACACCACCAGCAAATTATCATTATTTTTGGTAAATTCATTTGATGGATTCTCAAAAATTCACCTAATCACTTAGCTTTTACTGGGCCAAGTTAGCAAGTTATATTATTATCACCTTTGTATTCATTTGCATATTGTACTAAAGTAAGTAAAATGCAAGGATCTACAATGTGGCTATTTTAGTTTAGATAAAATGTAAGGCTTCTTCTACATAATACCATCTTGAGAATTTATTAACTATATGGGATATATATTTTTTATTCTTCTTAGGACTATTTTATCAAATAATGGTACATCAGTAAACACTGTTGGCTGTCTATCCGAACAGAATTCCCTTCCTCATTACTAACAGAACTCAAATGTCATCCAAGGGTTAGCCATCGCTGTGGCATACTGTTTTTCCAAAGATGAGTACACTGATCCCTGTCCTAACCTACATGCTCTCCTTACAATGTGATGTTTATATGCCTCCATGAGCCTTAACTGCATTGTCCAGCAGATTATGCTAGATATGATGTGATGTGATGGGACTTTGGAGTTAGGTCATAAGAAGCAACACAGCTTACAACTGGCTCTCTTTTTCTTGGAATGTTTGCCCTTGGAACACAGACACCATTTTGTAAGGAAGCCAGGCATCTGCATGGAAAGGCCAGATGTAAATGCTCCAGCCCCACCCTCACATGCTTGCTATATCTTCCAACCAATAGTGAGCATCAGTGTTAGATGTGTGAGTGAGAAGCCTTCAGAAAACTTCACCTTACGCCTTTAAGCTTTCCAGTTAAGGCTTTAGACATTGTGGAATAAAGGCCATCCCGGCTGTACCCTGTCAGAATTTTAGACCCACATATTCCATGAGCATAGTAAGTGGTTGTTTTATGCCACTGAGTTTTGAGGTAATCTGTTATGCAGTCACAGTAACTGGAACAACACTGTACAATAAAGTCCATGATATTCAGGGGACACTGACTTTATATCTACCCCCAGGGGTGGGCTCTAATGTAATTAAAGAAGAAGTTCTCAATTAGGGGCAATCATCTGCCATGTGACATTCAGAAATGTCTGGAGATATTACTGGCTGTGATGACTGAGGATGCCTCTGGCATCCAGAGAATAGAAGACAGAAATACTGTTAACCATCCCACAATACACAAGACGGCTCCTTCTCATCACCCCCCACCAAAAGAATTACCTACCCCAAACTGTCAATATTGCCTAAGTAGAGAATCTCTGGATTATGCCAACCAATACACTTGTTTATATTTAGTAATTAGTAGCTATTTGTGAAAGAAATTCTTAACAAACAGGTGGAAGAAAAAAGATGCTAAGACATTTTATCAAAGGAGATTATATTCCAAGTATCTAATTCTAAACATTAAGAAGTTGGTGGGAAAGTGTTTATAAAAATACCAACTATACTTTGTATGGAATGGAATTCAGGTAAAAATCTGTAATTGTAATCCTTTCTATCTCTTTTTTCTGGCCCCTAAAAAAAATATATCCTTATAAAGTTTCTGTAATGAAGAATATTAGTTTTAAGAGACATGCACATCAGAAATTGTGGCCACATTCTATGGATATAAATTTAGTATTTGAAATTCTTCTTTTCTGAGTAATTAAATCAATGGCTCTGGGTAATAATATTCAGATTGGAATCCCAAATTTCTGAAAGTATAAATATTTGAATATTTTTGTTAGTCAAAGAAGCTTTGGAACTTCCCTCTTCCTCCTTTGGCATAAAGAGAAATTAGTGGATGACTCTGGGAGGTTTTTTTGTTTTGTTTTGCCTTTTTTTTTTTTTTTTTAAGATTTTATTTATTTATTTGACAGAGAGAAAGAGAGAGAGTATGTGTGTGCGTGCGTAGGGACAGTGGAAGAGGGAGAAACAGGCTCCCCGCAGAGCAAGAAGCCCAACTCAGGACTGATTCCAGAACTCTGGGATTACAAACTGAGCTAAAGGCAGACACTTAACCAACTGAGCCACCAGGTGACCCAATGGGAATTTTGCTTTAAAATAATGCATTCAAGGGGTTATTCTAATGTTGGATAATTGTTGCAGTGTCATTAGAGTTTAAAAGATTTTCCCTGATAGAGTGTATCTTTTCCTCATTTGTGATAAATAATTTACCTTGAAGAATGTTATAAACATATTTTTATAGCCAGATTGAGCTTTCTTTTTTTTTTTTCTCTGTAGAGTCTGTAAAGCATGATCTGAATTTCTTGAATTGTGTAAAATACAACATGAAAGTTACTGTTTTGTAGCATAAACACATTAGGATCGCAATTACCCATACTATTTTTAAAAATTAAAAAAAAATTTTTTTCATTTTAATTCTAGCATGATTAACATATAATGTAATGTTAGTTTCTGGTGTACAATATAGTGATTCAACAATCCTATACATTACTCATCATGTGAGTAATTCTATTACTCATCTATACAGTGCTCATCATGGTAAGTGTTCTCCTAGTCCCCATCACCTATCTCACCATCCACCAACCCACCTCCTCTCTGGTATCCCTAGGTTTGTTTTCTATGTTTAAGAATTTTGGGGGGGGGGGTCTCTTTTTTGTTTGTTGCTTTTCTTCTTGAATTCCACTTATGAGTGAAACCATATGGTATTCATTTTGCTCTGACTCATTTATTTCACTTAGCATTTTACCTTCTAGATTCATCCATGCTGTTGCAAATGGCAAGACTTCATTCTTTTTTTTTTTTTTTTTTAAGATTTTATTCATTTACTTGACAGACAGAGATCACAAGTAGGTGAAGAGGCAGGCAGAGAGAGAGAGAGAGGAAGAAGCAGGCTCCCCACCGAGCAGAGAGCCCAATGTGGGGCTCGATCCCAGAACCCTGGGATCATGACCTGAGCTGAAGGCAGAGGCTTTAACCCACTGAGCCACCCAGGTGCCCCAAGACTTCATTCTTTTTTATGGCCAAATAATATTCGATTATATATATACCACATCTTCTTTACCCATTCATCTATCAGTGGACACTTGGGTTGCTTCCATAATTTGACTATTGGAAATAATGCTGCAATAAACATAGGGGTGCATATATTTTTCAAATTAGTATTTTCATATTCCTTGGGTAAATATGCAGTAGTGGACTTACACGGTAATTCTATTTTTCATTTTTTGAGAATCCTCCATCCACGGTGACCCATTAGATTGCATTCCCACTGACAGTGCACAAATATTCCTTTTTCTTCACATTCTTGCCAACACTTGGTTTTTGTGTTTCTGATTTTAGCCATTCTGTCAGGTGGGAGGTGATAGCTCATTTGGTTTTATTTTGCCTTTCTCTGATGATGAGTAATGTTGTGCATCTTTTCATGTGTCTGTTTGTCGTCCATATGTCTTCTCTGGAAAAATACTGTTCATGACTTCTGCCCATTTTTAATTAGATTATTTGTTTTTTGAGTGGTGAGGGTATAAGTTCTTTATATATTTTGGATACTAGCCCTTTATCAGATAGGTCATTTTCAAATATTTTCTCCTATTCTGTTGGTTGTCTTTTTGTTTTTTTGATTGTTTCCTTTACTGTGAAGAAGTTTTTATTTTGATGTAGTCCCAATAGTTTATTTTTGCTTTTCTTTCCTTTGCCTCAGGAGACATATCCAGGAAAATGTTGCTATGTCTGATGTCAAAGAGGTTACTGCCCATGATCTCTTCAAAGATTTTTATGGTTTCACCTCTCACATTTAGGTCTTTAAATCTATTTTCAGTTTATTTTTATGTATGCTGTCAGAAAGTGGTCCAGTTTCATTCTTTGCTTATGATTTTTGGTTTCATGGCTTGATTAGAAATGGACCACAAATTTTTACTTTAATAATGAAAAACAGAGAACAGAAAATATAGAGATAGGCTTTAGTAGATATCATTATCATCAAAATAAGAGCTGATGGTTATATAATATCTCGTGTATTAAAGCCTGTTCTAAGCCTTACATGTATTATCTCATTTAACCTGCCTAACAACCCTATGAGGCAGTACTATGTTTTTAAGATTTATTTTTTTATTTTTTTATTTAGTGCAAGTGAGAGGAGAGGGAGAGAGAGAATCCCAGGCTGACTCTGTGCTGAGTGCAGAACTTGATACAGTGCTGAATCTCACAACACTGAGATTGTGACCTGAGCGGAAATCAAGAGTCCAATGCTTAACTGACTATGCCACCCAGGGACCCCAAGGCAAGTACTATTATTATTCACATTTTACAGATGAGGAAACTGAGGCATATAAAGATGAAATCATTTTCCCAAGATTGTACAGCTAATCAATGGTAGAGGTGGGATTGAGTCCGAACAGTATTATTTTAGTGTTCATGCTCTCAATTCTACATTTAATTGCATGTAAGGCACATAGGTAATGATTTATCCAGAACTAATATTCATGTTTCTAATCCAGTGCACATTATAACCTGCAACAGAATAAAAATTTCTATTAAGAGATAAAACATTATTATATGAATTTGGAGTTAGAATATTCAACCATGATAAAACGGTTGAATCAGTAGAGAAAAGCCACATTCCTGCAGGTAGGAGTTGATATGTTATGGAAAGAGCTAGGTCCTCAATAATATCAATCAATCATGAGATATTATATAAAGAGCTAGGTCCTCAATAGGTCTTCTGGGAAGAAGACCTGTCCCACAGAAAGCAGAACTCAGTAGAGATAGGAATGCTCTAGACTGACACAGTGTTCAAATCTGCTTTTGTTGATCTTAACTCTGAATGTGATAAGGGTTTAAAGGTATTTTCCACAGAGTGGACTGTGCAGTGATGTTCACCATGTAGAAGCTGGCCAGGGGTCAGGAAGTAAGGAACCAGACAAGGTTGAGCCTGGGGGTCTGTTCCTGGGCCACAAGACTAAAGCAATACATTTCTCAGAGCTAATGAAAATCAAAGCAAGTTAAGTTGGAGACTGAACGTGTCTAAAAAAAGGCAGAAGTACTCAGCTGGCCACCAGTCACTCTAGTTTCTTTATTCTATCATTCACTCACTCATTATTCAACAAATACTTGAGTTTATAGACAGGCATTGTGCTAGGCAAAGGACAATGTATTAGCAAATAGAAAATGCAGTCCCTGAACTCACAGAGTTGAAACCAAATGAAGAGACCCATAAATAAGTAAACAAAACAGTATTATAAATTGTTATAAATGTTACTGAAGAAACAAACAGCATGCAAAGAGAGAGAACAACAGCGAGGGATCTTACCATAAGTAAAGGAGGCCGGAAGACCTCTCTGGAGAGGTGACATTTAAGACATGACAGGAAGTCAGTCTTCAGTCACGTGATAAGCAGTAGACAATAATTCCAGGCAGAGATCACAGCACGTCTGTTTGTACAGAATTTGGTGTGCTAGGAGGAAGATAGCTGTGGTAAAGTTTTTTTTTTTTAAATTAATGTTAAAATAGGACTGAATTAAATTTTGATATCATATATAACCTTAGGTTTTTCCAAAACTGTGAAGTTATGCTCATGATTTCAGATCAAGTATTTTAAAATTACTATCCCTGAAAATTTTTATCAAGGAAGAGAAGCCTTGCCTTTTGGATAACCCTATCTACAGCTAAAAAAGAAGAAAGGTGGCTTGGGAATTTTCTTTAGAAATTTTGGGTAGTTCTATGGTAAATAATGATACTATAATAAATATATAATAATAAACAATACAAAGATATCAGTGACCTTATTATCTGCGTTTATTATTTTTGCCATAGCAGTGTCTATAGGAAGGGATGTTTTAAATATAAGAATGTTACAGGAAGGAATGTTAGAAATACCACAGCACCTTCAACATGTGAAGGGACACATGGAAGCAAAAGTGTCTACAAAAAGATATAAATGTAACTTCAAGTCTTTTCTTGAGTGAGATTTTACTAACAGTCCATTTCCTTGGCAAGAGACGTGGCAGAGCCTGTAGGCCATGAGCTTGGGTGTGAGGTCCTCTTGCCCTCCTAATCTGCACATTGCACTTTTTTCAGCACAGTCCCCCAATATTGGAATAGGGCATCATTGCCCAGTGGAGGCAGGGAAAAGAAGCTTATTTCCAGTGTTTGGAAGAGTACCAGACCGCAAAGTGGTTTCACCTTGACCTCAGTCACTGTGCCGTTCCCAGGGCAATCCTATAAATGTGCTTCTAAATGAGAGCATCACTCAGAGCTCGGGTTAGATGCCACACTTAACCTTAGGTCACCTTTATACAATAATCTGTGTCAAGTGCCTGGCACACGGTAGGTGCTCAGTACATGGTAGCGTTCTCTCCTGCCAAGGGTCCTGGGGAGGATGGTTTATTGTGGAACTACCCTAGCTGTATCTACTTTAATCGACTCTGCAATTAGCTTTGAAAATCATGGCTGTTCTGAGATTATATAAGCCTATCTCTGTCTTCGGGGAAGCTTAAAATAGTCTTAGATTCAGGCATTCCTTCTTTGGGACTAGCCCTGGGCTCAACGGTTTCATTGCAAGAAGCAGTAATCAGAGCTGGTAATTCTTCCCAGGCAAGAGGCACCTGATGCGGCAATGCTCAGAAAAGCAGAGTTAGCAGACTGGCTTTGGAGGCTGAAGCTTTACAGAACCGAGGGACAGGTCCCTGGTATCGGTTGGGGGAAAGACATAGTTTGTAGCTGCTGGGAGTGCCAAGTATAGGGAGAACAACGTCAGAAGATGAAATGGAGGGGAACATGTGGCCTGGTCTTAGAGTTCAAATCCCGGCTCTGCTATTTATCAGTATGCAAGCTGGGTAGCTTCTTTTTACACTTGGTCCTGTTTTCCATGCTAAAATGGGAATTGTGATTTTCCCCAGCCGATTTCACAGGATATTAGGAGTGTTTACAAGGTGGCGTCAGGCACCCTCGCCAATCTGATTGGCAGGTTCAAGTCTAATCTCCTTAGGCTTAGTTGAGTGTGGAATGTTCACGTCCCTTAGAGCCAGAGCTGCATTCTCCAGGCTATTGTACAGGGGATACAACCCAATCCATAGCAGTTTTCAAATCGTTTTCCTCCAGGTTCTCTATGCTCCTTCAATAAATATTTCCTACCTGCCTCCTATCTGTCAGGGAGAGTTAAGTGATGAATTAATTGCTGGGCACACACTGACAAAGAGAACAGGATGCTTCCCTATTGCAAACTGTGAGTAATTCAGTCAGGGAGAGAGACGATAAACACATAAACACAGAAATAAATATACAATTTGAAATTCTCATGAAGGGGGAGAAAGCTAGGTTCAGTGACAGGAAATAACAGAAAGAGAGGTTCTGGTACGATGGTTAGGAAGGGCCCTTCTGGAGAAGTGGCACTGAGGGTGAGACCCAGGAGATGAGCGAGAAGAAGGGCGCTGTGCCCCTCCAGTGGAGATGTGCAGCATGGCTTCCCTGGGAGGAATCCTTGCACGGGTGCTAATCACCCTTCTCTCCTCCCCGAGTAGTCCCGACTGTCCCTGTGCTGAGCCCAAGCCTGTGGGACTTCTCCTGTCCGGCTTGCCCAAAGCAGGTCTGTGCCCCACTCTTTCCTCTTCCTGGCTTCCACCTTGCACTAGGAATTATTCCCATAAAGCCTCCATCTATTTCTGGGCATGACAGACTGAAACCACCGCGTGCTGCGCAACCGCAAGTCTGAGAGCACGTTTTCCATCAGTGTGAATATGGCCTGATGCCCAACACAGCTGGAGACCTCCCAGCAAACTATTTTCAGAGGAATAAAATGTCCAAATGATTCCTGAATTAATTTGATCTCACACGGCAACCTAATTTTTTCTTCCATTCTTCTACCTTGCAGCAGTTTAATTTATATGCCAATAAGCTGTCATGTGTAATCGAGGCAGTTGTAATCCCTGTTCATCTATCAGTCACTCCAAGCTGTGTAGACCTCTCTGAGACTTAAATGCATGCATCTGCCCCAGTATAAACCCATCCAGTTCTTTGTGTCAGTGAAGAAAACCTCTGGAGGAAACTCACCAGCATTTATGCTTTACTTCCAAACAAATAAATAAAAACTTGATTACTTAGTTAAGATTGATCATCTTAAATAAATCGCTGTGTGAAGTTTCCATGTGTCGCATTCTAGAGTAACTTAATAAGGGTCCTGTCTGACTTTTTGTCAGGATTTAAAAGTGATAGGAATCCAATCTATCCTTTCATTTCTTCCTTTGTTCTGCCAAAAGGCATGGAGTGATCCCCAGCTGTTTTAAAAAAGTCAAGGTAGGCCATCAAATTAAAAGCAAATATCATTCTAAAATCCAATGAACATGTCACACCAGTGCTTCCTTGTATATTTACCTGTATTACATAGAAACGTAATTTTATAAAATATAGGTTTTTAAAGAAATCTGCAGCTCTCGGCAAACCCAATTCAATTAATGATTACCACAGACCACAAGTTCCATCATTAATAGGGTAAAGGGCAAGGACCTAAACATACAACTCTCTCACATCTTCCTTTGAGACTTTGGTACTAATCCTCCTGAGGTTAATATGAAGCTGAAAGAAAACTCACAAATGTCTAATCTTCTGAGAAAAATGGATTCACTCTGCTTTTTAAAACCCTGGTTAATTGTATGCTAAAATAAAATAAAGCAAAGGTAATCAACCTGTTGGATTCAAAAGGCTTCCCACTGATCTCAGAATAAAACCCAACTCCCTCCACAACCAAGGCCCTCTATCTGAGCTTCTCCTCTGGCTCACTGTGTGGCAGGCCCTCTGGGTTTCCTTCTGATCCTTAAACCTGTCAAAGCCTATGCCTGCCTCAAGGCTTCTCTACTTGCTGCTCTTGCCTGGAATGCTATTGCTCCTGGGGTTCGCTAAAATGCTCCTTCTCTTCTGCATCTCATCTCACAAGCCACCTCCTCAAAAGGGCTCTTCTAATGCTGCTTCTGTTTTGTATTCTCCATAGCATGTGTCATGATCTGGAACCCTTATAAGCTAGCTTTATCTTCTGACTCCTCTACTAGACTACAAACTCCCTGAGAGCAGGGGTCTTATCTCCTGTGAACTGCTATATCCTCAAAAAGGAAACATAACTAACTCAGACCATAGGAAGTACAAAAAGGCAAGAAACAGACACATGCTCTTCAGAGAACACGAAGGAACCTCTCTGGCTCTTGAATGGCTGAGACCCAACATATTACCACAGCAGCACCAAGACATCCCTTCTGAATGGTGGGGAGAAGCATTCTTTAAAAGACTTTGCAAAATGAGCTGGAGCCTCTGAGTATGGAACTGCAGATCCCATTGTATTTCAGGGAAGGTAAATTGTCCTTCCGCTGAATCCTAATGAACCTCTTCCAGCCTCTTGAAATTTCAATTTATCATTAGCAAAATAAAATCCTTTCAAAATTTTACTATCATCAGAAAACTTCTGAGAAAAGATAAAAAATAAATGAAATATATCTACTTTTATCTGCTTGCTACTAAGTCAATCTACAAGCTCAATGAAAATCATTTCATAGAATTCAGATGCTTCTACACTTCCCACTTTTCTAGATTCCTGAGAACTCAACTCTGTTTCCTTCCAAGTCTGAAATACCTTAGTTACCCTGAAGGCTTCCTTAGGCCCTAAGAAGAAAACCATACCCAGTCCCCAGGACTATCCACAGCCCCTGCAGGCTTAACGGGTTCCTAAAACTCTCAAAGAAATGATTCACTGCTTTTCAGTCTCAGTGCCCAGCAGGTAATGCCTTTTGACACAAATCTGACAGTTCTGCAACCCAGTAGGTGATAACATTCCAGTGTCTTATAAGCAGAGGCTGCTCTAAAACAAGGCAACTGTATTTACCTCCCACAGAGACTGAATTAAAAAAAAAATGGTTTGCTGCCCAGGTGACAGATCGTGGGAGGTTATTAGTCACATAGAATATCTACTTTTTCTGCCAAATTACAACCTCAAATCTAGATAGAGAAAGCCCAGGTTTACAAATATTAGACAGCTGGGCATAAAGCTAGCTCCAATATTATGTAAACAACTATGGATTGCCTTTCAACACATTGCGGTAGGGAGTCTCAACCTTAGGCGCACAGAGGAATCATCTGGAGAGCTTTTAGAAGGCTGTTGCCCCAGCCTCACATCACAGCAACTACGTTAAGTACCCTTTTAGGTAAGATTTAGAGGTGAGCAACTTTTAAAAGCCCCTCGGTGCTTCCAGGGTGTGACCAATTTTGAGAACCACTGAATTACAGAAAGATCTGTATTTAGAACCAAATATGCCTTGTCTTCCTTTAAAACTCTATATAATGGCTGACAGCATTTATACACAACACGCGCATGTGCGCGCACACACACACGCGCGTGCGCGCGCGCACACACACACACACACACACACACACACAGAGGCAAATACAGTCTTAGCTGAAAGAAGCAGAGATAGTGGTTACTGTGATGAGCAGGGAAGTTCATAACTGGAAGGCAAATGAGGGGTGTTTCGGGGGCTGATAACATTCTGCTTTGTTTTGGTTTCATGGGTGTGCTCAGTTTGTGAAAATTTATCAGGTTGTACGTTCATAATATGTGCACTTCTTTTGCATATATGTCAAACAAAAGCAAAAGCATTACAAATAAAAATTCTTCTCTTTCTCTTCTCCTGAAACTTCCTTTCTTTTCTCCAAATTGGTATTTTAAAATGTTATTTTCAAAATGCTAAGCTGGTCCAAGATTAAAGAAAGCTACATTTAAACCTTAAAATGAGCAATGTTAAATTATTTTAACAAGGTTTCCTTAAGACGAGCAATGTTAAATTATTTTAACAAGGTTTAGTGACATATTCAAGAGTAAACGAAATGGTCTCTTTCAGCATTATTGTTCAACAAAAAAGCAGAAGGGTATAGTCTTTCTTTTCTTTATTTTTAACAGTATCTGTAAAAATTTAAATCTACATTTGTCTTCTTTCAGATTCTAAACCCCATGATGGTAAAGACCATTTTTCCTCTCTTCACCATTTTATTCACACTGCTTAGCACACAATACATAGTATTTGCTTAATGAGTATTTGTAGAGGGTAGAAAGAATGAAAAACCAAATCAGTGAAAAGCCGGAACAGAAGCTTTCTCTGTTGTAAGGGTCCTCCTCTCTTTTGAACATTTCATCTGTATTTTTTCTAATCCATCTACAAGCTGATACTGACTCAAATATCTTTGATAATACCACCTCCTGCTTCTAAAACATGGCTAAAGCCTCCCTATTATCAAACTGCAAATTCTAAGTTGTTCCACTGTTGATAGCTATTTTATGTTATTCCTCATAACTCTCCCCTATATGCACCTTGTGATCAAATGCATTTGTAAGTGCTGGCTTAAACGAAGCTAATCGAAGCCTTTAAGTACCAATATGCATTTTAAGTCACCAGGCCAGCATACACACTTAGCATGCAACACTTCCCGAGTTTATTTAACCACAGAACACTTTGTCCAAAAGGCATCTGTTGGGATTACTGTTTCACAGAACCAGTGTGGGAAACATTAGCTTCCATTATTTAATCAAAATTCCTTAGCTTCATAGTCAAGCCCTCAAGGATCTGGCTTCAGCCTGTCCTTCTGGTTTTCTTCTTTTTTTCTTCCCCCAGTTTTACACACCAAATATGCTTTGAGCTCTCTTATCTCAGCCTCTTAACACATGCCACCCTCCTCCACAGAGATTCTCCTCTTCACCTCCTCTGCCTGTTTCCTTTCCAAGCTCAGAAACAAACTTTTCCAATCCCACGTTTCTGACCTCTCCAGAATTCTGTCGTCTAAACTCCTGCTCTTACTGTCTGCAGGAACCATTTGGCAACTGATGAAACACTGCCAATCGATGAAGTAACTGTTTCTCACCGAGAGTAAAGTTATCCAACTGTAAAAATGTTTATGGACAATTTTCCCCAATACCGTAAGCTCCATGAGGACAACTCTGTTCTCTTATGGTTTCTCCCCCAGATTGTTTCTTTAGGACAGTAACTGTTGAACATAGGTTAATAACTGTTCTAAGGTATACTCACCAGCCTCCCATTTGGAAGATAATCTTTATCTAACCCAAAATGACTATAAGGATAGCTATTTCCACTGTTAAAACTCTCTCCTTCTTCTCAAATGCCTCTATTTTTTCCAAGCATTCTTTCCCAACTAATTGGAAAAGCACTAATGATTTCCACTAACTTGAAAAGTCCCCAGAGTCCTTTACTTTTAACCTTGTTAAACACCTGGTTATATGTAGAAGTAAAATTAAGTCTGCTTAATTTGTTTTGAATAAAATCTAGCAGACAGTCACGTGCAGTTAAACACCAGCTGTAAAGTGGTAAGACCTCTGGTCAGCTCTATAGTGTCTCTCCATTTCTCATGGTCCAAGACAGCGGCATTCCAAAGGATGCCTTTATTTAGTTGATGCTCAGAAGTAACTGGGGCATATATGCATATACACAGCCAAGGCCTCTCAAAGTTTTACCTCATTAATCTGAAATCACAGCAGAACACAAAGACCAGAACCTAATAAGCAGAGGAATAATAAGTGATTGACGGGGAGATATGTGTAATTAAGGAATATTAGTAATACAATAAAATGCTACATTATTTTTAAGTCAGGGCTCTCAACTAGGAGTGGATTTGCCTCCCGGAGGACATTGGGGAATGTCTGGAGACATTTTTGCTTGTCGCAGCTCAAGCTGGAATGTTGCTGGCACCTAGGAGGTTGAGACCAGGATGCCGCTAACCATCCCTCAATGCACAGGATTGCCCCCCCCGCCCCGATAACACGGCAGTGGTGTGGATGTTGAGAAGCCCTGCTGTAAGGCAACCAATGGAAGGCAATGAAGCATGGAAAATTCTTCAGCTGAAGGACAGAAGAACAGAGGCTTCTGTTTAATTTAAATGCATATTAGTAATTTATAATGTAGGCTCATTTCAGGGAAAATAATAATTTTAGGAATTTCCACTGTTTCCTATCCTAAATGGAGATCAAAGCTGCAGAAACACTTACTAGGAAACAGACTTAACATACACCTCATCATCATGCGGTGGTTTCTTCTTACCGTTAAGTGACAGAGCAGTGTACAATATATTTTTGAAAATTAATAAAGATCACAAAAGAGTGACAGCTTAAAATAATCTCGAGAATAGCAAAAGTGGCAGAGTTACTTATGAAATCTTGCCTGTTAAGTCAATAAATAAACCTCACCCAACTGAATTTTTCTTCATGTACCTATGAATCCAAAAGAAGTGTGCTATATCAATCTTGGAATGGTAAGAATAATTCCCCTCTCTTTGCTTGTCTGTACTTTATAAATTTTCTACAGTCAGTCAATTCCCAGCCCTCACCTCTAACTCCAGGCAACCACTACTTTCCATTACTATTAAGTAGAATTGTCTTTCCTAGGGTTTCATATCAATGAAATCATACAGTATACACTTTTTTGAGTGACAATATGCTCTTGTTGGTGAACATTTTGGTTGTTCCCAATTTGGGGCTCTTGTGATAAATAATCAATTTATTCTTAAAATAAATACATAAAACCTATTTAAGAACACTACATTAGTCTTAAAATATTTACATTTTTAAATAAATGAATATTTTAAATAAATGAGTTCATAGTCTTTAACCCACTCAGAGTGATGTCCTTTACAGAAACAATTAGAGATATATATTAGTCACATACAAAGTACTTCACGGTAGAATGGTTTAAGATAGCCTCGAACACTAGAAAAAGAAAAAAGAAAAAGAGGAGAAAAGAAAAGAAAGAAAAAGAAACTAAAGGTTCAGGAAGAACTAAATAAATTTTGGTACTATAGTACATCCACATAAGTGAACGACTATGCGACTATTGTATAGGATAACACTGGTGAATACTTAGTGATACAGGTAAACTAAATGAAAAAAAAAACCAAACACTATCTAAAGGAAAATTTCATTTTTTCCACTGAGGTAAAAGTAGTACTGACCAAAATGCATGAATATACTAAAATAATTATCTCTGAGTAATAAGATATGGGTGATCTTTACTTTTTTTCATGCAGCTTAACATGTAATAAGTTTCTAAATGAAGCACAATAACTTATGATTAGAAAAAAACACAAAAAGTTAAAATCTGTTGAGATATTAATGAGCAAGTATTTGAATTAAAATTAATTTGGGGTGCCTGGGTGGCTCAGTTGGTTAAGCATCTGCCTTCAGCTCAGGTCATGATCCCAGGGACCTGGGATCGAGGCCTGTTAGGGGGGCTCCCTGCTCACTGGGGAGCCTGCTTCTCCCTCTCCTCCTCCCCCTTCCCTGCTTATGAGACCGCTTTCTCTCACTCACTCTTGCTCTCTCAGTTAGATAAATAATATCTTTTAAAAAAATTAATTCATAATAGAGATAAGTGAGTTATCTCTCTATATTGATTTATGCTATCCAAAACAGATATTATTAAGCAATATCACTAAGCATACCAAAGATTCTTCTTCCTATCCTACAATATCCTGGTAGATTTTATTCTTGGCTTCCCTCCCCTTTCCCTCAAATTAGCATCTAGGCATTTGGGGATCCCAAATGCAAAGTCAACCTTCCTCTCTAGTGTATAGTGTAATTTTATACACTAAAAGTTTTACATTTTAAAAGCTAAAATGTAAAAATTTTACACTAAAAATTTTATACGCTAAAAGTTGTCTATAATAAAGTCACTGTTGTGACTTTTGTGACTTTTTAAAGTCACTTTTGTCACTTTTGTGACTTTATTATGAATTTGAAATAAATTTGTTTTAACTCTAAAACATTCTAGACGTTAAGTGACATTTGTTTTTGTGTAATATTTTAAAAATGATTTACATCTTAGAGGCAGTCATTTAGAATGATTTAAACTATAATAGACACCCATTTATGACTTCCAAGAAAAACCTTTAGCACAATACACAAATAAGTACAAAATCATTTCATACACATTTTTACAAATAAAGAAGCCTCAAAAATCATTTGTATTATCAATTCTGACTCAACAGACTAAATGTGACCAAATGGTCACAAAATATACATCTTCACAGCTTTGATATTCCTATGATAAGTTATATTATAGCTGTTTAATTCACTAGTCTAAATGGGCAACATTGAATGACTCCCCAGTACAGATACTGAAATCTGTGACAGGTGAGGTCACTGAGACACCAGGCTGCCTGCACCAGACATTGCAGGAGCATCTAACTCAGACCTATTCTTATACTCTGTTTATCCACCTAACAGGTCCACAGAGTTTTCTGAGTCAATAATGGGCTGTCTGCTCTGTCTCCAGACACTCTGGGAAGGTAAAAAAAAAAAAGCCCCCAACCCAAACTATCCTTCAGAGTGAATTCAGTCAGTGAACCCTTCAAAAAACAACTCTTTCAGAAAACACCCTAAGACTACCCTCTTCTAAGAGTGGCATTTACAAAGAGCAGCATGGGGCTTATCTGAGTGGTGCAGAGATAAACTTGGCTAGAATAGAATGGTGCTGGGTTATATAAAAGGGAGAGGAATTGAGTGAGTAATGCTGAAGTCGGACCAGGGAAGACAAAAGCAGGGCAGAGAGCTTTCACTGCATTTCTGTTTAAGTAGGCCCCATACTAGGCGACCTCTCAAGCCTAGCTCTTCAGTGTTCCTTGAACAAAAGCATCTATGATTCAACACTAAACACATCCCAAAGGTCTCTTTTTTGTGAAAGAGCTAAATATCAATAATTTTTTTTTAAATCTACTAGGGAAATGTGTACATAAATTGCAATTCTGTACATAAAGATTTTTGTAATTATTGTGATTTCACTCTTTGTAAATGCTAATTTTTAGTCAAATCCAATAAATGATTATCAAATATTTAAAAAGTAAAAAAGGTAATTTAAGAAAACAAGTCTTTTAAACCTAAGTTTACTATATTGGATAATAAATATCATTAGTATCAAATTAGAAAAAGTTCATTTTTCATTGATTAGATAAGTGGACTGCCTATCATTTGTTACAAGATCAGTAAAAGAAGTTCATTATCATATCTATTTTCATTTTCACCCTATCATGTGAAATGTCTTGGCTTTTGCTCTAATATCTTCCTGTGTGTGGACAGTCTTCCCACCACATGTTCAAAGACACCTGGCCACAGAAGATAAAGCAATAGTCAAAAAGTCTGTAATATTTTGGGTTAGAGCATAGGAAAAGAGCTTAGAGTTCATAGATGAAAATACTCTTTTTCCCTTTTTTTTAAAAAGTATTTTATTTATTTATTTGAGAGAGAGAGAGACAGAGAGAGAGAGAGAATAAGCAAGGGGGAGAGAGGGAGAGGGAGAGGGAGAAGCAGGCTCCCTGCTGAGCTGGAAGCATGATGTGGAGTTCAATCCCTGCACCATGAGATCAGGACCTGAGCCAAAGGGAGATGCTTAACTGACTGAGCCAACCAGGTGTCCCTGGAAATATTTTCTTTTCAAGGCAGTGTTTTATCTAAGACTGAAGGATGAAAAGAAGTAGACTAGGAAGATTAACTCACTACAACACACTCAAAAGTAGACAATGAGTAAGGCACTTTGATACTTTTATCTCCTAAACAACATGTAACAGAATTAAAAAAAAAAAAAATAGGGCCACTGAAGAAGCTAGAGATGTTGGAGGAATGTCTGTAAGCAATGACAGTGTTTTTATAGAGGAAATTCATCATCTTCTTTTCTGTCTGAATAGTGTTTTTGTTCAAGAATGTTCTTCATAGCACTAGTTGTAATGACAAATATAGGAAACAACACTGACCATATAAATGTCCAACAACTGAGGGTATCAGCAAGTTATCTTTGTTTGGTTTTAAGATTTTATTTTTAAGTGATCACACAACCAGTGTGAGGCTTGAACTCACAACCCCAAGGTCAAGAGTTACATGTTCTTCCTACTGAGGGAGACTGGTGCTCCACAACAAGTTATCTTTTTAGTAGAATTATGGGTAATTTTGATTAGCTTTGTAATTCTGTTCCTAACTTTTCTAAAAATAAACATTTTTATAATAAAACATTAAAATTACATTAAAAGTTTTAAGAATAAATTTGAGTTCTTTTAGGGATATAGGGAGAAACCAGGTGTGTTACAGTGAGTCATACATGATAATTTATCTCAACAATTTTGAGAAACATATGTTTTTGGAGACAGTTATTAGTCAATTTTCAATGAGGCTAGCTTCAGGAACAAATCAACTCGGAAATCCCAGTGACTTAAACAAAGACTGTGTCTCACTCTTACAAAATCCAATGTGTCTTAGGCAATCCTCCTCCATTTTGCAGCTACCCCATGTAGAAAACATGTCTTCCAAAATTGCCACAGCAAAGGGGAGCTCCAAGATGTTGGCACAGGAAGAATCCTAAGCTCACTTCCTCTCATGGATACACAAAAACCACAACAACATATGGAATAATTCCTGATGTAAAAGAATTGAAAACTAGCTGAACAGCATTCCCCACAAGGGATAGAAAGGATGGGTAGAGGAGGCAGAGATAAGGTCTTACCAAAAACCCTACTACCTGCATGGCAACACACCATAGGGAGGGATCTCATGAGCCAGACTCGCTCCCTGAGAAGTGAGGAGTTTGTGTCCTACACTGGATACCACAACTCTGGGGACCTGCACAAGACAGAGGAGACACTTCCAAAAATAACTGGCTTTGGAAACCAATGGGGCTTACATCCAGCGTATCCAGTGAGTTTTGGGGAACAGAGATTTTACTTTTGAGGGACTTACATGCAGACTCATTTGTCCCAGGAACCAGTGCAAAGGCAGCAGTTTGATAAAATGAGTAGATTATATGTGAAAGTAATTCAACTGCTAATCTTAAAGCATCTCTGGGAGGGCAGGGATTAGCTGGGATTTTCCTTAGGGATAGAGGCAACTTGAAAGTGTCATTTTTTGCCCTCCATCTCTACCTTGCTAGCCCAGGTGGGCATGCTCAGACATAATCTTGCTAGGGTATGTCCTACCCCAGAGCTCACCTCAGGGCTTATTAAGGCTACAGGTGTGCCGTGTCCCCAGTACTCTTCCACGGCCTTGCTAAAGCACAGTCCATACAGGAAATGCCTCTTGATTGCCTGGTTCTGGTGACCAGAGGGGCTTGTGCTCCTGGGCCCCACAGGACCATAAAAATAAGAAAGACAGTTCTGGGCAGCGTATTATAGCCAGGGTACTACACAGAAAGCAGACCAAAATACACCCCTAGTCTGCACATAAAAGAAGCCCATTTAATTGCCCTGGAGCTTCAGCTGAAGGACAGGCTTCAGGTTGCGTACACATCCAAAGGTTACAGAGGTGTTCACAGGGAGCATAGGCAGGGAGACATCATGTGCACACCCTCCCTTGGCCTTGCCACAGCGTGCTGTTACTGGCAAGAAAGGAGTTTCTGCATTTGTCTGAAGCCTCAGTTCTTGCAACTGCTGTCCAGGACACCTCCAGAACTCCTGGTCTGGAGGTCAACAGGGTGTATGATTGTGGTTCCAGGGGACTATGTACATATATTTGTATACTTTAGAAGCTGTTGCCTAGGATCTGGCTTCCACTCAGCCTGAATCTAGTTGCTGACCCAGATCACTCTCTTTGGAACATGAACAGATCCTGCCATATATTCAACAACTGGGACTTAATAAGACTAAATCAGGTTACTTAGCTAATCCCAAAGACTAAGGGGTAGAACAATGTTTGTGATCTACATAAGAATACAACTTTAAGAAAGGGAGAGGTAGCTATGTCACCTAATACATAGAAACAAACAACAGAGAATCAATCTATATGAAGGAAACAAAACAAAACAAAACCAATCCAGAGGAACATGTTACAAATGAAACAACAAGGCAAAAACCTCAGAAAAAAAGAAATTAATGAAATGGAGTAATCTGCCCGATAAAGAATTTAAAGTAATGGCCCTAAAGATTCTCACCAGAATTCAGGACAAACATGGTAAGAACTTCAACAATGAGATGGAAAATATAGGAAAGAAACAAAGAGAAGTCACAGAGCTGAAGAATGCAATTGCTGCACTGAAAAATACACTAAATATATACAAAATACCAAAAAAGGGTTCAACAGCAGACTGGCTGAATAGTAGAATGAATCATTAGCCTATAACATACAGCATGGAACTCACCCAAAGACAGTAACAAAAAAGAAAGAAGAATGAAAAAAAGTAAAGATAGCTTAAGGAACCTAATGTACAACATCAAGCAGAATAACATTTGTATTACAGGAATTTGAGAATGAGAAGAGAGAGAAAAGGGGGCAGATAACTAACTTGAATGACTGAAAACTTCCTTAACCTAGAAAGGAAACAGACATGTAGATCCGGGAAACAAAGATTCCCAAATAAGATGAACCCAAAGAGAACCACACCAAGACAAATTACAATTAAAATGTCACATGTTAAAGAGAGAATCTTGAAAACAGCAAGAGAAAAAGTACATCTAGTATACAAGGGAACCCCCATAAGGCAACATACAGATTTCTCATTAGAAATTCTAAAGAAGGGAATAGCATGATATATTCAAGGTGCTGAAAGGAAAGACCTGCCAACCAAGAATATTCTACATGGCAAGGTTATGATTGAGAAATGGAGGAGAGATCAAAAGTTTTCTAGGCAACTAGGAGATAAAGAAGTTAATCACTACTACACCAGCCTTAATATAGTTGAGTATGTAGTTAATACACAAGCTGAAATGTTAAAGGGTCTTATTTAAGCTGAAAAGAAAAGGCAATAATAACAAATAAACATGTGAAAGGAAAAATCTCACAGGTAAAGGTGAATATATGTATACAAGCAGTGGATTAACCACTTTTAAAATTAGTGTGAAGGTTAAAAGACAAAACTGGTAAAATTAACTGTAACCACAAAAATTAGTTAAGGGATATACAAAGTTTTTAAAAAAGTAAAATATGATATGGGAGACTAAAAATGGAGAGATTTTATAATGTCTTCAAATTTAAGTTGCTACAAACTTAAAATAGACTGAGATACACACACACACACACACACACACACACACACACACACACAGAGTTATATGTAAACCTCATGGTAACCACAAAGCAAAAAACCTATAGTAGATACACAAAAGATACTGAGAAATGAAGCTAAACATAATATTAAGGAAATTTATCAAACCACAAAAGAACAAGAGAAGAAAGAAAAAAAGAAACTACAAAAAACAGCCAAAGACAACAGAATGGCAAAAAGTACATACATAACAATTATTACTTTAAATGGACTAAATTCAATCAAAAGACATAGAATGGCTGAATGAATTAAAAAAAAATACTCATCTATATGTTGCTTATAAGAGACTTACTTCAAATGTAAGCACACACATAGACTAAAAGTAGAGAACTGGGAAAAAATTTTCTAAGCAAATGTAAATCAAAAGAAAATCGGTATAGCTATATTTATATCAGACAAAACAGACTTTTAAAGAAAAGACACTGTAATAAAAGACAAAGAAGAGCACCGAATAGTGACGGGAGTGGTCAATTTAAAAAGAAGAGAAAACATTTGTAAGTATATATGCACACAACATAGGATCACCTAAATATATAAATCAAATATTAACAGACCTAAAGGGAGAAACTGACAGTAATACAATAATAGCAGGAGATTTTAACATCCCACTTACACTGGCAGATAGATCATCCAGACAGAAAATCAAAAAGGAAACATCAGCCTTAAATGGCACATTAGACCATATGGACTTAATAGATATATAGAACATTCCATCCACAGAACATTAGAAAAGACATTTTTCTCAAGTGCACATGAAATGTACTCCACAATAGATCATGTGTTAAGCCACAAAACAAGTTACAATAAATTTAATAAGGTTGAAATCATATCAAGCATTTTTTCTTACCACATGTTATCAAACTAGAAATCAATTACAAGAAGAAAACTGGAAAAATCACAAGATTAAATAACATGTTACAGACTAACCAAGAGGTCAATGAAGAAATGAAAAGGTAATCAAAAAATACCTTGAGACAAATAAAAATGGAAATACAGCAACCCAAAATCTATGAGATGCTACAAAAGCAGTTCTAAGAAGGAATATATATAGCAATACGGGTCTATATGAAGAAGCACACACACAAAAATCAAATAAATAATTTAACTTTACACCTAAAGGAACTAGAAAGAGAAGAGTAAACACAGTTTGAAGTTAGTATAAAGATGGACATAGTAAAGCTCAAAGTGGAAATGAATGAAATAGAAACTTTAAAAAAAAAAGAAAGAAAAGGAAAAAAAGATCAATGAAACTAAGAGCTTTTTCTTTGAAAGGATAAATAAAATTGACAAATGTTTAGCTAGACTCACCATGCTAAGAGAAGACTCAAATAAAATTAGTCATGAAAGAAATTAAAACTGATATCACAAAAATCAAAAGATCATAAGAGACCACCATAACAATTATACACCCAAAAGCTGGAAAACCTACAAGAAATAAATAAATTCCAAGAAAAATATAACTTTCCAAGACTGAATCATGAAGAAATAGAAAATCTGAATTGACTCATTAGTAGAAAGTAGTTTGAATCAGTAATCAAAAACCTTCCAGTAAACAAAAGTTCAGGCCTAGATGGCATCACTGGTAAACTCTATTAAACATTAAAAGATTAATAGCTAACCCCAAACTTTCCACAAAATTGAAGATGAGGTAATGCTCTTAAACTCATTTTATAAGTCCAGTATTACCCTAATACCAAAACTAGACAAGGACACCACAAAAAAAGAAAATACAAGCCAATAATCTTAATGAACACAGAGGCAAAAATCCTCAACAAAATATTAGTAAATGGAAGTTAAAAGTACATTAAAAGGGTCACACACCATGATCAATGGGGATTTATTCCACATATGCAAGGATGATTCAACATTAGCATTTTAATCAATGTGACAGACTACATTAACAAAATGAAGAACAAAAATCACAAGATCATCTCAATAGATGTATAAAAAATATCTGACAAAATTCAACATCCAGTCATGATAAAAACTCTCAACAAACTGAGGACAGAGGAAACATACCTCAACATAATAAAGGCCATATATGACAAACCCATAACTAATATCATACTCAATGGTGAAAAGCTGAAATGTTTTCCTCTTAGGTTAGAAGGAAGACAAGGATGCCCACTCTCACCACTTTTATTCAACACAATATTGGAAATTTTGGACAGAACAATTAGGTAAAAAAAAGAATTAAAGTCATCCAAATAAGAAAGGAAAAGTAAAACTGTCATAATTTGCAGATGGCATGATTTACATATAGAAAACCCTAAAGACCACAAAAAATCATTAGAACAAATAAATGAGTTAAGTAAAGTTGCAGGATACAAAATCAATGTACAGAAATTGTTTGTATTTCCATATACTAATAATGAACTGTCATAAAGAAAAACTAAGAAAACAAGATCATTCAGAAAGGCATCAAAAAGAATAAAATATTTAAAAATAAATTTAACCAAGGTGGTGAAAGACTTGTACGTAGAAAACCATGGCACTGATGAAATGAACTGAAGACACAAATAAATTCTGTGTTCATGGATGAGAAGATTTACTGATGTTAAAATGTCCATAGTATCCAAAGAATCTACAGATTCAGTGCAATCTCTATAAAAATTCCAATGGCATTTTTTATACAACTAGAACAAATAATTCTAAAATTTGTTGGAATCGCAAAAGACCCTAAATAGCAATCTTGACAAAGAAGAACAAAGCTAGAGGTATCACAGTCCCTAAATTCAAACTATACAACATGCCTACAGGAATCAAAATAGTAAGATATTGGAATAAAAATAGACACAGAGATCAATGGAAAAGAATAAAGAGCCCAGAAGTAAATCTATACATATATGGCAAATTAATTATGACAAAGGAGACAAGAATATACAACGGGAAAAGGACAGTTTATTCGATAAATCATGTTGGGAAAACTGGACAGCCATAGGCAAAACAGTGAAACTGAATCTCTATCTTATATCATATATAAAAATTAAGTCAACATGGATTAAAAAGTTGAACATAAGACCATAAAATTCCTAGAAGAAAACATAGTAAAGCTCCTTGACATCACTTTTGGCTGTTATTTTTTTTTAATCTGATCCCAAAGGCAATTTTAACAAAACCAAAACTGAATGACTAAAAGCAAACTAAAAGCTTTTCACAGTGAAGGAAATCATGAACAAAATAAAAAAGGCAATCTTCTTAATGGGAAAAGATATTTTCTAAGATAGGGGCTAACTACCAAAATATATAAAGAACACATACAACTCAATAAGAAAAAAAGAAACAATCTGATTAAAAAATGGGCTGAGGATCTGAATACACATTTTTTCCAAAGAAGATGGGCGGTATGCACATGAAAAGATGCTTAACATCACCAGTCATCAGAGAAATGCAAATCAAACCATAATGAGACATCAAATCATACCTGTTCAAATGGCTATTATCGAAAGGACAAGAAATAACACGTACTGGAGAGATTGTGGAGACAAGGGAACATAAGCTGTTGGTGGAAATGTAAATGTAAAATTGGTGCAGCCACTATGGAAAACAGTATTGAGGTTCCTCAAAAAGTTAAAAGAAGAATTACCATATGATTTAGTGATTCCACTTGGGTATTCATCAAAAAGATGAAAGCACAGATTCAAAAAGATACATGAAGTGCCCCTCATATTTACTGCGAAATTACTTGCAATAGCCAAGATATGGAAACTATCTATGTGTCCATGGATGGATGAATGGATAAGATGCAGTATATGTACATGATGTAATATTCCTCCAGCCATAAAAAAAAAATATGAACTCTTGCCATTTGAGACAAACATAGATAGACTAGAGGGCACTATACTAAGTAAGTCCAGCAGAGAAAGACAAATATCTTATGATTTCACTTACACGTGGAATCTCAAACGCGAATAAAGAAACAAACCAAAAAACAGACTCAGATACGGAGGACAAACTGGTGTTGCCAGAGGAAAGGTGGGTTGGGAGTTGGGTACAATAGATACAGGGAGTTAGGAGGTACAAACTTCTGTTTGTATGGAGATGAAAAATAGAGCATAGGGAATATAGTCAATAATACTGTAATAACATTATAAGGTGACTAATGGCAACTACACTTGTCATATGAGCACAGAGTAATGTATAGAATTGTTGGATCAATATTTTGTACACTTGAAACTAACATAACAGCATTGTATGCTAATTATACTTAAAAATTATACTTAAAAAGAGAATAATAAAAAGATCATTAAAAAAAACTCTGTACCTTATTCAGTACCCTGTAATATCTAGGAGTTCAATTTGTAAATGGCTTCTCAGAATATGTCTTCCTAGTCCTTAAAAATTCCTATCATCGCTCCATATGGTATGAGACCTTATCACTGCCATCTACCTAGTGATTTAGGAAAATTTAGAAGTATAGAATATAAACAGAAGTAGAAGCAAAGGCTAAATATATATGATGACAACCAAGAGATGACAAAAATTGGTCCTAGCTGTAGTCCAGATAAAATTTCTAGCCTTTTAAATATGAAGCTTCCTTAAACAAAGTTCTTTAGCATCTATTCCCATTTGAGACATCATTAACTTCAAAGAAATGTGGAGCAATTTGTTAAACATCAAAATTAGTAATCTGTAACAGTAGCAAAGGGAGTGAAGCTTAGAGTAAAAACCATAGCTCCCACCCCCCTCCAGTTTGAGCATATCATACTTACTGTGCCTACACTATAGCTTAAAATAACTTCCAAAGATCTTTAAGCCATTGAAATTAGTACACCCTAAAAGGAGTTGGGCTGTCATCAGAAAATCCCATACGAGAAAATCTATCTTAGGTGAGTCCCTCTTTTAGTAGTTATCTAATAGCCCCATGATTCTTTCCTGTCTGAATCACATTTGTTACATAATTACTTTTTTCCAAGCAAGCGAAAGAAACAAGAGGAGCTATATAAAGATTACAATTAATAATGATTGGCAGTTTTCCACAAAATGAGGTCTGCATTGTGAGCTGCATAATCAGTATCTCAGTAACCTTAGTTCTCTCTTCAAAAGTCATGGCTATGCAGAGTCAGGGACAGGACTCTAAATTTTTTTTCTTTTTATAAAGATAATATATTACTCAGCCATCAGAAAGGATGAATACCTACCATTTGCATCAGTGTGGACGTGGATGGCACTGGAGGGGATTATGCTAAGTGAAATAAGTCAATCAGAGAAAGACAATTACCATGTGGTTTCACTCTTATGTGGAACATAAGGAATAGTACAGAGGACCACAGGGGAAGGGAGGGAAAACTGAACGGGAAGAAATCAGGGAGGGAGACAAAGCATGAGAGCCTCCGGACTCTGGGAACAAAATTGAGGGTTACAGAAGGGAGGGAGGTTGGGGGGGTGGGGTAACCAGGTGATGGGTATTAAGGAGGGCACGTGTTGGGATGAGCCCTGGGTGTTATAAGCAACTAATAAATCGTTGAACACTACATCAAAAAGTAATGAGGTAGATATACTGTCTAATTGAACAAAATAAAAAAAATGAAAAAAACCTCCCTAAAAAATAAAGATAATATATATGTTTTGAAGAAATACAGAAGATGTAAACCAGCAACTAGAAGAATTACAAGCATGGCAGAGATGAGATCACAATATGCAGAATTCCCATCTCCCAGTTTTTTTCAGATGGGCAGGAGGCCCCCTAGATAACAAAACTACTTCCCAGCCTCTTTTGATACGAAGAGTGACTAGGTAATGAACTTCTGACAAATGAGGCTAAATGGAAGAGAAGTATAGTATTCCCTCCCCCTTCACACTTTCTTCCCACCTGCTTCCTTGGATGAAGATGAAATTGTTAGAAGGGCTAGAGGGAATGGGTCACCCAGGATCCTTGTAACTGTGAAATACAATTAGTCTTCAACTATTCACTTCCATTCTTCTTTTTTATGGGAGAAATGAGTTCAGCATTTTAAAGCTTCTGTTCTTATGCAGCTAATCCTGATCTGATCCTAATACCACCATATTTTTTGTTACCTACCTTCTGAATTTTTATATAGCCACAATTATGCACTATTTCTTTGAATTCTTATTTTTAGTTAGTTTACTTGTTTATTTTACATGGGAACTCATGGAGCATATGGGAGACTTCTTTAATTTAAATACAGTGTTATTCTTTTGAATTGGAGTTTTAAGTAGGCATCAAAAGAAGGATGCTTTTCCTTTTCCTGTCAGAATTTTCAGTTTTAGGGGCAGCAATATCAAACACTATACTGAAAGCCAGGCGGTAACTTACTCTGTATGAACAAAGTAGGTCAGGTGGGACCATGAAAAACAAAAATACAAAGGCACATTCCTAACTGGGGTCGCTACTATGTAAGTCCAGCAGATGGCTGACATTGAGGGACTGAGGACCCAGTATTTATAATCATGGAGAAAAATTACCTTTTTTGAACCTTTAAGTTTACTTTAATAAAGTGAACCTTTACGTTTGCATTAATAAAGTAATTATATTTTCTATAAAGTAATTATAGAAAAATAAATTATGTAAGAGAGTAAAATTATTTGAAGGACAAATTCATGATATAGGCACTGTAGAATATATATATATATATTTGGTCTGTAGGCTGGTTACATTTATTTATTTATTTATTTATTTAAAGATTTTATTTATTTATTTGACAGACAGAGATTACAAGTAGGCAGAGAGGCAGGCAGAGAGAGAGAGGAGGGGAAGCAGGCTCCCCAGTGAGCAGAGAGCCCCACGTGGGGCTCGATCCCAGGACCCTGGGATCATGACCTGAGCCAAGGGCAGAGGCTTTAACCCACTGAGCCACCCAGACGCCCCTAGGCTGATTACATTTAAAAACAGGCTTTGGATATTAAAGTGACTCAGTGATTTTTAGTAGCTCCAGTTGGATCCGGGTTGCCTGACTGGTATGCTACATGAGAATTTTTGATGATTGGTGTAATAGGCAGAATAATAACATCCAAATGATGAGGGAGCCGGAGGCTGGCTGAGGACAAAGCAAAAGCTGGCACCTTGCACCCCCTCTCCACCCGCTCCCCTTGGTAATATGTGTGACATTCCTCAGGCACCCCTGACTGCCCTAAAAGAAAAACAAATAGTTAACTTGCAGAGATCACAATCCTGCAAGACAGGAATCTCCCAAGTATCTTGATGTTAATGGCTTGCCAAAAGACAACATTGATCTAGCCGCAAGGCCTCCGGTATCCCGGCACCTGGTAGGCCCTCTTTAGCATATGAAAGCTCCGTTGAAACCTCCCTTTCCCTCACCTTCCCCCAGCCGCAGGGTACATAACCTGCCATCCCTCACAACCCGGGGCAGCCGCTCTTTCTGCCCATGGGTTCTGTCCCTGTGCTTTAATAAACCACCTTTTTGCACCAAAGATGTCTCAAGAATTCTTTCTTGGTCATCGGCTCCGGACCTCACCCCACCGAACCTCACCTAGGTTCTAGAACGTCATCACAAAGATAATCATATCTTAAGCCCAGGAACCTATATATATGTTATGTTTTAGTCTCCATTTAAAAGAAGGTAAAAAAGGGGCGCCTGGGTAGCTCAGTGGGTTAAGCTTCTGCCTTCAGCTCAGGTCATGATTCTTGGTCCTGGGATGGAGCCCTGCATCCTGGCTCTCTGCTCAGCAGGGAGCCTGCTTCCCCCCTCTCTGCCTGCCTCTCTGCCTACTTGTGATCTCTCTCTCTCTGTCAAATAAATAAATAAAATCTTTAAAAAAAAAAAAAGGTTAAAAAAATAGGAAAAAAAAGGATTGCTAAAATTCCAGAAGGGACTAGACTAACATGAAACTTCAGTGCACACATTCACTTTATTTGCTAAGTGAATTGTCTGCATTTTTGAAGATGTAAATTCCCATTTATTTGCTAACAAAATCAACTTCCAATCCAAAATAACTAGCTTTTTTCATTTTACTTAATTAATATTTATTGTATTTTACCAAAGACTTTGTCTATGACAGATTGACGTAAAACAAAACAAAAAGTCTGAAAAGCAAGGCTGTAGGCCAATGGTTTCAAAGTGTGGTTCCAGGACCATGGACCAGCGACGGCAGCATTCCTTTGGAATTTATTGGAAATGCAAATTCTCTGACCCTACCCTAGATTTAGGAATCAGAAATGTAGAGGTAGCGTTCCTAAACTGGGGCTTAACAAGTCCTAGATGATTCTGATGCTTGCAAAGTCAGAGAACTACTACTTTAAGATATGCTACTTTATTAACTAATATACACCTCGTAATATATGCCAGGCACTACTCTAAGCATTTGCATGCATAAAATCATCCAACAGTACATTTATAATCCTGATTTTACAGGTAAGGCCATGGACATCCAGAGAGGTTAAATGACTAACCTAAGGTCACACAGCTACTAAGTGTCAGTTACAGTGGCCCCACAGTACATGCTCTTAACCACTACAATGTAAAGCTGATCATATAAGTAAATAAGAGATAAGGTGTATATCAGCTAGTTTATTAAGTTTTTCAAGAAACAATTGCTTTAACATAACTTAATCATGTGTCTCTAGAAAGTTAAGGAACATTTCTAATTTTGTTAGTATGTCAACCGTGAAGGCAGGGCTCTGTAACAAGGGTTTGTCAGAGCCTTTTACATCGTATTATCAAGTAGCGACCTTTTTATAATGTGAAAGTTCTACACTGGTGTTGGCACATCAAATTCCTTGTTTACAGGTAACTGGAGAAATAGTCATTGGATTTTTACTATATGTCAGGCATTATGCTACACATTGGCAAATACAAGGATGTAGAAGACATAAGATAACCCATAGAAAGCACTTCAGATATGTGATATGGAAAAGCACAGAATAGATGTCAGCTCTTATTATTAAGGAGATCCTTTTGCTGCTGTTTCTAGTCAAGAGAGAAACACAGGAACTCAACTATAAAACCAAGCATAGTACAGTAATACTGCAGTAGAGAAATGACAGTTGTAATGCTTAATTGTTCTGTAATACTGTTACTTTTCCCCTAAATTCATTAACAATGTTAATACGAGAGATAATCTCCTTCTTCCCTCCCTTCCTCTTCTTGCTGCCCCTCCCTGAAGTCCAGGACTCTGAAGACAGGAATTTATTTCTCATCGTTTTTAGAACATTACCGTAAGACCTTTTCCCCCAGAATCATGGATTCATTTCTTTCCAATACAAAGGGGCAGAAATAGAATATATTGTTCTAAGGAAGAACTAAGAAGACACTGAAGGACAAATGTGAGGCTTCCTTAAAAACCAAGATTTCCAAGGTGAAAATAGTTTTGCTTAAACCTTAACTAAAAATTGTTAACATTCAGCATTTGACTTTTACTTTCAACATTCTACTGAAACAGAGTGGGACAAGAAGGTGAAATAAAATGGCAAAAGGTTGACTGGATAAAGATTGTGAACAACTGCCAAAAAGCCTGGGTTAAATAAGTGTTTAATTCATTTTTGTAGCTTAAGTTTTTTTAAAAAGATGTATTTATTAGAGAGAGAGAGAAAGAGAGGTTGAGAATGGGTAGCAGAGGGAGTGGGAGAAAGAGACTCCCTGCTGAGCAGGGAGCCTGAGGGAGAGCTTGATCCCAGGACCCCAGGATCATGACCTGAGCTAAAGGCAGATGCTTAACCCACGGAGCTACAGAGGCACCCTGCAGTTTAAATTTTTAATTGAAATGCTATCTGAGCTTCTATCACAGATCAGTTCAATGGTAGCCCTGAAGATCTGTACTGTCCGTGCAGAGTAGGTAACTACCGAATTTTTCATTTGCTTTATGATGGCAGAAATAGCCTAAGTGACCGAATGACCAGTACAGTGACAGCCTTTGAAGAGTGCATGGATACAGACGTGCCTGAACCTGGACTGAACAGAACCATCACCTTGGTCATTATGTCATCAGAGACAGTCATTTTGCCATCGAACATACAGTTGTCTGGAGGAGGAGATGCATGAAGCCAGATCACGGCAGACTGTGGAGCAGTGATCCCCAAGTCTGAAAAGTCACCTTCAGTTACGAGGAGGTAGCAGTTTATTCGTAAGATTCCCAGCCAACTGCACTGAGATACTGCCTGAATCTAGCATGAAGCCCTGAACAGTAGGAAAATGAGAGAAACAGCCCAAACTTACACCTCAGAGATGACTCCAGTTCTAATTTGTATGCTGACCCCAGGTTTTCATCTGCTATTTCTGGAAAAGAAGGTCCAGTACCTCCTTTTTCACTAATCAATGAGTGAACTGGATGTGTTCTGATCTAAGTTCAGCCCCTCCACATATTGGATCCTATCTAAGGGCTTCCCTTAATGACAATATTCATGTCTCTCCCACACCATCACTTTCCATCTTTAGGGGTCATTCCATAGCCATGCAAACATGTAATTTATCTCATTAAAAAAATGTCGCTTGACCTGTAACTTCCTCCAGTACCCCAAATCCCTACTTCTCTTTACTGTGAAACGTATAGATAAAAGGGGTTTACTTGCTGTCTCTGTTTCATCTCCATCACCCCCTACTGCTCCAAAACGGGTCTTGTCAAGACCACCTCAACATTCCCAAGTCCAGTAGGCAATTGTTGTTCCTCATCTTAGAAGACAAATCAGCAGCATCTGAAGGAGTTACCCCCTCTCTTCTCTCTCCTTCTTGAAACACAATGTGTTTGAATGAATTCAACTGATCCTCCTCCTACTTCCCTGCTAGATCATTCCCAGTCTCCTTTGCTGGATCCTCTTCATCTTCTGAACCTCCAACCTTTACAACACGTCTGTCTGTCTATCTATCTATCTATCATGATGATTTTTATATAAAGATACAATAAATATCCATAACCATTTATCTACCACTCTGTTTAAGAAAGAGAATATTACTATTCATACAAGCTTCCTTTATGCCCTTCTTTCTCCTTGATCCCATGCTCTTCCCCTCTGTCTCAGGCAACCATCATCCTGAATTTTGTGTTTGCCATTTTCCTGCTTTCTTAAGGTTCACCTCATATGCTTGCATTATATACACAGACACATAGACACACAATTTCAAACTCTGTATAAATGGAATCAAACAGCATGATGAGATTTTTGGTATGTATTCTTTAAGGCAACTATTATAGATTTATTAATTTTACAATGATAAGTTATATAATAGGTATTATGTGGAAAAGGATATAATGAAATCAAGTAAGATAGAGAAATGGCTCAGTTTTAAATGCATTCCTTTATTGCAGACCTCAAAGCCTTTAACCAGAAGTGTTCGCTGTGACTCCCTAAGTAGGAGCATTTGTCAAATACACTTGACCTCTTCTTTTTTTAGAGCCTCTTTTATTTCAGAGCATCTGATGAAATGCTGTGCTTTACATCAGATGGCAAAATGTGCAACTGTTTTGAGAGAAACCCATATGATCAGCAAAGGCTCTGATATCCTCTTCACAATGAACAACAGGACGGCATGACTGATGTGTGAGGAGGACAAGACCACAGAGCAGGGCAAGCATTTTATTCCACATTTCTGTAAGCATGATGAAAAGGAGACACTCTCGTATAGAAATGAAAGTGTGAAGAATGAAGAAAATCAAAGTTAAATTGAAAGTAAGTTTGGATCAGAAAGTCATCTGAACATGTCTCTATTTCAATTAATCATATTTATATTATTGCTGAAGTCTGGAGATGGCATTCAAAATAAACCTCACTTTGAATACTCAAGAACAGACAAGTCATGGAGATTTTTATACAACTAATCATAAATTACATTTCCTTTAAATAATTTATATTAAGTATTCCTAAAGGTCTATCAATAATGATTATATTTTCACAATATACAACTAATCTATTTTCTTCATATTACAGAAATTATAACGTGAAGAGATATTTGTATATAATAATCACAGCTTTTAGGTAAATGTATAACTGAAATATAAAAATTAACACAGTTTTCCAATACATTCTAGGAAAGCAATCTGTCCTTTAGCCCAGAAGTTCACATTGACCTTTCTAATTTAAGCTATAGGTCCAAATGCTTTCTTCAATCACACTTATACCAGGCTCAGGATACTCTGATGTTGGATTTTTGTTAATATGATTCTATGTAGTGATTATATCTCTTTTGCTATTTTCTTTAAGTAATAAATCCATTTCACTGTATTGCGACTCCCTAGTGACATTGTGTCGTCCCTGACATTCAAGGTATGATTTGCCTTGTCAAAACGTCATCTTCTTGTCACTTTTAAAAGAATACTTGCTGCCCTTTCATACAAGTCTTCATGATTTTTTCCTCTAATAGCTTTGAAGAGGAAACTATTTTTAAAGGTACATTGCCAATTTCAATTCTTTCACAACTTCTATTCTGTTTGTGACTATTTTATGAATTATCTCTTAAACATCTTTAATGATATCTTTTACCTTCTTCTGTCAAATTTTTCATGTATAAGACCACAGAGATAAACCTGGACATCATGGTATTTGTAGTTTGTTAATATAAATGTCTAACAATTCTGAGGATATTTTTAGAGACTATTAAAGTTCTCTAAAATCACACGTTCACAAATAATACCTTAAACCTAAAATATAAATTTGTTGGTCTTTTTATTAATTGAAAATAAACAACCAAACTTCAGAAATAGTTAACTACTAGTGTCCTGGTCTGTGTAGGAAAATTTAAGATGAATTTTTGTAAACAGAGGAGAAATAGTAACTTGGAAAAGAGGCAGAATGAGTTCCTGATGTGTTTTTTCTCATGGGCAAAGACATTACCCCATAAACTCTAGCAAGGGAGTTAGAAATGAACTGAGACTTTATCCTTTTGTGTTCTTTCTTTCTTTCTTTCTTTCTTTCTTTTTCTTTCTTTAGTTCTCTTTCTCTTTCTCTCTTTCTTTCTTTTGTTACTAGTGAGCTATAATATGCTAGCTAGGGCACTGCTGTTTTCTTATCTTTTGACTCAAACCATCTGACTGTCAAATTCTCTCTCATTGCCAGAGCCAGGATCTCCGTATTTGTTGTTATAAAGGCATTCTCAGGGTAATTTATTATGTTCTTAGTCTACTGCCAAACTGTGACATTTCTGCCTCCACATCTCTACTGTTAGAAATTCTCTATGGTTGTGGTGGTTTATTCTCACTTTAATGTCCTAATTTTTGAATTAACCTCTCCCTGTTTATTACAAAATAATGAGTTCCTTAACTTCCTTTCACAGAAGAGTTGATATCTGAGTGGGGAGCTGGCCATGGAGATATGTGGGTTAAGACTACTCTAGGAAACAGCCAAGGTCAAGGCTGTGGGATAGATTGCCAGCCTGCTCAAGGAAGAACATCAAGACCAGTACTGATGCCGCAGAGTGAGAGAGGCAGAGAGCAGGGGAGCACAAGGTTAAAGAGGTAAAAGTGGGGCCAGGTCATGTAAGACTGTGTAGGCTAGAATTAAAGTCTGGGTGGCTCAGAGGGTTACTTTGGCTCAGGTCATGATCCTGGTGTCTTGGGATTGAGTCCTGCCTCAGGTTCTCTGCTCCTTGCTTCTCCCTCAGCTCCTGCTTCTCTATCTCTCTCTCTGTCTCTCATGAATAAATAAATAAAACTTTTTTTTAAAAAGTCTCTTTTTGATCTAGATTCTTTTCTACCTCTCCATAAGGAACTCAGAGATAAAGAAGAGATTTACAGCTGTACAATTATATAGGTGTATGTGCATGTGTATAATTGCTTTAGCTAGAATTATATTGAAACTCGATACATTTTTAATGTGCTATAATGGAAGCAGATGCAGCAGACATGGTCCCACTCTTGAAAAGCTTGTAATTAAAAAGTATGATTCTAACAGATCTATTCATTGGAGAGTGAATATTTGTCGTAGGAGGGCTGAAAGGAAACTGGGGAATTTTCCTAAAGAAACACAGTGTCATCCCAGATTGGAGAGAGATCTGGAGACACATCATCTTTGTTGATAGACCTAAGTGGTACACTAACCGAGGAAGGCCACCAGACCTTAAGTGAGTAAAAGAGGAAGGCGAAGCCTCAGATTATAATATGACCTAAATTTGTGTGGCTTCACGTGACTTCAAAATAAAGAAGTAGCCTGTGTCAATCTATGCTTCCTGCTGCTAACCACTTAGTTCTTCATAAAATAGCTACCTATAAAAACTGTTTTCTTAAAAAATGAAAAGTAGTGAATCAAAACCACAATGAGATACCACTTCACACTCACTAGATTGGCTATTAAATTTTTTTTGTTTTTAATACACACAATAACAGGTGTTGGTAAGGATGCGGAAAAACTGGAATCCTTGTGCATTGCTGGTGGGAATTTAAATTGCGGCAGCTACATTGGAAGACTATTTGGCAGTTTCTTAAGAGTTAAATTACCATATGATCCAGCAATTTCACTCCTAGATATATATACCTGAAAAACTGGAAAATGGGACTCAGATACCAGTGTTCATAGCGACATTATTTACAATAGTTAAAAGGAGACAACAACCTAAATGTCTATCACAGATGAATGGTAAACAGAATGTGGTATTATACATACAATGGAATATTATTCAGCTGTAAAAAGGAATGAAATTCAGACATGTGCTACCACATGGATGAACCCTGAAAACATGATGTTAAGTGAAATAAGCAAGATACAAAAGGACAAATACCATACAATCCCACTTAATATGAGTACCTGACAACAGGCAAATTCAAGACAGAAAGTAGAATGGAGGTTACCAACAACTAGGGGTAAAGGAGGAATGAGAAATTATTATTCAATGGAAGAGTTTTAATTGGGGATGATGGAAAAGTTCTGGAAACAGTGGTGATGATGGCACAACACTATGAATGTATTATACATTAAAAATAATTAAAATGGTTAATTTATATTTGTGCATATTTTACTGCAATAAAAAAGAATTATAACAAAAAAGAAATCAGAAAGGAACCAGCACAGACTCTTTGTTTAAATACTGGAGGAAAAGGGCACATGAAGAATGGACAACAAAAGTGATGTTACCCAAGAAAATTGGCACAAGTTCAAATAAATAATTCTCATGGCCTCAAAGGAATTATAAAAAAACATGTTCCCTCTCATAAAGAAGCTCAAAGAAGAAGATATTAGAATCAAAGAAGAGATAAGAAAAACAGAGAAAGAGATAAAATTGCTCCAAGAAAGCTGGAGAAGAAGGGATAAAGTGAAAATGGAAATAAAATAAAAACAGTAGAGAGGTTAAAGGAATATAAGAATCGACTCAAGCAGAATAAACACACCTGAGAATAGTGTAAAGGTCACAGAATAAAGGCTCGATGGAAACACACAAACCAAAATAGAAAAGAGCAAAGATATAGAAATGACTAGAAACATTATAGAAAAAGAAGGAAAAGAAATCCAATGCATACATAATTCCTGCTCCTGAAGAAGAAACAAAAAATTAAATAAATATATATTTTAAATTCCAGGAACGGAAGAGGCCTTACATCTTTATATTGAAAAGAAACACCATGATCTAAGAAAAAACAATAATACAGAATGATAAATTTCAAGATAATATTTAGTTTCAAGACTGAAGAATGCAATCAGGCTATTTCAAGAGCTGAAAGTATCCAGATAATGGATATAAAGTTCTAAGCAATAGAAAGTGTGTCCTGAAATTTTTATACTCAACTAAATTATTCTTCATGAAAAAAATTATTCTTCATGTATAAGGACAATGGGTAGAGATTCTCAAGCATATAAGAACTCAAGAACTATACAACTCTTTTTCCTTCATGAAAAATCTGTTAACGAAAACCAAGGGACAAATCAAAATAAAGAACTGAGGAATGAAGAAGGCAGGTTACAAAGACTAGTGGAAAATATTAAACCTATTTAATACAGACTTAAGGTTAAACAACTATGTGTATAATAGTTTCATAATTGCATATTATACATACATTATGAATGTTAACAATTCAAAAATTATTTTTTAAAAGATTTTATTTATTTATCTGACAGAGAGAGAGAGAGATCACAAGTAGGCAGAGAGGCAGGCAGAGAGAGGGAAAAGCAGGCTCCCCACTGAGCAGAGAGCCCGATGTGGGGCTTGATCCTAGGACCCTGAGTCCATGACCTAAGCCAAAGGCAGAGGCTTAACGCACTGAGCCACCCAGATGCCCCAGCAATTCAAAAATTATTAACAAAAATCATGGGGCGCCTGGGTGGCTCAGTGGGTTAAAGCCTCTGCCTTCAGCTCAGGTCATGACCCCAGGGTCCTGGGATCGAGCCCTGCATCGGGCTCTCTGCTCCGCAGCGAGCCTGCTTCCCTTCCTCTCTCTCTGCCTGCCTCTCTGCCTACTTGTGATCTCTGTCAAATAAATAATAAATTAAAAAAAAATTATTAACAAAAATCAAAAAGTAAAGGGAAGGGCCAATAGGAAATGTATTTATGTTTGATTTCTTAGCTGTTCCAGCTGAAGTCAAGTGATACTGTCTAAAGTTGAAACACATAGCTAAGTGAAGAAGAATTAACCCAACTTTTAAAACATTTTATAGTCTTTTTTTTTAAGATTTTATTTATTTATTAGACAGAGATCACAAGTAGGCAGAGAGGCAGACAGAGAGAGAGGAGGAAGCAGGCTCCCTGCTGAGCAGAGAGCCCGATGTGTGGCTCGATCCCAGGACCCTGGGATCATGACCTGAGCCAAAGGCAGAGGCTTTAACTCACCGAGCCACCCAGGTGCCCCTTTATAGTCTTTTTTAACTTTAGATAACGATCTATTAGAACTAACAATGCTTGTTGTGAAGATTCATTTATCTAAAAGTTAGTAACATTTTTAGTTTTGCTTCAGTTTTTTGGTTAAAACAATAAGGATTATAATTAATTTTCTATAAAATGTCTTAGATTTGTATCTTGATTTCTACTATTCATCCATTTTTTATTTCAACTTATAAATGTGCACACACAGATGTCTCCAATGATCAAATGTATACAGTGATTATTTCTGGATGATATGGACTTTGGTTGTTTGGTTATGATTTTTTTCTTTGTGCCTAGTTTGGAAGTAATAGCAATTATTATATTTCAAACAATCAACATAGTATTTTTAAAAGGAATACAGTCTAATTGGTATTTTAGCAAAAATGTAAACACTGTTGCTTTTTCACTGACAAACTAAAGCCAGGGGTCAAATTCCCAATAATTTAAGGCTTTCTCAGTTTATTAAAACTCCTTCATGTAAAGGTAGATAATTACTTAATTCCTGACATAGAATACACTGATCTAAGATTCCTTTTTTTTTTTTTTAAGATTTTATTTATTTGTCAGAGAGAGAGAGTACATACAAGCAGGCAGAAAGGCAGGCAGAGAGAGAGGAGGAAGCAGGCTTCCTGCCGGGCAAGGAGCCCGATGTGGGACTCGATCCCAGGATCCCAGGATCACGACCTGAGCCGAAGGCAGCGGCTTAACCAACTGAGCCACCCAACGGCTTAACCAACTGAGCCACCCAGGCGTCCCATGATCTAAGATTCTTAACCAGATACCCTGGAATATGCATACTGGCTAGCCTCCATGCTTTTATGAGTAAAAGACCAAAACCACCAACAATCAGTCTTCTCTCTGGTAGGCTGAGGGAAGAATATAGGAACAAGTGGATAAATGGAACTGCACAGAATTCCAGGATATTTATAACCATTTCTTCTATTCCTCTAACCTATCCTATAAAAGGAAACAATGTCTTAGTGGCATAATCGTTAAGCTCCCTTGAAGGAGGTGGACTGGTTTTGTCTTTTAATCTCAATATTTTAACCAATATTCCCAAAATTAGTGAGCAGTTTGGGGATTAAGAGTCTTCTATTCCTGGGCACCTGGGTGGCTCGGCCAGTTGAACATCCAACTCTTGGTTTCAGCTCAGTCATGATCTCAGGGTCTTGGAATCGAGACCCATGCTAGGTTCTATGCTTAGCACAGAGTCTGCAGGCAAATCCTCTTCCTCTCCCTCTGCTCCTCTCCCTACTCGGAAGCACATAAGCATATGTGCACATACACTCTCTCCCTCTCTCTCAAATGAAGTCTTACAAAAAAAAAAAAAAAGAGTCTTCTATTCCCATACTCTTTGAGCTACCTTGGCATGAAACGACTATTCCCACACTACTGTTTTCTTGACAGTACTGCTAAGCTTATGAGTATTTAACTATCCTTCCAATTTATTTTTCCCCTTTTGCTCTGGATTCATCCAAATGGATCTAAATGACACCAGGTAAGATGCAGTCTAGATCAGCTTAAAAAACTGTGTTTTAAGGATTTAAGGAGTTGAGGAGAAATCTCCTTACAAAAACCCCTAGATAACTGAGGTTTGAGAAACACTGGCCTAGTTGTAAAATTGGGAACTTTGTGCCCTATGTTTGTCACAGTGGAAGTAAATCGGTCTTATGATGAACTGCTACCATTTCACTCCAAAAAAGAACCAGGGCTCCTTGGAGAAAAGGCTGATTCCAGGGCTGGGCTAGGGAAAGTACTCTCTATTGAACTAGAATGCATGGAAGTGCTTGGGATAATGAATATGAAAAGAATGCAGGAGCTAGCTTAAAGGGTCTTCACTGGGCAAATTTAGGTTAACTTGAGCTTTAAAATAAATAATTATATTAATAATGGATTAAAAGCTCAGCTGCTTTAGCTATATTCTCACGGTCACATTCTTACTCTCCCTCCCTGCTTTCAATTCTCTGTCCTTTATTTCCCTCCCATAAGCTCTGTGCTCAGAACAATATGCTCCTGTTTTTCCTCTGCTTCTGAATTGTGTGTGCTCTACACTGGAGATAAAAAAAAAAAAAAAAAAATCTGAGCTTTAGTTTCAGGCTTTGGGGTGATAATAAAAAAAGTAGTCTTAGGTCCTGAGCCACTGAAACCAACTTGATATGGTCTGTAGGGTTATTTGTTAGGTTCAAATATAAAACAGCCATTTTTTAAAGTAAAATGGTTCAGTATCAGAAACATCATATGGTTCAACAGCATGCTCATAGCAGTTTTACATTGGGTCTTACAATCAAACCATAAGCTATTTTAAATTGGTTCCCTCTTTTATCCTCTTGCCTTTTATTTCCTTGGAGACCTAATGAGGAAAGGTGTCTGAAAAGGGGGTAGAACATGGGCATTCCTGATTATCCTGTCCAATGTTGTCTCAATCATACATTCATCCCTCTATCCCAAATACTGTCATAGAATGAAAGGAGTGGTAGACCAGGAGTCAAGAGACTAGATTCTAATCTTGGCTTTCTCACTACTTAGTTGAGAGAAGTTGGATAAGTTACAGTTTCTCTCAGACTCTCCTTTCATTTGCAAAATAGAGGTTGAACAAAGACTAAGTTGTGTCTGATGTTCCTTCCTGTTCTAATATTTTGCAGTTCTTTATTTTTGGGTGTGGGGTGGAGTAGGGAAAGGACATGAAAATTAGCATTTATTTATTTATACACATTTGGGTATAGAAAGGCTCATCAGCCAACCAAAGAGTTAATCAAGGTTATAGGAAAAAAATTCACCTAAATAGCTGAAACTGGTGGTTTTGTCAAGTCAAAAACTTGAACTTCCAGACTCCATATCACGTAAAATGATTTACTAATCCATAAAAATGTGATTTTATGTAATTTAACAGGTAGAATATAGTTTAGTTGATATTTTAAAGTTCTTTTTTTCTATCTTCTATAAATTATATTGAAGTTTTTAGATGATTATGAAGACTAATCATTTGTTCACAAATGTATGGACTTTAAATCATGAGTCTCTTTTGAAAATCTGTAAGAAAATGTTTTAAATGCTTTCGGTCTCTGCTATCCAATTATAACAATGCTAAATTTAGTCAGATTTTGGTTTGTCCTCATCTGCACAATGATGATAATCTCTAATTTGGACTTTCCAATATAAGCATTGTTATGAAATCGTCTGTAGTCTAAGATTGCTTAGAAAAGGCAAAAATAACCTTAATTCTTGCAAATCTGAACAACAATATGCAGCATAAAAAGAAGAAAAGGCTCATTGCATAACAACTCAGCAGAACAGTGAATACCCAAAGCCTCCTTCCATGGAGTTACCCAGCCCTGAAAACAATTCTCCTTTATTCAAACACACTTTAAACAACAACAACAAAAAACTATAAGCCCCATAAAACTTTCACAAGCAATTTTGGTAAGGACCACACCAGGAACAGAGAAAGTTGGTAAGATATTTAATAAATAAGGAAAGTGTAGATCACATTTATATCATCACACGATTAGACTTTTTGGCTATATTAGGTTTACGGAATCGTCTTTATCACTTAATACAGAGATCTTCCTTGCAGCATAAAGTCTAGCCAAAAGTTACAAAGTTCATTTCTGCAAAACCCAGGGAAGTCAATGAGCCTTGGTTCAATAACCAAATTACTTACTCCTCTTGTCAAGAATGTTTTATGCACATGTACCCATGCACATATACACACCCTATGTAGCAAAAAGATTCCTATCAATTTCTGATACATCATCTCTCTCTCTCATCTAAAATAAAATTACTTTCCTTACCAGACTCAATCAATAGTATATTTTAATCTCCTTTCTTCCCCTATATCTTATGTTCCATCCAAATCTTCATTAATTAACCTGACCCCTTCTGTCTTCAGGGCATAAACACTAACTTATTTGAAACCAAGGTACACAGTATAAACTTGGGAACTATATATTTATACCTCAAGCAGTTACAGAAAAATATATATTATAAAAGACAAAATAGATAGCTCATTAAGCATGAAGTCAATATAATGAGCTTTCTGTTAGACAGAATTTTTTTGGTAAGTCTTCCTTTCTGTTTTTTTCCCCCCCTCTCATGTATATCAGAATTACGAAGCAGAAGTGCTATCTTTACATTCCTCTTAAATTTCCATTTCTTTCCCCTTTTTTTCCTCTGTGTCTGACATCATCATTAGATATCTTTCAAAATTGTATACCAGTCAATGAAAGGGTCTTCAAAAACTGCCTTCAACATTTAGCAGCATAAAACTTACTCTTCTTTCATATATTCTTGTTTTTTAGAGTACTTCATCCATTTAAGAGGCTTTAAGAATATTTCCTAGATTTTATTTTATTTTATTTATTTATTTTTTAAAAGATTTTATTCATTTATTTGACAGACAGAGATAACAAGCAGGCAGAGAGGCAGGCAGAGAGAGAGAGGAAGGGAAGCAGGCTCCCTGCTGAGCAGAGAGCCCGATGCGGGGCTCGATCCCAGGACCATGAGACCATGACCTGAGCTGAAGGCAGAGGCTTAACCCACTGAGCCACCCAGGTGCCCCAAGAATATTTCCTAGATTTTAGACCCATGCTCATTAATATAACCACTTGATTTGAATAAATATGAATCTTATAAATAAAAATAAAATGAAATTTTGCTAACATCTCAAAATAACATTAAGAAGTGTTTTACTGGGGCACCTGGGTGGCTCAGTGGGTTAAAACCTATGCCTTCGGCTCAGGTCATGATCCCAGGGTCTGGGATGGAGCCCCACGTCGCGTTCTCTGCTCAGTGGGGAGCCTGCTTCCTCCTCTCTCTCTCTGCCTGCCTCTCTGCCTACTTGTGATCTCTGTCTGTCAAATAAATAAATAAAAAATCTTAAAAAAAAAAAGAAGTGTTTTACTGCCTGTTATCACTAAATAAAGTAATATTAATAAGGATCATTAATCTTAGTCTTCTACAATCAAGCAGAGTCTTTGGAAGCTACTTCAATAGGACAGTAGCCACTAGTTTGCAGTACAGGTCTAAATTCATTCAAGTATAACCTCATTAATTCACTCACTGCATATTGACTGTGCTTCAACTATGGTGACAGGTACTCGACTGTGAGCAAAAAAAAACCGTATTATCTCCTTATTCTCAAAGAACTAGAGTTTGTGCAGGAGAATGACATTAATCAACTTACAAACTGAGATGGGGGTTGTCAAGAAAGAGAGTGGGATTCCATGAGAAACTACTAAAAGGAATTTGACTCTGATTGGGATCCAAGGAAAGAAAGCTCTCTTAAAAAAGTGATATTTAAGTAGAAATCTGAAGGATGACCAGACAAGTTGTTAGTTAGGCAGAAGAAGGGGTAAGATGGTGGGGAGAAAGAAGATAAGAGGACTGTTTCTGAAGGAAAAGCATGTGAAAATGTCCTATATCAAGAGGTGTATTCATTTCTTATTGCTGCTGTAACAAATTATGACAAACTCAGTGGCTTAAAACAATATAGACTTATTATCTCACAGTTCCAGAATTTAGAAGTTCAAAATAGATCTTACAGAGTTAAAATCAAGGTGTTCTTTCTGGAGGTTCTTGGGAAGAATCTGTTTCCTTGCCTTTTCCAGCTTCTAGAGACTGCCTGAATCCCTTGGCTTGTGGCCTCTTTCATCCATCTTCAAAGCCAGCAAGAGCCAGTCCAATCTTTTTCATGATACTTTCTCTTTGGTTCTCTCTCTCCTGTTCTCATTTTCATTTAGGACCCTTGAACCCATCTACATAATCCAGGATAATCTCTACCTCAAAGTCCTTTATTTCTTCACATCTGCAAAGTCCCATTTTCCATGTAAGGTAACATATTTATAGGTTCCAGGGATTAGGACAGTGGACATTTTTGGGGAGCCATTATAATACACCATGAGAGAGATTATGTATCATTTGTGAACTGAAAGAAGGTCAGAGTAGGTGGGGGCAGAAAGTGAGAAGAAAAGTGGTATTGGATGAGGCTGGGGAGGTGGGCAAGTACCTCATTATATATAACATCATACACCATATCAAGGGTTTTGATCTTTATTCTAAGAACAGTGGGAAGCTAGCTATAGAAGTAGTAACAGATTAGATTTTGTATTTTAAAATACCCTCTGGCTACTGGATAGAAAATGTATTTTTTAAATAGCAGAGGTTCAGGAAAAAGATGATGGTGACTGCAACAACAGATATTCAGATGATTATTACTCAGATTAGTGAAGCATTTGGGTCTTTTACTTCCTAATTGGGTGATCCTATAACTTGGGTTAAACATCTTTCTGATAGTTCTATAGGGAAAATGAAAAGTTATGATACACAACTTGCCATTTATACGGAAACAGTCCCATGCATGATAGGGACGCTTTGTATTATATTGCTTCTGTTATTAATTACCATGCATAACTCCATACTAGTAAATTAGACTTCAGTAACATGGATGATTTTATAGAAAAAGTTTAAATGATTATATCCAAATAAATTTCTATCTTAAGAATAAATATAATTCTAGAAGTAGAAGACTCGAATAAATCAAGAACCTTATAAACACTGAGTGGGGAAGAAGATTAGAAAATGGGGTAATGGAGGGGGCAGGATCCGAATCATGTTAGGTCTTGGAGCTCATTCTAAGAATTCTACTATAAGTAGAATTGTGAACCTTTTGAACGTTTTGAGGTGTGGCATAGTCTAACTTGGGAATTACAACAAGCTGATACTTTGAAAATAGATCATTGGTGGGGGGGGGTTAGTGTGGAGGGACAGAGGCCAGGGAGAGACTATTACAATAATCCAGAAGAGGCTGATTGTGGTTTAGACCAGGATGGTAGCACTGAATGAGGTAGAGGGAGTGGCTGGGTTTTTAGTATGTTTTGGAAGGTTTCTGATGGATGTGAGAAAAAGAAAGTTGTCAAGAAGGACTCCCAAGTTTTAGCCTGAGTAACTAGTGGAACAAGGTTGTCATCAGTGGAGATAGGGAGACTGACTTTGGGGGTGTAGGAGACCAAGTATCTCAGTGAAGAACATGGTAGGGAATTCTGGTGGACCCTCAGAGTTGTAGAGTAAGTAATTGAATATGAGTTTGGAGCTCGGGGGAAAGGTCTAAGTTGGAGATACGAATTTGGGAGTATTTGCATTTAAATAGTATTTAAGCTTTGAGGCTAGATGAGATCACCGAGGGAGAATGTAGAATCAGAAAAGCTCCACTAGGACTGCTGCCTGAGGCACTTAAGTAGTAAGAGGTGGGAAAGAAGATTAAGAATCAGCAAAGAAGGCTGAAATGGAGCAGCTAGTGAAGTAAGAGGTAACCCAAAAAGAACATGGTGCCATGGAAGCCCTACCTTTTTCTTCTCTAACATCCACTCATCTTTCAGAGCTCAGTTGAGTGATATTTCATTCCCTAGGCTTAGTTGTCTCTCCTAGGAGTCTCCACAGCACCCAGTCTCCACAGCCTCTTGGCTTTTTTCAATTATATAGTAATTGCCTGTACTGACTCATTTCATTCTGTAAACTATAAGCTGCCTGAGAGGAGAAATCCAGTTTCTCTCACTCACAAAAAATTCCCAGTTTAGCATAAGTACTTAACACACAGTAACTGCTGAATATAAATTGGCTGAATTAAATTAGGAAAATTAGTACTTACCTTGTGGTTATAGACAGGTTGCTAGTGTGATAGGAAGAGTCTACTAGGATTATCTATGCCATAATACCACACACCTATTTACTTTATTTTTGTACGTGACCATCTGGAATTTTTCATCACAAACTTGTTGGCGTGTCTCATGGTTTTGATTCAAGTAGAGAGGGAAGAAGGAAACCCTTATTTATATGTATACACATATGTATATGCAAGCATACATATCAAGCACACCTTTTTTATGTTAGCTCACTTAAGCAGTTAACCCTCCTGGCAAATTTGGGAAGAAAAGTATGATTACCTCCACTTTACTTTTTTACTTTATATGTCTATTATATATAGATATGGGCATATAAACTTGTATATTGATATATAAAAAAGTAATATATATATATGAATAGTTATATATACTATAATATACATACATATACATTTATATACACATACACACAGATATATATAAATACACATACACATACATAAAATTTACTGCCTGAGCAAAATAAAACAAATGGCTATTTTTAAAATTCAATTATGTTACTTACTGGAAAGTATAGCAGCAGAGACCCAAAAAGAATGGTTTCCAAGAGGATAAGGCCCGATGCCCTGATGCTCTAATAAAAAAATAAATAAATAAATAAAATTTTAAAAAAAGAAAGAAAGAAAGAAAAAAAGAAAAAGTTATTGTTAGTTAACATTCCTAGAATGGAAGAACTTATGCTATTGTGACAACACCTCAACTAGTAAATGAAAACTGGCCAGTATTTCAGAAGTGAACTTAACTGAACCATGCAAAAAGACTGACTATAAAGGTTGTAGTGGACTTAGTGATATTGCCAGTGGTGTTACGGAATTTGTTCTTTAAATTTGGATCCATGAACAATCTGAGCATCTGAGAACACTTTTTGGAAGATCCTTTCAATCCAAGAAGCTCACAGACACAAAATTTCTTGCTTGTATTTCTGAAACATCAACCACAAGTACATATGGAATGCTAACCCTCAGCCATTTCACAGATACTTGCAGGATGGTTTCAGTGAATAAAACAGACATACACACAAGGTCTTGGCATCTCAGTAATATATATCTCACCATGTCAAAATATCGTCACCCACACTCACCTAAAAGAGCTCCACTGTGTGAGTAATATAAAGCACACTAAATACCAGAGGTATTTTACCTTGTGAAGATGCTTAAGTCATTCTTAACTGAAAATTCAATAGACTAAGTTGATATTTTAATAATTTCCTAATTATTTAAAGTTTACTATACATAAATACGCTTAATAACCTTAAGGTATGTTGTTAGACTCAAATAGCATTCTCTTTCCAAAGCAAAATGACTGAAATTGTTGCAAGAAATAAAAGACTAAATAATTTTATTTTCTAATAAAAAATTTTGCTTCAATGAGTTTAAGTGTCAAGACAGAGTAAATATATTAATTAAGAATACAAACATAAAAGCAGGTTATTCTAGAGTACCTGTATTTTCGCTAAATGCAACATGATATATAAACAAAAATTATACCTGGTGCAAATATTGTATCTTCACAGGAAAATAATCTGAAGTAGCAGCAACTGATTTTGCAATAATAAAAAGAAGCTAAAAACCCAAGCTACAAGAGTCCATTACATTAAAACAATGTCAGATAAAAATAAAAATAAAACCAAAATTTAAAAAAAAAGTCATACAATGTCAGATAAATGAAGCTAGAGAAAGAAAAGTATAATATCTCTTCAAAACACGGCCAGGACATTGTTAAGACACAGAGAAATACTCTATGTAATCCCTCAAAAGAACACGAAGCTTTCATAAATCTAAGAATTTGCAATGGAGAAACAAGTTTTGTCAGTGAACAGACTTGATTAAGTGGCTTCTCACTATTGGTCTTTATGTTAGCTAGCAGATGCATTTAAGCGAAAAGAAAATTCCTATCAGCAAGCCTTTAGATGGGTTTTGGTTGCTGGAATTTTTAAGACGGCAAATTACATTCATACCTAATTGTGAATACTCCATTTTTTAAACTTTATAAAAAGAAGACACCAAGAGTGAGAGTCCAAAATATTATATAAGACTGGTTGTAAAACAATCTATGCAATATTGTTTAAAGATTTATTTATTTATTTATTTGAAAGAGAGGGAGAGAGTGTGCTCGTGAGTGCGGGGGAGGGAAAGAGAGAATATCAAGCAGTCTTTTCCCTGATGAGGGCAGAGCCCCACACCAGGCCTGATCCCATGACCCTGAGATCATGACCTGAGCAGAAATTAAGAGTGGACACTTAACTGACTAGCCACTCAGTGCCCCTTCCATTCAATAATTAAAAAACAAAAACAAAAACAAAAACAAAAACAAAAGGATATGAAAAGAAGCTGCAAGGTTTAATGGAAAAGACTTTGAAGTTCTCTTCATCTCAGTTTGAATTATGAAATAATCACTAAGAAGGCCACCTTAAATTTCAATGTCTTCACCCATAAAATGGGCACCCTAATTATTAAACCTTATTAAATCTGAGGGTTCTAATAAAATATAAAGCAAACAAAATGGTTACTATTATGTCCGATTCTTAGCAAGACGGTACGCACTCTTCAAAGTAAAAAAACAGCCCCAGGATGGTGAATTTGAATTCCACAGAAATAGCAGTCAAATTTTTTTTTTCTAATGCTTGGGATCCAAATGACCTCAGAAGAGCCCAAAGTGGGGGTTGAGAACCTAAGAGTTCTTTTTTTTTTTTTTTTTTAGGGCCAGTAGTTTCTTAACTGCATTACAACCATTTTTATCATCTAACAGCTGTAGTGATGCAGATATTCTCAGAGTAAATAACCTGTTTCCTTTTCATTTGGTAATACCGAGCAATCTTCTTAACTCTTCAGTGCCTTGCTTCTGGCTGAGCAGAGGAGACCATAATTTCAAATTATTAATTGGAATTCCAACAAGTGGTTCTATAATCAAACGGAAGGCCTACTCAAAACATGTACTCTTCCTTTCAAAATCTTCTTGGGCTGAGTTGGCTTCATGGCCTCACAGAATGAGTAGGTACTTAATAGGTAGGACTTAAGGGACAAAAAAAGAAACCTCATGTTCCCTAAAACATTTCCCCACTGTCTTAGTGGTATTGGAAGTTCTTTGAACTAGAAAGAAGCTTTTTATTTTATACTTGGTGCCAAGGATTAATACATAAATGTTATAAGTAACATGCTGATTTAAGTTCAAAGTGAAGAACAGAAATCTCTTCCTCGAAGTCTAAGTGATGGGATAAGGAAAGAAAGAGGAGGGACTGAAAAATGAAGGTGATGCAGCCACTCTGGAAAACAGTATTGGAGGTTCCTCAAAAAGTTAAAAATAGAACTACCCTATGACCCAGGAATTGCACTACAAGGTATTTACAAAAAGAATACAAAAACACTAATTCAAAGGGATACATGCACCCTGATGTTTACAGCAGCATTATCTACACTAGCCAAATTATGGAAACAGCCTTATTGTCTGTCAATTGATGAATGGATAAAGAAGATGTGGTACATTTATACAATGGACTAGTATTCAGCCATAAAAAGAATGAAATCTTGCCGTTTGTAATGATGTGGATGGAGCTAGAGAGTATTAATGCTAAGTGAAACAAGTCAGTCAAAGAAACACAAATACCATATGATTTTACTTGTGTGGAATTTAAGAAGTGAAGCAAACAAGCAAAGGGAGAAAAAAAAAAAGAAAGAGGCAAAACAAGAAAGGCTCTGATGGTTACAAGGGGAGGTGGTGGGGGGATGGGTGAAATAGGTGATGGGGAATAAGGAGTGCATTTGTCCTGATGAGCACAGGATGATAGATGAAGTGTTAAATCACTATATTGTACACCTGAAACTAATATTACACTGTATGTTAACTAACTGGAATTAATATAAAAACTTAAAAAAAAAAAGAAAACTGAAGATGGGAAAGGGATATAATGAGCAAAATAATAGAACCCAAGAAAGAATTTCATCTCCTTCACAGCTGTGCCTGAGATAGAAATGGTGGTATGGAACCCTTTTAACCAGAATTGCTAACCAAGAAACTCTGAGAAAACGTTATTGAGAGGATCAACAATATACTATTTATTCATTTATACAATATACTATTCATCAAAACACGTACATACAATCAATACCATATATTTTCTAGATATATATAAATATACCAAATACATATCTGGAAGATATATACCAAGCTGATAACATTTTTTTTTCCTATTGGAGAAGTGGACAGATTTGGGGACAAATCAACTTATTCAAAAATATTTTCATTTCTTTGGTGATGAAGTCATGCATTGCTATGTAATATGCATTATAGTAAGTAAATTAAGTAATATTAAAGAAAAGTAATCTAAAATGTGACAGTTCAACTACTGGAAATTTCCACCACTAGGCATCATAAAATGCCAAGAAGTCTAAACGAAGGCCTTTCCAACTAATATCTACTTAATAAGTTTTTATTCAGTACCAACCTGAGGCATAAAATTAAACAGTATTTTTGTAATTTACAAATTTTTGAAATTACAAACAGGTAACTATAGAGCTCGGGGAGTTAGCATTGAGCCGAAAACTCTCTCCTTTAGAATCTATAAAGCCAACAAATATAATTCCAGAATTTACAATAGAGGTATGTTTCTCTATTCCATCTCATTCCATCCCACCTGCCCCATTTCTTAAACTTTCTGAACTGACTTATGAAGGTTTGTAACAGTCAAGTATCAAACCTGTATACTGGAGAAAAGAGCTAATCTCATTATACCAATTTTATTAAATTATGTCAAAGTGAATTTCTAAATTCCATAATCCTTGGGTGCAAAGTAGAGAGGCATAAGAAGCAGCACAGCTGCAGCTGTCACAAGATTTGCTCGTGATGTAGGCATCCAAAGGGAGCTAAGTCACTACAAGTGGTAAGGCGATGAGAGTGCTGAAGTCTGATCTTTTTCAAAAACAATTAAAAATGGTTTATCATTATTTTCCTTGATTCTACAAGGACTAACTACTTCATTTATAGTTTTAAAACACTTTTAGCCCCTGGGGAAATTAATGTATATCTTGCTAAAACAGTCCAGCTCTTCTGAATTACAGCTGATTTCTTTAGTCCTGTGGCAATTGAAGTTTCTATTACAAAAGGAACCTCTGAGCATGAAGGTATTTTTACACAGCTGCACCTCAGAATGCATGATGAAAATATAATAAAGCAATAGAATTAGATTCTGAAAAGAATGAACTGGCATAGGTTTGGATCATAAAACAAGACTATAAATCTGTATCATTTACAAAAAGAATTAGCCATGCTAGCAGAACAGACTTTTTCTAGTTCTTTAGAGAAATACGTCGACAGGGAGATTACAAATAAATAAATGCCTGATGAAACAGTCATATAATAATAAATTGGAAGCAAGATGTAAAAGCAGCCCTAAAGAGAATCCTAACATTGAGAGATATGAGGATGCTATTTTTTAATAATTTTATTTATAGTTATATAAATAAATGAGAACATACTACATCTGGTTTGACAGACTAACATGCAATTATTTTGTCTTAGAAGATCTGTGAGGAAATATTGAAAACCATTCAGATTTAGAAAAATTTGTCAGAGAACAATTGCCCAAAACGTGTTAGTTAAAATCAGTACTGGTTTTTCCAAAAAATTATCAGCAATGAAAAAGGGACCAAAAAAGCAAAGAATATGTTCACGACAGAGATTGCTAAAGTGAAATAAAAGCAATTCAGAGAGTTTTATTTTATTTATTTTACTTTAAATTTTCATTCAAGTATAATTAACAGAATTATATTAGTTTCAGGGGTATAATCTAATGGTTCAACAACTTCTATACATTATTAATTACTCATAATGATAAATACACTCTTAGGCCCCTTCACCTATTTCACCCATCCCCTTCCCCCATGTCCCTTTTGGCAACTACCAGTTTGTTCTCTATGTTTAAGAGTTTTGTTTCTTTTTTTATTTTGTTTCTTAAATTTCACATATGAATGAAATCATATGGTATGTATGGGTCTTTCTCTGTTTTTAGTTAGCATTCTACCCTCTAGATCCATCCATGTTGCTGGAAATGGCAAGATTTCATTCTTTTTTATGCCTGATTAGTATTTCATTGTGTATATATGCACCACTTTTTCTTGAACCATTCATCTATTGATGGACCTCTGGGTTGCTTCAGTATCTTGGCTATTTTAAATAATGCTGCAAGAAAAACAGGGGTGCATATACCTTTTCAAATTCATGTTTTCATTTTCTTTGGGTAAATACCCAGTCATGGAATTACTGGATCATATAATAATCTTATTTTTAATTTTTTTAGGAACTTCCATGTTGTTTTCCACAGTGACTGCACCAATTTACATTCCACCAACAGTACACGAGTGTTCTTTTTTCTCCACATCTTCACCACACCTGTCATTTCTTGTGCTTTTTGATTTTAGCCATTCTGACAGGTGGTAAGGTAACTTCTCACTGGGCTTTTCATTTGCATTTCCCTGATGATGAGTGATGTTGAGCATCTTTTCATGTATTTGCTGTCCACCTGTATGTCTTCTTTGGAAAAATGTCTATTCAGTTCCCTGCCCATTTTTAATTGGATTTTTTTTTTTTTTTTTTTTGGTGTTGAGTTGTATAAGTTCTTATATATTTAGGATATTAACCCATTATCAGATATATCATTTACAAATATTTTCTATTCAGTTTTTTTGTTTTGTTGATGGTTTCCTTCACTCTATGAAAGTTTTTTTTATTTTAGCATAGTCTCAATAGTTTAATTTTGCCTTTGTTACCCTTGTCAAAGGAGACATATCTAAGAAAAGTGTTTTTATGGCTCAAAGAGATTACTGCCTATGCTTTCTTCTAAGAATTTTATGCTTTCAGATCTCAGATTTAGGTCTATAATCCATTTTAAGTTTATTTTTGTTTATGGTGTAAGAAAGTGGTTCAGCTTCATTCTCAGTTTCCCAACATTTGCTGAAGAGACTATAATTTTTCCCATTATATATACTTGTCCACTTTGTCATAGCATCAAAAAGAAAATGTAGGTTTATTTCTGGGCCCTCAATTCTGTTCCACTGATCTGTGTGTCTATTTTTGTACCAGTACCATACTGTTTTGATTACTAGAGCTCTGTAGTATATCTTGAAATCTGGGATTGTAATACCTCCAGTTTTGATATTTTTCAAGAGCTTTGACTATTTGTGATCTTCTGTGGTTCCACACAAATTTTAGGATTCTTTCTTCCAGTTCTGTGCAAAATGCTGTTGATATTTTGATAGGGATTGCATTGAATCTTTAGATTGCTTTGGATAGTATGGACATGATAACAATACTGATTCTCCCAATCATGGAATATCTTTCCATTTGTATATGTTATCTTCAATTTCTTTTATCAGTGTTTTATAGTGTTTAGAGTACAAGTCTTGGGGTGCCTGGGTGGCTCAATCAATTAAGTGGCTGCCTTCAGCTCAGGTTATGATCCCAGAGTCCTGAGATCTAGCCCTGGTATGGGGCTCCCTGTTCAGCAGAGAGCCTACTTCTCTCTTTTCCTCTGCCTGCTGCTCTGCCTACTTGTGCTTTTTCTCTCTCTGTCAAAAACAAACAAACAAAGAAAACCTTTAGAGTACAGGTCTTTCACCTCCTTGGTTAAGTTTATTCTTAATTATTTTATTATTTTTGGTGTAATTGTGAATGGGACTGCTTTCTCAATTTCTCTTTCTGCTACTTTGTTATTAGTGTATAGAAATGCAACAGATTTCTGTATATTCACTATATATCTTGTGCCTTTACTGAATTCATTTATGAGTTCTAGTATTTTTGGTGGAGTTTTAAAAAGTTTTCTCTATATAGTATCATGTCATCTGCAAATAGTGAAAGTTTTACTTCTTCCCTACTCATTTGGGTATTTTTTATTTCTTTTTGTTGTCTGATTGCTGTGGCTAGGACTTCTAGTACTATGTTGAATAAAAGTGGTGAGAGTAGACATCCTTGTCTTGTCTTTCTCCGTATCACTACTTTTTGCCATTTTTATTATTATGTGTCTTGGTGTGGACCTCCTTGGGTTGGTATTGTTGAGGGCTTTCTGTGCCTCCTGAATCTGGAGATCTATTTCCTTTCCCAGATTAGAGAGGTTTCAGGTATTATTTCTTCAAATAAAATTTTGCCCCCACCTCTCTTTTCTCCTTCTGGGATCCCTATAATGTGAATATTTTTATGCTGGATTTGTCACTGAGTTATCTTACCTTTTCTAATCTTTTATTACTCTTTTTTCTTTTGCTGTTTAGCTTGGTTGCTTTCCACTACTCTATCTTCCAGCTTGCTGATCCATTTTCCTGCTTCCTGTAGTCTACTGCTTATTCCTTCTAGTGCATCTTAATTTCCGTTATTGAGTTCTTCATCTCTAATTGGTTCTTTTCTATATTTTCTCTCTTTGTTGAATGTCACACTGAGATCCTCCACTCTTTTCTCAAGTCCAGTAAGTACCTTTCTTTATTACTGTTACTTTGAATTTTCTATTAAGCATATTGCTCACCTCCATTTCATTTAGTTCTTTTGCTGTGATTTTGTCCTGTTCTTTCATTTGGGACATATTCCTCTGAGTCCTCATTTTGTCTAACTTTCCACGTTTGTTTCTTTGTATTAGGAAAGTCAGCTACATCTCCTGATCCTGAAAGTAGTGTTGCCTTATGCAGAAGAGATTTGGTGGTGCCCTGTGGCACAGTATCCCCCATTCACCAGAACCTGGTATTTCAGGGATATCTCCTAAGTATGTTGCATGCACCCTACCATTGTGGTTGAGCCATATTTACTTTCAGCCGTGTCATTTGCAATGGCATTCTCTGCCTGTTGTGGGCCGAGTTTGGTCCCTGTACTGTTAAGTGGCCAGTTTTAGCCATCCAGGGCTTATAGTTGGGTCAGACCAGATGTCTGCCCTCAGACTAGTACTGGGGCCACAGAGAACTGTAGAATGCTCCTGGTGTTGTCTCCTGAGAAGTTTTTATTGGTAGGCAGAGCCAGCAATCAGATCAGTTGTCTGCCCCCAGCCATTGCTGGGGTTGCAGTTGAACTGATGTATGTGGTTATCTCCCACAGGGCAAAAGTACCTTTGAAGTGATGCTGGTCACTGTCAGTGTTGCTTGCAGAATGAGACATGTCAGGTGCTGTGTGAAGGGACATCTACACAGTGGTGTGGGTTGGATGGGGGAGTCCACAGGAAAATGTAGGGGTAGCGCATGTGTGTTAGTTAGCAAGCTAGGTAGTGGGTATTTGAGCTGGTTCCTGAAGGTGTCCTGGTATCTAGGCTGGGCAGGCGGAGGAGAAATGGCACCTCCCAGCCTTTTTGTTCTTGAAGAAGTCTCCTAAGGACCCCTCCACTGCATGTTTTGAGACTAGTAAATAAGTCTTCCTGTACACCCCAGGTACTTTCAAACTATTCCTTCTATGCTGCATCTTGGAGGTACTGTTTGTTATCCTGGCTCTTTAACCAGGGGGACTCGCAGTTTCCTATTGCCCTTTAGCAAGCCTAACTGATTTTTAAAGTTCCTGGTGTTAAACTCGACTGATTATAAAAACTTGTGAAGTTAAGCTCATCTGGTTTTCAAAGCCAAATGTTCTGGGGACTTGTTTTCCCAGTGTAGACCCCCATGTCTGGGGTAACTGGTGTGGGGTATGTTCTTCTCCCTTCTCCATTCTTATGATATCCCCCATTGTGGTCAGTCTCTAAGGACAGTTTAGTTTTTGATTGGAACTGTGTCCTTCCTACCATTTTTTTGTTTTCAGTGTTCCAAGCTTCCTACTATTTTTAATATGGCCTCCTCCCTACAATTAACTGTGGACAGTCTATTTTGCCAGTCTTCAGCTCATTTTTTGGATAAGTTCAACTGATATGTCTGTTATCTAAGTTGGACCAAGGGATGAGGTGAGCTTAGGATCCTTTTACACTTCCATCTTCTCAAATAGTATCACAGAGAATTTTATAGTCATGGAATAAAATACATGAGCTTTATATCCAGATGGTTTGGGATCTCATCACCGGCCACTTATTAGGTGTGTCATCTTGAGCCAACTGCTGAACCTTCTGAGTTTCTTTATATATAAAATGGGTGCAATGATGCCCCTCCTTGCAGTTCTTTGTAAAAACTGGCAATAACACTGCCCAGCATGGAGCAGGCACTCAGTCAAAGGTAGTTCATCATCAGTCTTTCATGGACATATAGAGTGAGGTCAACAGTCTATCTAAGCTCACTCAGCTGAGGAGTGACCGAACAAGGCCCCATCATCTACCCTGCTGATTCCCAAGTCAGTGTGATTTCTTCTGTACATCCAATCTGACCCTCAGCCATTTTCTTGCCCAAAGGAACAGAATTACATGTAATATAATAACAAAAACATGTAGCACTATTAGAGCATTTTAAAATAAATTACAAGTAAGGAGCTTGGTTCAAATGTTATTTAAAAAGTTACTATTCAATTTAAAATCCAAGACGGTTTTATGCAAAATATTAGAATTGTCACATTGCATTAATTAGGAATTATGTCTAATTTCTAAAAGCAGAGCAACTCATATTTCACATAATGGAGATAAATTTTCTAAGTGTCAAAAAAGCATACACAAGTGAAGTACATAAAGAATCTCACCTTGAGAAGGGTTACTGTACATTCTCAAGTAAAGTGGCATGAAATTGTTGAAACAAAATATGCCATTTGCTTAGATTTATATCTTTTTAAAGATTTTATTTATTTATCTGACAGACAGAAATCACAAGTAGGCAGAGAGGCAGGCAGAGAGAGAGAGAGAGAGAGAGAGGGAAGCAGGCTCCCCACCGAGCAGAGAGCTCGATGCGGGGCTCGATCCCAAGACCCTGAGATCACGATCTGAGCCGAAGGCAGAGGCTTTAACCCACTGAGCCACCCAGGTGCCCCCTTAGATTTCTATTATTAATTGGAAGCTACTAAGATTGATATGTTTTCAAATAAAAAGTTGTTACTTGAAAGAACAATAAATTCCTCCTCATTAAGAATCCTAATGGAAAAAAAAAAAAGAATCCTAATGGAATGATAATAAAATACAAAATATTAAGTAGTTTAAAAATATTAATAAGGTAAAAATACTGCTTCAAATAATTAGCCTTTGTTATAGAGATGAACTCAAATATCACGTTGACATCAAACTTTTTTAACTTAAATGTATTTTATACTTGTAGAAATTCAAAAGAAACTTTACAAATCATTGCTCAGTTTCACCTAGCAACAGCTCTCAGCAATCTTTCTTCATCACTTGAAAACTGTCTAATCTGATTTTTTTTTTCTTTTTCAGTTTGGTATGTTGAAAACTGTGGTCTGCAAGGTAACTACTCTAAAATACTACTGTCCACCCATGGCGCACTTGGATGGCTCGGATGGTTCAGTGTCTGAGTCTTGATTTTGGCTCAGGTCATGATCTCAGGGCCCTGGGAGGGAGCCCTGAAGTAGGCACCGTGCTCAGCAGGGAGTCTGCTTGAGGATTCTCTCCCTCTTTCTCTGTCCCTCCCCTCCCTCTCATGCTCTCTTTTTCTCTAAAATAAATGGAGAAGTCTTTAAACAAACAAACAAAAAACAAATAAAGTACTACTACTCAGGCAAAAGAACCCATCAAATATTAGCCAGACATCAGTACCTCTTCATCTCCTTGTTTAAGAAAAAACAATGTGAGAACAGGAACAGACCTGCTCAGAACTGTTAAGCCAGTCTTTGATACATTGTCTGTATTCTAAAGCATGTTTGGAAGTATATGGAATGATGAGACAAAGTGCGAAACAAGGAGACATTTCATATTTTGATATTTGGTAACAGTCTAAACATGCTAAGACTTGTTTATATTCCTTATACTCCACGTTAACACAAAAGTTTCACTTCTGAAAAGATACTTACAAATGTACAAAGAAATACGATGAGCATTTCAGTGAATAAACTAATAGATGATTTAGTGAGGTGTATGAGATGCTTCATATTTGCTAGATTTGGCAGTTCAGAAATTTAAAATAGCAGTATTCTCTCTGACAGGCAAAAGCAAAGGTGGATTACAAAGTGTTGTGGGAAAACAACTGCTACTTAGATGCAAGGATGACAGAGACAAAATTCAGAACTCAGCCTCTACAGTATCAAAAACACCTTTAGATTACATGGAGTAAATTACATTTTTATTTCCCCCAAATTTGTGAGCAGTAAGAAGAATCATTAAATGGGCATTATGGAATTCAGTCCACATGGACTGCATCATTCCTAAACTTGTCTGCCTGAAGACAAAATTTAAAAAGAAAAAAAAAAAAAGGAGGGATATATTAATTAACTAATCATGTTTACATTTTGATTGTCAATTCTAACCATTTGTTTCATTAAATTCTGCTGTTTTAGTCAGTTTTAATGTTTATTAGCAAATCATAACATGTTTGCAACCATTATGTAATTATCTTGGTATTGTGGAGTTTTGCATCTTACATTAGAGACATGGTTCTGGAGAGATTTTTAAAAAAATAAATTCATAAGTTTTAATTAGATAATAAATGTTAACCCTTCCATGCAGAATTCAAGAGGTTCATAATAACTGAGGGATGTTTTAATTAGTGTTTCTTTTCTGTTTGGATCCTGCTTATTTACTCTTTGCTCTAAAACACATTATAAAAATGTATTAGGATTAGGCTATCAACTCAAAAAGACACACAAGAGAAATAATTAAGTACATTTAGAAATCTGACAGTAGAGACTTAGAGAAGTTAAAATAATGTTACAAAAAAGGAGAAAAAAGTTTTACAATGTAATAGATTTTAAAAAATTGTCTAACCTTGTCAAAAATCGAACTATTACTAAAGCAGTTTTCTAGAAATAATCAAATTATGAAGTTTTTTAAACTAATGATTCCAAGTCTTTCTTCAGCCTACACCTCTTTCTGGAGCTCTAGACTCATATTTCACTTTCTTATAAGACAGTTCTACCTGAATGACCTATAAACACCTAAAACTCAAGATTTCAAAAACTAAAACTTCCATGGTTAATAGTACTCAATTACTATTTTGTAATCAAACTATCTCTGAAATATATATCTATAGGCTAGAAATAAATGAAGTGGGTTTTATGACATATTCATAGATTTACTTTTCATATTTTCCAGAACTTTCAAAATTTCATTGACTGTCTCAATAAATGAATAAGTAACCAAATAAATGAGTAAAGTGAGAAGCAACATGCACACTGACCCATATTCAAGTGGAGAGAAAATTCTTGATTTTTAATTTATGGGTGTTCTCTACAATTCAGAGAATAAACAATCAAAATCTTAATAAGCGGAGGAAAAGGAAAAGGAAGAGAAGGAAGAGAGGAGGGAAGTAGAAGAAACCATCTGTTTATGTTTGATTTAGCATACTGCGGTTCTTGGTTTCATAGGAATTAAATGCAGGAGGCAGATGGGTGGGTGGAAGAGAACCGGACTCAAGTCTCAACGATGTCACTGTTCTCTGAGCTTTCTCTCAGATGCCTCCTGCTATCTTTATTGTACCCTCCTGCCCTGGGCTCTCCCACCCCAGATGCCCAGTACCTTCAGGGCATCCTTTGTGTCATTTCATTCAGCCCTGCCCTCCTCGAGTAAGGTGCATATTTCAAAGTAATTCCCTTATTCCTCTTAATCTCCAACTTCTAATTTCTTCCATGCTTAATCTTATATTTATAAACAAAAGGAATATGATAAATGCCAATTAGGGCATTAGTGAGTAATAATTTAATGTTTGCTCCTCCAGGTAGGGCTTGGAAGATAAAATAGATAGCCAATACTTAAAATCTAAAAGCAGAGATGTTGAATTTTAGAAGTTATGAGAGCAAAGTTATTAACACAGTGGGCTTTCTGGTGCGCCCAAAGAGTCTAGGACTCTTTCCACGAAGATTTCCTCTCTTCCTCTAAGATCATTCCTTTATATAAGCAAACCATTCAGAAGATTCCAAGTCTTGTTAAGAATGAAAGGGATCCCATCATCCTCACCTTTTGTTGAAGATATTTTTCTAAGAAACAATTCATATTTCAAAAAACCCTTTTATTTCCAGTTGTGCATAAAATGCATCAAGAATAAGTCTATCTCACTACAATTACCACACATCTGTGACTGAGTTAACCCCTGTCAAGGGCACGCTAAATGAATAGGTTTGCTTCCCTTTATTCATTTCTTTCCTTGAAGCAGAATTTTGTATAATATGAAAGGTGCTTTTAAAACACAGCTTTCATTATGTGATAGGTTTCAGGACACGCTGTGTAAGTATTACTCCAAGGTCCAGAACAACGGCTCTCTTCCACCCCCATGAATACATTCCATTTACTATCGTTTTTTCTTTGTTTCTTTTTTGACTACATTTTTAAGCCTATGAAAGAGATATAAATGCATAAATTCTGAGAAAAGAATAGTCGACGTGGGGGGAAAAGGGAATCAATCCAGAACCACTGTGTTTGGTAAAACAGGGACCTAGGAGTACATCTAGCATTGCTAGTTTGCTTATTCAGTGCCATTCTTCCCAACGGAAGACACATTTTGATTTTTGTTAAAATCAAATGTTGATAATAAAAGTGGTAGTAATGACAACAATAACAATAATAACAGCAGAATTTTTGTACCAGCTATAACTCTAGGCACTTTATGTGAATTAACCCATACAAAAACATTCAACCCTCACCACATATAGTAGGTCCTGTTATGACTCCCATTTTGTAAATTAGGAGCCTGAGATTTAGAGAGGTTAAAAAACTTGCCCCAAAGAAATTGACAGAAACACTCAACTTTGCCCCATCACTTTCAAAATCCAAATCTGTAAAGCTGTCATTTAAAATAGCATCTGGATGGTGGCTCTTGAAACAAAGTAAGACAGCATGGTATTGGCACAAAAACAGACACATAGATCAGTGGAACAGAATAGAGACCTCAGAAATGGACCCTCAACCCAATGGTCAACTAATCTTCAACAAATCAGGAAAGAATATCCAATAGAAAAAAGACAGTCTCTTCAGTAAATGAAAAAACCTTTCCTAAAAACCTCTTGCTAAAATATAAAGACACATGTGGAATAGCAAATCACAACCCTGCTGTGAAGAGGGAATTCAAAGTAGAAATACAAGTAGAAATAAAAATGTAAAAAAGTACTCATCCTCATCAATAATAGGGAGATGTAAAAAAATTATATTATTTCATTTTGAATGCGTTCATTTTTGGGGCGCTCTTAACAGTCAGAAACCTGAACACACTGACGGCCCTGTACCACACAGATCATGTGCCCTCCTCAGCCCCACCTGCACTCTGCTCCCCTCTACTCACTGTGCCTCAGCCCACCTGGCTACTTTTCAGTTCTACAAATGCAGCTGCTCCCCACCTTCGGGCTGTCAGAGCCCATCCTGTTCCTTTACCCTGGCCCATTGCCACCTCCCTCTTCAACCTGCATCTGATTCACTTCAACTCATTCCTCAGGTCTTAATTTCCTGACTTTTCACACAATAAAGGTTTTTCTGAGCGCTTTCTCTGTGTCAGACAAGGTGGCAGACACAGGAGTTTCAGAGACTTTTGTGAACTACCCAAGCTGGTAAGGTTTCCCGTGTTTTATGCTCATGACACACAGTATTTCCACAAGGGGCACTGTCACCACAACTGAAACTAATGTTGAAAGCAACATTCATAAGGATCACTTCCTAACAGAAAACACATCTACCATAAATAAACTGCCAAGTCTTAGTGGTGAGGCAGGCCTTCTTCCTAAAACCAGGCAGAAGATGAGGACACCTGATATTAACATTGGGATTTTACATAATTGCGGAATTTCTAGTAAAGACAATGAGATAAGAAAAAGAAATAAGAGCTATAAAGACCAAACATGATACAACGTTATTATCTGGTAGGAAGTTGTCCTAAAGAAATAATCTGAATCATATACAAGGTGTAGTTATAAGAATGTTTCAAGCACAGCATTCATACTGAGAGAAAATAAGGAACAATCCATATCCCAAGAGACAGACAAATAGTAAAATAAATTATGATATATTCCATGATATAGTAAAATGATGTCATAAAAGTCAATGTTTTGGGGTACATTTAATAACAAAAGAGTATATGATTATAATTTATATATATAAATATTTTATATTAAACATTTTAAAATATCAAATTGTTGACTTATAGGTGATTTTTATATTATTACTTAAAATTTTCAGCATTTTTCAACTGTAAAATATACATATATTACTTCTACAAGATGGAACGGTTTAGGATTCTAATTTCGCAAAAGGACTGAAAAGATTAAAGTCATAAAGACATACCTTCTAGAAGTGTTAAAATTAAAGAGACGGACAATGGCAAATGAAGAGAAGATTTAGAGCAAGTGGAATTTGGGTATGTCGATAATGGGAATATAAAATGGGAATTTAAAACTGTACAACCACTTTGGAAAGTGCTTTGGCAGCCTCTTATAAAGCTAAAAATACACCTGCTCTGTGACCAAGCAGCTCTGCTCATAGACATTTATCTAGAAGAAAAAAAAAATATTTGATCACAAAAAGACTTGAACAAGAATGTTCACAGTGACTTTATAATAATCAAAAGGCAGAACCCAAATATCCATCCAACAGGAAAGCGGATAAACAAATTATATAAAACTCATACCATGAAATCTGACTCAGAAATGAAGGGGTAAAGGGCCGATCCACATAATGAAGATAAATCTCACAAACTATAGATACTAAAAAAGCCAGACCCGATAAAGTACATATTGCCTGATTCTATTTACATAAAGTTCTAAAACAGGTATATCTGATTTACAGTGATGGAAATCTGAACAGTGGTCCCTCTGGTTGGTGGGGGGAGAAAGGCACTGGGACTGACTGGGAAAGGGCATGAGAGAACTTCCTGGAGCAAAAGGAAATTTCTACATCTTTACAGAGGTGTGAATTACCTGGATGTATATGCATTCGTTAAACTAAGTGCACTGTACAATTGAGATCAATCCATTTCACTCTACATGAATTATACTTCCACAAAAAATAAATAATAACAAAGGACCTGAAACTCAACACTGAGGTGGTTAAAGATAAAAATCAATAGAGCTTTTATTATCCCTCAAATCTCATGAAGCTGGTGCCACCAATCTGCAAGACTTCCTATAGAAGGAGTAAAGTAGCAAAGAAACTAGATTATAATTTTCTGGTATTTCTACCATTTATGCCTTCAATTTGTATGTTCTATTAGCTTATATTGAAGCTAATAACATTTCCAAATTTCTTACTCATTTACAACGGTCTGATTATCTTGCAAAGATGGAAGAAAGCCCTACAAAAAAAGGGTGCAAGAAATCAACAGAAAGAAGCTCATAGTTCTCTACCCACACTCTATCAAAGACTAGGAACACTCACACAGAGTGGTAATTAAATATAAAAGCTCTGCAGTTTTTATGACCTCAATTTTGCATGAGGTTCTGCCACTTCCTGGCCCTGTGTCTTTGAGTAAACTTTATTATATTATATTAGAATTAATTTTAGTTTATTTAAAAACCATCAAAATTCAAATTAAATGATTTTTTGAGAATAAACTACTTATAGCAAAATGTATCTAACTATATAAAACAAATATGCCTGCTCGTTTCTCAGTGCAAGTAAAAACTGTTTTGAAAATAGTCTCTAGAAATCTATTGTTAAATTCTGATTTTGTACTCCTTAGATATAAATAATTTTGCCTTTCAATGAGTTCTTAAATTTAATTCTGGTATCAGTGAATTTTTGCTAGTATATTATAATTGTGTTTAAATTTGCAATAACATTTTATGACCTTTCAGCTGGTTACTCACTTTTATCTGGTCTCAGATAATGCCTTTTTCCAAAAGGGCATCATAAAAATAAAGCAACAAAACCCCCATTTGCTGTTATTAAAACTGACAGAAGATTTTCTTGGATTATCTTTCCTATCTTATCTATGAATTTAAAATATCGCTACAAATATAAAAAATTTGCTGATTTGTCTTATGGCTAACATAGGAAAGACACTGTATGCATTCGCTGGTGAACATTCAGATCAATTCCTATCAAAATCTGTTCACAGTACTCAGTTGTTATGACTAGTTTTGGCAGACACAGTTTTCTGGTAACCCAATGTAACAAGAAACTCAGCAAGAATACAGACAACAATATTGTATTACAATCATCAAACGTGCTGAAGAACTAGAACTTATTATTCTAACCACTAAAAAGAAATGATAATAAAACGTGACAGAGGTTCTAAATACCTCTACAATGGCAATCATTTTACAATCTATAAATGCATCAAATTAGTATGTTGTACATCTTAAATTTATATAATGTTATATGTAAAATCTATTTCAATAAAAAATAGGCTAAAATTGATTTGGGCATGCCAATTATAAAATAATTAAATAGAATGTTTTGGTTTACATAACTAAAAAGGCCATATTCACATGTCCAGTCATTAACAAGAAGGACCACATGCCAGATAAAATACAAAAAGTTCTGAAACTTACATATGGAAATCCATGGACAAAGTATGCTCTCAAGTGATTAAAGTTAAGGTAGTCATTAAAACAGAATGGGTCCATTAGTGCTAAATCAGTTAAAAAACTGTCTAAACCATATTCAAACTCTCCTGCTTTTTTAACCACTGCTTTTGGAAGGCAAGAACTCTCTCACCATATGCCTGTGGTCTGCAAGCACATATCTGGAAGGCTGTTCTTGAAGACTTGCAAAATCTACAAAAATTTTGTGACTTCCTGACTCACAGAGAGCCGTAAATAGAACTTATTTTAAGGCATTTTAACACTAGTTCTCCTGATACCAGCAGAATAAATAAATCGGTGTAAATGGACATAGAAGTAATTGGATTAGTTTCTCTTCCTGAATCTTAAAATGCAAATCCTCAGGTGATGCAAGTTTTGGATACAGACTTGGAGCAAGGGTTTTCTTTTCTAAGCCCCACCTGGGTGATACACAATAAGGGTCTGCCTCTCTTCATAGGCCTTCTCTGGGGACCTCTTTCATTCCCATAGCGTCAGTAAACACCCCATCATGGTAACTCAAATCTGTCTCTAGCTGTGATCTCTCTTCTGAGCACCCGTCCTGGCCTCTCTCACTAGATGTTAATTTCAGCATAGCCAAAACCAAACTCTTCTTTGTTCATTCAAACCTGTTCCTTCGAAATCCCCTTTCTTTTGTTAATGGCTTCACAGCGCATGCTGAAAATTAAATTAGAAACCCGAGAATCATCCTTGACTCTTCTCTGTCTCTCATCATGACTGCCAATAATACCATGTCATTTCTACTTTCTAATTACCTTTGAAAATCACTCCCTTTTCTCACCCCTAGTGTCACTGCCTTGAATCATGTGTGTCTTCATCTCTCTGGAAACTATTATAATAGATCCCTAATTGGTCACTAGACTTCCAGTCCTCACATCCTAGATTAACTGCTACTTTCAGCCAGGGAGACTTCCGTAAAATATAAATGTACTATGTCATTTCTTTCTTAAATCCTTGTGACGGCTTGCTATATATAAATCCAAATTCCTTATTTCAGCATTTAAAGTCCTTCATGTTCTAGCCCCTTCCAGCATTGCCAGCTTCATCTCAAACACTCCACAGAGCACAGGCTGTGTTCCACTGTGTTCTTTTTAATCCCAACAAATTTGCAGATTTTGTTCTTTTACCTAGAAAATTCCTACTCATCTTACAAAGTAGTTCAAATATCGCCTTTTATGGAAAGGTGTTCCTGATGTTTCTATTTAGAGTCAACTGTTAATCCCTCAGTATATACACTCTCATCTACCTTTTCACTTATTACTAATGTGTTTATGTCTACCTTTTTCTCCAGCTACTTAGAGCTTCTAGAAAACACCTCACAGAAGACACAGAATGCATTCCTGCTACATATAAGAAAGGCTTTGTACTCCATCTCCATTTCAAGTTTAAACATTAGCTATATTGCAGGAATAGTTTACCCCCAAATAGCTAATAATACCAAATTGCCACGTAACTACATGAGGGAAGTGTGATTTTTAGGATGCTTATTTAGATGGAGGAGTTGAGCCTCCTCCTCAAGGAACATCATCTGGAACCTCAGGGAGCATAGTCTGGAGATTTGACGTAGTAGACCAGAAGCATATATACCATGACTAATGTTCTCTAGTGACGCTACCTCAAGATTATCACAGATACAATTCTCAAATATTCTTCTGGACAAGAAAGAAAGAATAAACTTTGGAGTTAAGAGTTAGTGACATTATTTCTCACTGGTGTTTTGGGTTTTTTTTTTTTTCCCCATTCTTCCAATCAAAACATACATAGTTCTTGTTCTCATGGAGTATTCAGATTTGTAAGAAAGACATATGTCACAGACTGAGGTAGAAGTAGTTACTCTAAAGCTATGGTTCTCACATGGGCTATTTGACCATGTCTGGAGACATTTTTAAGTGTCATGACTTACATCTAGTGGGTAGAGGTCTGGGATGTTACCTACAATGTACGGGGCTGCTCCCCACAGCAAAGAACTATCTAATCCACTATGTGAACAGTGCTGATGTTAAAGAGCTCTGTTCTACAGGAAAACTACTCAGAGCTATGCTAGGACACAGAAAAGAAATCTAAACAGGAATGAGAGCTTAGGAGAGGCTTTGCTGAGAGTGATGGATGAGTTAATATCGGAAAGACTGGAAGGAGAAAAGAAAGAGCTGAATAGGTAGAGCAGGGATAGTGTTACAGAGGAACCACACGTATTATTCAGTCCCTGGCATGCCTGGTTTATCAGGTGAGTAGGGTATGGCTGAAGAACCAAAAAGAAGGGGAGAAAAGTCAGTGTTGAAGTTGTAAAGAGGGCCAGTGCCAGTCATGCTCGGAATTAGAAGATTGGGTAGGATTAGTCTCCATCCTGGGAACTGGAAAGCCATCAAAGGGTTTCTGAGGAAAGGTTATGGGTTTTGAAGTGACAAAATTGAATTTAGAAAAGATCTCTCTGGCTGCAGGGTAGAGAACACACAGAAGGAGAGCTCAGATGAATGCAGGACCACACTGTAATAGGGGCGGCGGCAGTGAAGATGGAGAAAAGTGAATCCATTTGAGGGTGGGGCCAACCCATTTGAGGGTGGTGCCAACTGGACAGGGATTTGTGACAGACTGGCTATGGAGGATGAGGGAAAGAAAAGTGCCAAAGATGGTGGTGGCATTCCTGGAGTCAGGAAAGAATGGAAGATAAGTTCTGGCAAAGGAAGATCCAGGAGTTGTTTCTAAACATACTGGTGTATTGAGACACAAGCAAAAGTATCAATTAGATAGTTGGGACCATGGGTTTAGAGAGCAGAGGAAATGTCTGTGATTGTTTAGGCAGCGATAAGAAGAGGACAGAGGGTCTAGGGTTCAGTTGAAATCCAGCTGCCTCTGTTATTTATATGAGATTCTCATCTGCTGGCCGTGTTTGTTACATCTGTCTCATGGGGTCATGTCTTCTTTCTTATTTCCTATGTTTATCGCGTGGGTGAGCCAATGGTGTTTGCCTTCTGCATTGCTGGTTCATTTGTTGTTGTGCCTAACTGCTCATTTACTTTCACACAAGGATTTCTGTTTGCTTATTTGTGTCAAAGACAAAGACAAAAACAAAAAACAAACCTAAACTTCCCGTCTAGTTCGTGTAGCCTTTACTGTCAGTCATTTCATGCGGCTAACACTGGGGTAAGACTAAATAAGGGCCTTCCTCCATATTTGATTTCGTCTAGAATCAGCTTTCATGTTTGTGCCCTCTCTACTTTACAGTCATCTTATTTATTTTTCTTTTTTTTTTTCTCACATTCATTTTAAAATAAATTTTCCTTTTAGCTATTTGATGGTCTGGGGTAAAGAGCTAGTGAATTTCATTTCACCTAGTGAATCCTGATCAGGTGGAATAGCCCCTTTTCTCTCCTGCATGCTCCATTGTTTCTGAAATTCGCTGCCTTTAAGGGATACACCTTCCTTTGGTTTTATTTCTCCCTGGCCAAGGAAAGCCAAAAAGATAGATTAACCATAGTATCTAAGAGGTTTAGTGTTCATGTGATTGTGAAAAGCAGAAATTAATAAAGAAAAGTCTCATTTCTGCTTTCCCAGATGAGAAGATCTCTCTTCAAATTTTACCTTCAGCCATGTAAGAGGATACAAAGAATAATTTTCAAGGTTATAAGCCAATAGTTCTAACCTTGGAGGTATATTAGAAATACCTATGACAATTTAAAAAATTATATATGCTTGGAGACCCCTTTCCAAGAAACTGATTCATACTATCTGAGATGAGGTCTGCTCATACAAATTTTAAAGGCCACACAGAAGAATCTGTAATTGACAGCCTAACAGATTTAAGGGACACTGACCCCACCTGAGCATTCAAGACCCCACCCACGCATATGACCAGCAGTGAGTGCCTAATAATAGGGTCTATATAGGCCAGCCAGGGTCCAACAGTCAGAAGGGTCAGAATCATGAAATAAACTCCAGAGTAAAAAGGGTAAATAACAAATCACAAAAAAAAAGAGAAGTAGGTAAACTGGTTGTCTTGGAATTGCCAGCAAATGCTATTCTACTTGCTAAATGAATCAGGTGTAGAGACACCAGCAGCAGACCCATGGCATTAGCAAAGGATTTGTATATGCTGGGTTAAGGAGGAAGATTTGGATAGAAAGAAGAAATTCTGGAGATAAAAGTCCTGAAGCTCAGAGACAGGTTGAGGAAATAGCAAATATGGAAGATAGTAGCTCCCATAATAATTATGTACTAAATTTGTATTGCCATAAGCCAAAAAGTGTTATGGCCTTTTTTATTTGTTTTAAGCTTCTCTGCTATTATTATTCACCTTGCTTCCCTAACTTTTCTATTTTTCATAGTGAAAATGAGGCCACATGTTTTAGAAATAAGAAAATGAGTCCCACCTCTAATCTGTTTTATATTTGGGTCCTAGAGCTAAAAATTGACTGTATTACTGAAATGTCAAAAATGATCCTATCTGAATAATATATTCTGAAACAGAAAATAACAGATACTCTTCAGAGCCCTCAGCAGTATTATAGAACAGTATTATCCTTAAATTTAGTAATATTTTATGAAGAAATGCTAAAATAACCTGGAAATTCATAAGAATGAGTAAATAAGCTTTAAAGACTTTAATTTCTCAAAAATTTTGCACATTTCTAGGATATTTGATAAGTAAGAAATCATCACTTTGCATATAATTAGCATTATAAAGACTCTTTAAGTCTCACAGACTTCGCAAAGTAAAAGGAAAAGGAAAAAAGGTCAATGAGAATTCTACATCTCTTGAACTTAGACATTTTTCTCAATTGGGCTTTCTTCCAAATGAAATACATGTCTCCCTATCAGATGTATTTCTTAGGTCCTATTGGAGGGGTGCTACTATAAATAATTAAAAGGGAAACTAGAAATCTATGGTTCTACAAACTTCAACTAGCGGGCAGTCAAAGGAGGCTTTTCAAGAGGTCTTTTTTTTTCTACTGGCTACTGTACAGGAACCCAGCTACAGGCATAGCCAGTAGTGTCTTTTCTTCTAAAGAGCCTGACCCCCACCGCCCAGGGTTAAGCACCAGTCTGAAGAGGGTGGGGAAGGCTCATGTCCTTCCCTAGTATTCAGTCCATTTCTCTCCTTTGATGTGTGCTACAGAGAGAAAGATGGATAATCTGCAGGAAGATCCAATCCTGAAGTGGAACCCTGGAGAAACTTATCACTTTGAAATATTACAGAGGAGAAAACATACCAAGAACAGGTTCACCTTTTGCCCTCAGGAAGCCAGATTATATATTTATAGGTATGTGGAGGAGAGCATGATTTTTATAGATGTGGAAGACAGAGATAAGACAGAACCTTGGTTTTATGACAGCTCATCTCTCAAAATCTCCAATGGAAAGAAAAAAAATGTCTAACTCCTTGTCACGGTTACCCTTCCTGTGGCTTCAGAGACCTATGATTCTAACTAGGTGAGCAGAGAATGCCGAAGGACAGAAAATACTATAGATGCAGATACAGAGAAGGAAGGGGGGATAAATGAGCTCTGAAATCTCCTCAGGGGATAGCTCCTGGTCTCTAGAGATAGACCAGATAGCTCTCTGGTCTCAGAGAAACACTGATGCAGAAAAATCATGAGTCTTAAAATGTACAACAGACACACACTGCTCTCCAGCCAAGCAACATCAACCTTTCAAGCACTGACAAGGCTAAACTGATTATGAATGAAATTGACTATGAATGAGCAGTGGTCCAAGAGCTGAGAGCCCAAATGAAATTTTGTTTACTGAAGTAAAAATGTTCATAAAATTTTAAAATTATGAGGAAGGCAGCTAAGCTATGCTACTCGAGGCCAGCAGAACTTAGAAGCAGGCAGTGGACTTGGCTCCTAGTAGCTATGTTTGAAATACAGTTTGAGGCCTAGCTCTCCTGCTTCCCTGCTCAACTATTCTGCCTATGAAAATTGTTTTGAAATTTTAAGTTCAGGATCTGCAGGACCTGATGAGTCAGCAGGTTCAGAAACTAGCAAATGCTCCAAATTAGAAACACCTTTGTAGCTGACAGAAGTAAGGGCATGGTGGAATTATAGGATACCAAGATGACATTTAACCAAAATGTATCCAGGCATCCTGACTTGAACCTGACATTCCATCGTTGAGCCTTTATTCGTTTGGGTGTAGGATTTTTAGAGTTCCTTATAAAAAGGCAGATAGCTCTGGAATGTGTAGCACCAATAAGGAAGGAACTGAGCTATGGGGAGATAGGGATGGACACTGGACTAGGCAGGTGCTGTATTTTAAGTGACAGCCAACTTTTTCAGTAAAGGACCAAATAGTAAATATTTTAGGCTTTCCAGACCATACTACTCCATCTCACTTCTGCCACTGTAGTGTGAAATCAGCCAGCGACAATATGTTGATAAGTGAGTGTGGCTGTATTCCATAAAATGATACTGAAGTTTGAATTCTACATAATTTCCACATGTCATGAAATATTTTCTTCTTTTGATTTTTCTTCAAAACAGCCAATAGGTCATGGTTTGCTGACCTCTGCTGTATCAGCAAGTAAAACTCCCAAAATAAATCTCCCTGAGGGGCACCTGGGTGCCTCAGTTGGTTAAGTGTCTGCCTTTGGCCCAGGTCATGATCTAAGGCTCCTTACTCAGTGGAGAGTCTGCTTCTCCCTCTCCTTCTGCTCCTCCCCACTGCTCCTGTTCAAGCACTCTTCTTCTTCGCTCTCTCTCTCTCAAATAAATAAATAAAATCTTTAAAAAAATAAATCTTCCTGATTTCAGTTTTAACTTAAATAATAGTGACAGGCCTAACTATATACTGAGCTCCTATCACAGGCTGTAGATGACATGTAATGATATTATTCCCACTAGGTGCTCTTTTCACTGAATTTGGAGGATGTTGTTCATTTAATTATAAGTAAACAGTGGTTTGCATCATGACCTCAGGAGTATCTTTGGGCATCATTTTCTCCATTTGTAACTGAAGATGCTAATTACTGTTATTTCTCTCCCCCCTGGGGATTTCTCTAAAATTAATTAATGGTCACACATGTTAGTGCTGTAAGCGGACTCAGAAACTTGGAGAGTAAACATTTTTGTAAGTCTACTTTAAGAGAAAGCAAATGGACACAAAGTAAAATGCTCCTCAGAAAAAATCTGTACTGCCTTGAATGATAACCATTCAGTTAACACAACTCTGTATGCTGATACTGTCTATCTTTTCAACTCTCTGTCTTTTCTTCCTTTCCACAGAGCTTCAGAGAAACACCCGTGTTTTCCAATTTGATCCGAGCTCTCAGCAATCCTTTTATGTGCACCTGGACCCCCTCCTTCCCCTTCCCTTGGCTACACCAGATATTCTTCTCAAGTCTCCAGCTCACTCCACTCGATAACACTCCATAAATGACCTTGTGCCAAATCTCAGACAGAAAGTTCAAGAATTTCTTCAACTTTGTGGCCTCAACCCCAAATTATTGATATTTGCTTCATCAGCATCACTCTTTCACTATCTCAGGTACAATTCCGATCTTCTCTTGTCCAAAGTGAGTATCTCCACCTCTGCTTAGGATCCAACTTCCTTCTGTTGTTCATGGGACCCTGTCCCAACAATTATTCCAAGTTTCCCTGTATTTTCAACCTGTTGTTCTCTCCCTTCTCTAGTGGTTTATAAATATGTTCCAATATTTCAAGATGAAACTCCCTCAACTCAGAGTCTCCTCTTTGGTCATTTGGTCATACTGTGGTTCTGTTTACTTTAGAGCCAAGCGCCTTGAAAGAACGCTATTTCTATCTCCAATCCACCTTTGATTCCACTACAATCGGACTTTGCACCTAGCACTGCTCACAAACTGCTCAGGCAAAATTTTCAGTACCTTCATAATCACTAAGTCCATAGAGTTGTTTTCATCTGGGATTTATTGCAAATGCTGTTAGGGAGTGATCTAACACTACATTTTTCTATATAATTAGACAACTGTTCTAGTAAATGCAATCCTAATCAAAATCCCAATAGGATTTTGCATTAGGTTTGACAAACTTTTCCTGAATATTAAATATGGAAGAGTAAAGATTAACAATATCCAAAATGTTTTAGAGATTAAGACCACCAGCTACCAAACACTTACATCCCAGTAAAACTAATTAAAACAGTGTGACATGGGGCAACAGCAAACTGGTTTCGGACTCATTTTTCTTCATTGCTTTGTATTATTTGTGCTGCTAATAACTCCCTCTTTTTGAGTCACTCTCTCTTTTTTTCTGTAAAATTCTCTTGTTGGCTCATACCTCCCATTCTTCTGTCCCCTTTCCTCCTTCCTTTTTTTCTTTCTAATCTTAAGATTCTGTTTCAAATTTCTTTTCTTATTTTGAAGACTCCCTTACGAAAGCTCAGAATTTTTCATAGTTTTAACTGTCACCATCTAGTCAACTCTATTTCTCTGCTCTCTTCCCCCACCTCCCCGCCAAGAAAAAATTCTTAGAAGTTTTGGGTAAACGTGCTTTCCCTCATTTCTCAATCATTACATGAAAATTCCCTGCTAAGGTTGCCGGTGACCTCTGTATGGTCAAATCCACCGCATGCTTTCCTCCCTTCATTTTATTTTCTTACCCTGTAGCATTCCCCATAGTTTTCCACTCTCTGATTCACTCATTCATTTATTTTCACCTTCTTTTAAATGCTACCCTCTTTTGGATTCTGTAACAGGACACTGATCTGGCTTCCCTTTCTTCTCTTTGGCCACTCCTCGGTTATTCAAAAAGGGTTCTTGCATTTTACTTTACTTAAAATTGTTGAAGAACTCAGTCCTGAGCATTCTCTTCTTTTGCTTCTTTGTACATCTCCTATGTGGGTAATCTCATTCATTCGCAAGCTTTAAGTTCCTACAACTTAAAGTTCATGACTCCTAATTAATAGCTGTAGCCTGAATTCCTACACTCAGCTTCCAGCTCATATATCTCACTGCCCCCCTGACAACTCCACTTTGATTCTCACAGGTGGGTTGACCATTAGGGTTGCCAGATAATATAAAGTGCAGATAAAATAATGCGTTTTAAACAACATAGGTTTTAGTATGAGAATGCAACATTTGTCACAGACTTATACTAAAACATTATCCGTTGCTTAAATAAAGTACAAAGTTAATTGAGTATCCTGGTTTTTTATATGCTCAATTTGGCAACCTTAGTTAAACTTGTGTTCAAACTCTTGATTTTTTTCTTCTCCCACCCTTCAAACCCTTCTTTTCCCAGTGTTTCACATTTTCTTAATTTTAGAAGATTGTCCACTCTTAACCCACTTCCTCAAGACTTACAACTGAGAGACTCAAACTTGATTTATCTTTTTGCTTTGCTTCTCACCTCAAATTCATTAGCAAGCCCTATCAGTTCTATATTTAAATGTATCTCAAATTTAGCCATTCTTCCCCATTCCCACTGCCACCATTAACTCTCACCTCAACTAATTCAATAGACTTCTTATCATGTCCCCCCACTTTTAAACTTGTCCCTTACTAACCTGTTCTCCACAGAGCAGCTGGAGAAATTAGTTTAATACCTAAATGGAATCATTTATTCCCTTGCTTCAAATCCTTCAGTGGCCTCTGACTGCACTCCAAATGAAATAAAACTCTGTACTCTGGCCTATAGAACTCTGAATGGCTGGCCTCTGGCTAGCTCTCTGACCTCATCTTTCTCTCCTGCCCTGTTACCATTCTTCATCCTTGCTGGCTTCTTTCAGTTCCTAAAACAATGCAAGCTTCTTCACACTTGGGCACTTTCTCTTCCTAGGATCTGCTTATCCTTAGGACCCCAGATTCAATGACACTGCCTCAGAGGAGTCCTTCTAAACAACCCATCTAAACAGATTTTCCCCAGCCCCATTCTTCCCTCCAAATTCTGAGCTTTCCTAAGGGAGTGTTCAAAGTAAGAAAAGAAGAAATTTGAAACAGTCACTCCCTTACTTTACTCTGTCACTTTCCTTCATAGCATATTTCAGTGCTGGTATTTATTAATTTATTTATTCACTTATCTTTGCCCCTACAAGATTAAGAACTCCATGATCACAGACCATGTCTGTTTTGTTGACTATCCAAAAAGAATGCCAGGAACTTAGTGCACCCTCAAAATCATTGAATGAATGACTGAATGACTCACCAACATGTTTCTGTGGTGCCATGCCTGTATGTCTAACATCTTTAGCCAAATCAACAATTCATCTCAATGGCCTATAAGTAAAATCCAAAATGCTTGGCCAGATTTTTCAGAATCCTGAAAAATCTGAATATTTGAAATCTGAATCTGAAAAATCTGAAATATTTGAATTTCCCTGAATGTGTCATGTGCTCTCCAATATCTTTGCATATATGTCTCTCTGCCTAGCCTGTCCCTCTTACCTCCTATTAGTCTGACTAGGGAAATTCATTTTTCAAGATTCTTTTCAAGTGTCACTTCTTCTTTGAACTCTTCCCAGACCACCCCTTAATGACTCTTGTTTTTATTTACACTATCATATCCTATACATACCTTATTAATAGCTAATATTTACTGAGCACTTTCCACAGGTCATTAATTTAATAAGAAGTTTATAAGCATAACACACATTTTAATCTTCACCACAACCCCCCGTATTACTGAGGAGGAAACTGAGATAAAGAGCGGTTGGTAACTTACCTAAGGTTTAAGAGCTCTTATGTGAGAGACCAGGAGAAAGATGTAGACAAACGGATTTTAGATTCTGTGACCTTAATCACTATTCCTTTTTGCCTCACCAAGTGCTCAACACGCTATAGTACATGTTGTCATATATCCCATATTCCCTTATATTCATTCCCTCACTACACTGTGAACATCTCATGGGCAAGCAGTATCAAAATCACCTTTGTAAATCTAGCTAAATATTCATGAATAGTTCAGGAAAGCATTAATTTATAATTTTGTAAAATCATTTGCTTACCTAATATTTGAATGGCTTTAAAAATGAAAATCAAAAAAAAAAAAAAAAAGAAAATCCAAGGAATTCAGGAAAAACAGATGGTTTCTCACAATATTTTTCAAATAGCAAGCAATTCAGTTTATGAGTACATCAATTTTTAGTAAGTTATTTTTAGTATGTTTAATATGTAACTGACTTTACCATTCAATTATGCATAAGTAAATATAAGTGCCTCAGAAGAGAAATGGAGCTTTGTAAATCATTAAACATTTTGTGTCTCTTAAGGTATATACAAATATGTTATAATCACTCTGGTTGTTCTTCATAACTCATAATTAGTATTACTGCCACCAGATGGAGTAGGAGGTTATTTAAATGGTATTTCTTAAGAATCACGGAAAGAAAAGAGATTCCCTTCAGTTAAACTATTTTTCTCTACTTTCTTGCTTCTCCCCGTATTTATCCTTATCACCAGCCTCCCTGGTATTTATATACATACCTTCATACACACACGCGTGCAAGTTTTCCTTCCCTAAACCATTATACTTGAGTTACTCCTTGGGTTAAAGCACTAAATGATGCCATTAGAATGCAAGGCTGTGCAGTAACTCAAATGAGCAGAACCATGGAGTAACTCAAATGAGCAGAACCAAGGAACATATAGAGCCATTGTGCCATGCAAGAGCTTTTCCATTAAACTAGTGGGCACCTGGCAAGAATGAAGCATAGGACGTGTAAGCTTTGATGGGGCATAAGGGAATGCGGAAAAAAAGAATGTGTGCAGGCCTAGAATTTGGATTACTACTGTGGGGCCAGGGCTGGCTCCGTCTACTTTTTAGATTTTAAGATAAAATTGTGTTGTAACCATATGACAGACAGTATAGTTAGGAGATATAATGAGTTATAAAGTCAAACAGATCTGGATATTAATCCTAGCTTCCCCATGTAACATTAGAATGGTCTCTTAAATTCTTTATGATTTGCTTTACTCACATATAAAAGGAAGATATCAAGTTACATGGTGGCTGAAAGAATTCTGTAACTCCAAATTCAAACCCTATGATGTTACACTACTTCCTTCTCATCACAGCACTTACTACCACTTGATACATTCTTCTTCGTTTTGTGTAGTGCCTACCTCCACCGGCCCCACACTCCAACATCAGCCCCTTAAGGGCAGATCTTATTTGTTTTGTTCATTGCTATATTCCCAGGACGCTTAACAGTTCCAAGCGTTCAGTAGATGCTCAGCAGGTGGATGATGAATGGGAAAAAGGGATGAAGGGAGGGAGGCATAGAGGGACTGCATAAGAAGAAAAGAGAGAAAAATGGAAAATGGAAAATGCTGAAACAAAATCTCATTAAATGGTGGAAATGTGGTGGTGGAGGTTATGAATAAACAACTATATTAAAAACATTGTCTCCCATCATTCGGTGTTCTAAAAGATCACTTTTATGGGCCATATGTTTAAATGCATGGATGTCCTAGTCCAATTTTGAACACTTACTTGTTCCCCATTTGTGTATATTATAAATAGTGCTATGATAAACATACGTACGCATATTAATATATTTATAAATTCTTGCATGCACACATATGATTTCTTTAGTAAAGACTCCTGGAAGTAAAACTACTATGGATTTTTAAGTTTATTATACATACCCCTAAATTTTATCTCAAGTCTCTACCAATTTATACAATCCTCAGCAAGAGATGGGAGCACCTGGGTCCTTACATCTTTGCCAATACGGAGAATTATTACTGTTATAAAAGTACATGTCATTATTTTAATTTGCATTTTGTAATTACTCATGAATATACGGAATGCATTTTTATATTGTTGATATTGTTGTTGTTTTTACAAATTGCTGATGTGTGTTCTGTGCCTATTTTTCTATTGGACATTCTTCTATTTCTTATTGATTCCTAAGAGTGTTTTGTTTGTTTTTATATTAAGAATGTTAATCCTTCAGAATCATAGCATATCAAATACACTTTTTCCCCCAATTTGCCTTTTAATATTTTAATTGTTTAAGTATTATACTTAGTTCTAAAGCTCACTCTTTACAAGTTGAAAAGCAGAAAGAACAGATATTCCTGATTACTAATCAAAGTAGCTTTAAGGAAAAATAACCTACAAGTGAGCTAAATAATTTCCACAGTAACAAGAGGAATAAAAGAAATGAAACTCTAAATTTGAGCTGGGGGGCTAAGCTCTACTCAGAGCTCATAAAATATTTTTGTGTTGACAAAATACACTGGGGGATACACATTGTGTACTGGGATGGAGACTCTAATTTTTTAAGATCCAATTTCTTCTGGCACTTTTATTAAAATATACCACGCATATTTGTCAGAAGAAAAGTAAAAATGAGTAAAATTGGAAAGCATTGCATTTTACTTGAAATACACTTACCTTTAAATATTTAGGGAAAAGCACCTGTCAACATACATTTCAGACTGCATCAAGTTCAAAATACCTGGCTAGTAAGTTATGGAATGGGATAACTGACAGCAAATCTATTATACCTTGGATAGAGGTAGCAAGTTTGTCATCCGTAGAAATCCTGAATTTTGATAGAATTCTTCAAGAAGTGGGCTATCCCTACACAACACCATTTCAGGGCCATTCTTATCACAAGGCCCTCTTACCGCCTACATGATTTCCTCTGAGCCTGACACTCCCAGAGAAGGAGTGGCAAATCTGTGGTCACATGTTACTAGTTTTCCTGCTAACACCTGTGGCTGTTAACATCAGCCAGTAACAATAGCCTTGAAGAAGAGATCCATTCACTGCCTCTGAATCCTTCTTAACACAGTCTCCAATAAACAGAAAGGAGGTGGCAATCACATTTTATCTCATGTTCCATTCCTCATTAGCATGACAGCTAATCCGATTTAGACAGTACCTACTTAAACAGGAAGCCCTTAAAGACTGGAAAGCTTTCAAGGCCAAGATACAGGAAGCCCTAACACTGTGGGGACCATGGCACCAATATTTGGAAGAGAGATGCTTAGCCCACACTTCCTTGATCACACTGGGCCCTGCGCCTCACTGTAATGTTGGGGCTGGCCTCACTCAGACTTATGTAACTTAAAGAAGACCATTTGAAGGTTAATTCAGAAAACATGTTTTTTTCCTCTAGTTTTCAAGCCTAGCATTTCAGGCCTTTCTTTCCTTTTTTGTTTTTTAAAGATTTTATTTATTTATTTGACAGAGAGAGATACAGCGAGAAAGGGAACACAAGCAGGTGGAGTGGAAGAAGGAGAAGCAGACTTCCCACTGAACAGGGAGCCTGATGCAGGGTTTGATCCTGGAACCCTAGGATCATGACCTAAGCCGAAGGCAGAAGCTTAACCACTGAGACACCCAGGCGCCCCTCAGGTTTATATGTTTATATATATGTTTCATATATGTGTTTAAATATATTTCATGGAAGGATAAAGTTCCACAAATGATACCACACATCATATTACAAAATAAAATATTTTGTTTTAAATGAAATAACTTCTGCTTGGTTCTTATCTTTTCACTCCCATAAGGACAAAAGTGTAGAATTTAAAGTCGTGATACTTTCTCCTGTGGTAACTCTTGGAATGTTCTAGAAATTCCTTCAATGAATGAGTCTGTATATACACATAAGTCATTAAAAAATTTATCTCGCATTAGCTGGTATGAAATGATTCCTATTTGTATACTCAATACTCCCCTGAACTGCTTACTCTATTAGTCAGGTTTGATTTTAGAGTTTATACACTGTTATTGTTGTTGTTACTGTTTTCTAAACTCTTGAACCCACTACAAGAGTTCTCTGGATTCAGTGACAATGACACTTGTGTCCACAATCTGTTAGCTAGAGGTTTTGGGGTCAATTCCACGTTAAAACATGTTAACCCCCTAGGGACTGCCTGGGCCTACTTAGCCATAGTGACTCCATGTTGCCTAGGTAGACATTTTGTTGTTTAATAAATGCCTCAACAGTTATTGATATCAGTTCCAGGTAACTGTTACTAAAACACACACCTAAAACAAGGCCATTTTGTTGTTTAATAAACGCCTCAACAGTTACTAGTATCGGTTCCAGGTAACCGTTACTAAAACACACAGGTAGGAGACATCCAATCAGCCAAAGTCACACATGTAGATGTCTGCAACTGTGCCCTATAAAAATTAGCCTGAAAGACCAAGGGGCGTCGCTCTCTTCGGAGGCGGCCCTGGCGGGTTAGTCTGACTTCTAATGCTTGGCATGGAGTAAAGCTTTACATAACTTTTACTTTGTCTCAGCCTCGTTTCCCTGGCCGTTCAGTCTAACTTCTAATGCTTGGCATAGTATAAGGCTTTGCGTAACTTTGTTTCAGTCTCGTTCCTTTGATAACGGACCCAACAGAGGAATGATGGCCTCAGCAAGGCTAACCTTTCTACACAATTAGTATATCAAATTAAGATCTCCTGATTCAAAGAATCATAGAATCCTAGTTGCTTGGAAGTTACCTCATCAAATCCACCATTTTGAAGAGAAAGGATAAATAATAAATAATATTTATATTTATAATATTAATACATAATACTGTCAATGAATATTACTAAATAAATAAAATCAATATTAATAATTAATATAATCACATAAGATTTTATAAAATTATTATATAATTTTAACATGATATATTATTAATAAATGATTTTAATATAATAGGATAATATATATTATAATATAATAAGATTAATAAATAATAAATAAATGACAAATAGCAGCAGAATGTCTCTAACTCCTAGATCATAAAAAGTAGATATTAAATAAATTGATTTTGAATATAACAGAGTGCTCTTCAATTGGAAATTAAGTAAATATTTTATAGAAACTCGTACTTTCTCTTTACAATTACCTTAGCATTGTTTTGCTGTGTTGCCTATAAATTTATTTCTTCTTCAAACACATCCTATCAGTGAAACAAGTGTATAAAATAATCCAACATAATTTATTAATGGAACTAATTAATAAATCTTCTAAATTTTGTTATGTTAACTGATATATGTTTCAATCCATTTGTCTTTTAGTAAGAGTTATGCCGATAAAACAATAATCTTCATTTTCTTATGTTATATGCCAAAAGCGAGATGAACAAATTACCATAGGGACATAATGAGACATGTTTAAATTTGTAACAACTATGAACCCAAGCTTACCCTATCAGTCTTGCACTGGCAGCTATGTGAAAATGGAAACACATATGCTGAAGTAAGTATTACTTTAAGAAAAATACTAATATTAAATATGTGGTGAAGTTGAGCAAATAGGTAAATTGAATATGAAATTTGCCAAGCTCACAGAAAAGAATTTATACCAATTCTAAGAGTTTACAACTGATATAAAATACCTCAGAATATAGGTACTTGTAGTAAGACAGCAGGGCAAGCAAGGCATATAATGCAACTATCTCTCTTACCCTTTCCAAAATTCATATGATTTTAAAATTATACAAATGAGAGGTGCCTGGGGTTCAGCCAGTTAAGCATCTACCGTCTGTTCCAGTTGTGATCTCAGGGTCCTGGGATCCAGCCCGGCATCGGGCTCTGTGCTCAGGGGAGGGTCTTGTTCTCCCTCTCGCTCTTCCTCTATGTTCTCTCTCTCCCCAAAACAAACAAATAAATAAATAAAAATCTTTTAAAAAATTATACAAATGAGAAAATCTATCTTAGCCATTAGAACCAGCAATGAATGATGTTCATGGACGAGTAAACAGTAAATAGGTAAATACAAACCTGAACAAAAAAACTATGATGGTCTGACCAGTGACCAATTCTGTAAAAAGAAATTCTTGGCCATTGGCTCAGCAGTGAGTGGGCTCAGGGTTAGCTGTAGTATAAATGAGCGCACACAGAACAAAACACACTTGAACACAGTGTGGGGAGAGGTGACAGGTGAAAAGGGTGGCAGGAGATACATGAGCTTCCCTCCAAGGTCATTGTTCCTTATTAGCAGCCCAAAGAGTAAGTGCTCAAATGTCACTACTGGGATGTTTCAGCCCCTTTCTGGCCCCTTTACCCCTTTGCTGCATCTCTAACTAATAACTGTCTATTTCCTTTTAACTTAAATCTGGGCTTTGAATTACTCTGCTCTTCCTCCTTTTGACTACAGGCTAATACTGCAGAAGATAAGAATAAACAGTCCAAATTTGTGCAATTGAAAAGAGTAAATTCATCTGAGATAGACTGATAGCAAAAAAAGAAACAGGAGAAATAGAGGAACATCTTACTTGAATTTTTGGTGGCGTTCAGGAGAACTTTGTCCCGACTGAAATCACAGCAAGAGAGACGGGTAGGGACAGCAGCAGCAGCAGAGATACTGGGCACGCATCAGGCACTACACTAAGTGACTCATTCGTATTATCTCATTAATTTTTCATAAAAACCCTTAGATATACATTACAACTGTCCCCATTTTACATATGATAAAAGTAACTTAGAAAGGTTAAGTGACCTGCTAATTAAGGACGTAATTAGGTAAGCTTAGGGTCACACATCTAGAAAACGGAAGAAGTAGGATTTTAACTTTTAACTCGGGGCTGTTTGACCCTGAAACTTTTGCAAAGAAAAAGAGAAAACATAAGGAACAATAGTACAGAGATTAAAAACAGTTACTGAATTTTAAAATAACCTGCAGATAGAGGGCCACAGCTTCGAAGCTGATGAAAATGAAAAGAATGACATAGAAGACAAATAGCTTCTCACAAGAGAGGTATTCAAACATAATACAGTGAGAATATTAAAAAGAGAAAGCCTTGCGACCCAACCTATACTTAATAGGAGGTCTTAAAAGAAAAGCCTAGTCTAACTAGAGAGGAGAGAATATAAAAGCTCACACATACGAGACTTCTCAGTATCAAAAAAAGCTCTGAAGTCTGACAGTATAGATCATATTTTTTGCAACCTCAATGAAACAAGAACCATATTGTGATGGTAAAAGTAAATAAATAAGTAAGTATTCAGATGAGAAATACTGCTCCATAAAGGACAAAAACTGGGCAACCCTGGAAACTGTCCACAATGCTCATTTCTGAAACATAAATGAAACAGGAATAATAGAACCTTGAAAGAAAATGAAAGTAACCCCCCATTTCTGCCCTAACCAGGGTGTTGCCATGTAAAGTCACAGCTGGGGAGGTGGGAGGTCAGGTATGACATAGGTATAAAATTACCCTTTTCAAAGCAAACTATTTGAAGATACATTTTGAAAACACATTGGCCAAAATTCAGAACTCAAGGGCAAGAAATCAGAAATGTTTTAAAGAATTGTTTCCCCTTTGAAATTCACAATGACTCTTATTGAAAACCGATGGAAACCATCCATAAGTTACATGTTAATAAAATGGGAAGGAGGAAAAATAAAAGTGCCAAATTTCTCACATATATTCAATAATAAAATATTATTGTTGTGATATTGTGTGATATTTTATTAGCTCAATAGAATTAAAATACCTAATAAGATTTAAGACAAATACGCTCATCCTTAGGGAAATAAATTAAGGGAAAATATATCACAAATGTACAGAAATAAATAACATCATCCTATGTCGAGTGTAGTAACTGGCTAGTACTTGAAAGAGGTTTAAGAAAAAAATTTTGAGGACACCTGGGTGGTGCATTCATTAAACGTCTGACTCTTGGTTTTGGCTCAGGTCATGATCTCAGGGTCATGATCTCAGAGTCAGGAGATAAAGCCCCGAGTCAGGCTCCCTGCTTAGCTTGGAGTCCGCTTAAAACTCCCTTCCCTCTCCCTCTGCAATCACCTCTCTAAAATAAATAAGTAAATCTTTAGAAAGAAAAACATTTTGTAAATCAGTATGCAAATTCTATAGTACCTCTACAGCTGCATTGAAGGTACTAGTTTCTGGCTTCTAGCCATTCTACCCTTTTTCATGTATCATGCTGTACCTCTCTTCCATAGATGGAAAAGAAAATGAAGAGCATGAGAGAGGAATATCAATTACTAAGTATAAAAGGAAAATTATAGACGTGGTTGATTGGCAGTATGGAAGATAATATGTGAAAGCATCCATTTAATTGAAGAAGAATACAAATCACAAAATCAATTTGTGAAAAGTGATATGTCACAATACTTAGGAATAAATTTAGCCAAGTAGACAAAAGGCCTGTATAATGAAAACTACAAAACAATGTTGAAAAAAAAAGAAAAAAAAAAAAGACATCAATAAGTAGAAGGGTATCCTGTGTTCATGGATCAGAAGACTTAATATTGTAAAGATGGCAATAATAGCCAAGGGATCTACAGTTCCAATGTAGTCCCTATTCGAATTCTGATGGTTTTTCTGGGAAAAACAGAAATTCTTATGAAATATCAAGTGGCTCCAAAGAGCTGAAACAATCTTGAGAAGAAGAAAAAGTTGGAGGCCTCACACCTCATAATTTTAAAGGTTACTTCAAAGCTACTACAAAGCCATGGTAATCAAAACAGTGTTGTACTGGCGTAAAGGCACAGATCAATGGAACAGAATAGAGAGCCCAGAATAGAGACCCTCATGCTTGTAGTCAAATGATCTTTGATAAAGTTGCTAAGACCATGCAATGGGGAAATGATAGTCTCTTCAACAGATGGTGCTGGGAAAATAGATATTCACATGCCAAAGAGTGAAGTTGGTCCTTACTTCACCGTATACACAAAAATTAACTCGAAATGGATTGAAGATCTAAATGTAAGGCCTAAAAGTATAGAACTCCTAGAAGAAAACATACAATAAAAGCTTTATGACTTTGGCTTTGGGAATGATTTCTCAGATATGAGACCAAAAGCACAGGCAACAAAAGAAAGTGCAGGTAAATTGAGTTTTATCAAAATGAAAAACTTTTGGGTGCCAAAGAATACATGGAAGAGAATGAAAAGACAACCCAGAGAACCGGATAAAAAAACATCTGATAAATGATTAATATTTAGAACATATAAAGAACTCTTACGCTGTAATGATGAAAAACCAAATAACCTGATTCAAGCGAGCGAAAGACTTGAATAAACATTTCTGCAATGAAGACATACAAATAGTCAATAAGCACATGAAAAGACGCTCAACTGTCACTAATCTTGCAAATCAAAACCACAAAAAGATACCACTTTCATTCTTTAGATGGCCATTATTAAAAACAAACAAATAGAAAATAACAAATGATGGTAAAGATGTGAAGGAACTGGGATCCTCATGAATTATTGGTAAAAATATCAAATGGTCTGGCCTCCATGGAAAATTGTCTGGTGACTCCTCTAAAAGGTAAATACAGAATGATCATAGGATTCAGTAATTCCATTCCCAGGTTATAGCCAAAGAACTGAAATCATAGACTCAAACAGACTCTTGTACAGCCATGTTCATGGTAGTATTATTTACAATAGCCAAAAGGTGAAAAAATCCAAATATTCATCAACAGCTAAACTGATGAAACAAAATATCTTAAATGCATACAATGGAATATTATTTGCAATTAAAAGGAATCAAGTCTGATAAATGCTACAACATGGATGAGACTTTAAAACATTATGCTAAGTGACATAAGCCAGATAGGAAAGGACAAATAGTGTTTGATTTCATTTATATGAGACACTTTCCAAAGACAAATTTGCAGAACATAAAGTAGAAGAGAGGTTACCAAGAGCTACAGAGTTCAGTTTGGAATGATGAAAAGTTCTGGAATGGATAGTGATGATGGCTGCCCAATACTGTGAATGTATTTCATGGCACTGAATTAAAAATGGTAAATTATGTGTTATGTATATTCAGCACAATAAAAAAGTTATGTCTCTCCCTTTATTTCACCAAAATAGGTGTTAGTACATCATAATGAGCCTAGTAGAATTTTATTAACAAATCATAGTCTATATTAAAAGCATCTAATTTTCCAAACCAAAAATGTACAGCTATAAAATCCCTTGTCAACTAGTTTCTAATTAAAAAAAGAACTACTATAGGAATGTAAGGGAAAACACAAAACACAATAAGCTCACTTTTAAAAAACGAGTATCACTTGTTTTTCCCCCAAACTACTAAGCTCAAACAAAACATGCTAAAATCTACTAAGACTAAATCAAGCAAATGATTATTTTCAGAAGTGGAATATGCTGCTGTTCCTTCCAGTGTATCTTCTCTCTTTCAAATTTTTCATTTGGAAATAAATTATACTAACACTTGACATTAAGCTGTAACAAACAATTCTCTTTGAAACAGCCAATAGAAAAATATTTTACTAGTCCAAAAAAAAAAAAAGAAAAATATTTTACTTGTCATATTATTTGTTTAAAAACAAAAATAATTTCAAAATATTTAATATTCAGCATCTTTAAAACACTGTTTTAAAATTGCTATTTTAGAAGATCTCACTGGGGTCACAATCATTTAGCTTGTTGACAGATTTAATCATTAACCAAGGGCATAAGGACAAATGTGTATCACTAGTTTTCTTAATTATTTAAGAGTAAAATTTAATTTGCTATTTGTGGTATCATATTACAAACCTCACCTAAAATATAATGAAATCTAGTTTGTGTTGTTTAAAATGATAAAGTGTTCAACTAACCTTTGACCAATGATTGTCGGTACTTAATTGCAGAGCTGATATTTTTGGCGTAGGTAAACCTCATTTAACTAAATGTACTTATAATTAGACTTCCCTGGAGAAAGAGTGCAACTAAAAGACAAATTTCTGTATCATCCTTATGTCTCTTAGTATTTCACTTTACAAGGGAGAACTTTTCTCTGTTGTCATTACAGCATATTCGCATGTTGTCTACATGAACAGATCAGCTGCTGGGTTTGATACTGCCACCACTTTTCCTATTTTTGATCTGTGAATGTGCTTATTTCTGTGAATTCACAGAAAAAGTCTAATAAATAAAAGAGGGTGATGTTTTCAAGGGATCCATTTCTAACAGGGGCTAAATGAAATAGAGTCTACATGCTAAAAGCATTTAAGATGCTACCTATCATGAATTCTGCTGTAATTGGATAAAAAATATGGCTCACATGCTGGACAAAGGGAAGTGGGCCTAAGTCTCAGATTCTACCTGCTTTTTAGGAGCATGCCTGACTAGATGCCTCAGCCTTCCTTAGCACATATCAGTTCTGTCACCAGCTTGACTCACCACTGTAGCACACAGCTTCACACTCAGTAGAAACAGGAGAAGCTGCCATTCGATTTGACAGGGAGCAGAACCTCAAATTTGGTGTCACTCAGTGAATACCTTTTGAAAACTCAGGAAAGAACAACAATATTTAAGAGAGTTTATGTGATGAATTTGCAGTCCTCCCATTTTTCTAGATCCAGGATGGTAACCAGATTTTGTGCATAGAACCTGGGGGAGTCCTGCTTAATGAGAGGGGTTTTGATGCTGATTCTGGATCAATGGGAAAGAGGACCATATGTGTCCATCACCGTCTTGTAGTGGTGGCATGTGTGATGCACGCTGGCCAGCTCTAACCTAGATATTCTAGAAGTATCCTTGCCTTCATATTAAATAGCAAAGAACAATGTATCAGGACCACATTTGTGATAACTCTATAGAACTAATTTGCCTATGCTATATTTAAACATTAAATCGTTAGCACACTTTCAAGAAAATTCACAGAAATAAGGTTATAAAAATTATTCTGTTAAGAATGTTTATCATTCAGTACATTTAACAATATTCTAAGAATCCACAGGAGAAATTTCTATCACGACTTAATAATAAGACGGGGTGCCTGGGTGGCTCAGTTGGTTAAGTGTCTGCTGTCAGCTCATGTCATGATTCTGGGGTCCTGTGATGGAGCCCTTGTGTTGGGCTCCATGCTCAGCAAGTAGTATGCTTCTCCCTTCTTCTTGAGCCCAGCACTCACTGCTCATGCTCTCTCTCTTGCTGTCTCAAATAAATAAAATCTTTAAAAAAAAAAAAAAAAGACTTAATGATAGTTGTATTCAAGTTTCACTTAGGTGACTGGTCAGTTTTTATCTTACGAACACTGACTCACTTTTTTCTCCTCTTTGCAGTGCTACTAGAAAACCCCAGAAAGTTCTTTCTGGCAAGGGACTAAAAAAGGATACCTAGGCTCTCATGGAGTTCATTCCATATTTTAACCTCACCCTTGATTTCAACTAATCTTTTCTACTCTTTTTTCAATGAGCCGCAATCTAGTCACTTAATACTTTTAATCTTCTAGATGGTTTATTCTCTGTGCTGGAGTAAGACAAAACATAAATATGTAACTATCCCAACCTAGATGGGTAACTTCATGCAACTGACAGTCTCTCAGAAGCGGGGTTTTCTTTTCTTTGAAAAGAGGGGTTGCTTCATTCTCTAGTTCTCATAGTTTGTCATCTTTTTTCTTTTAAAGATTTTATTTATTTATTTGTCAGAGAGAGAGAGAGAGAGAGCGAGAGAGAGCGCAAGCACTGAACAGGGGGAAGAGCAGAGGGAAAAGGAGAAGACTCCCCCCTGAGCAAGGAGCCTGATGCAGGACTTGATCCCAGGACCCTGGGATCACGACATTTGTCAAAGTCAGACGCTTAACTGACTGAGCCACCCAGGTATTCCTGTCATCTTTCTAAATAAAAACCAGGAAACTGGTAACAGATTTATTTAAATTATCAACTTTTAAACTGTTACCACTGTAATAACACAAGAAGCAAGTGTTCCATGACTTCATAATTGATAATCTCCCAAGATTTCTGTAACTTTCCCATTTTGAAGGTAAAGGAAAGAACCTTCCTAGAAAGGTCAGTGATATAGATAAATATGAATAGTGAATAACTATAATTTAGTTGTACACTAAATCACCCATAAAAAGAACAAAAAGCTACATAAAAGTAAATGCACAGTAAATGCTTTTTAAAGATGATCATCACTATAGAAATATTTGTGTAATTGCAGATGCGTATGTGATCGAGCACTTGTGGAGTTTGGGTATTTAAAAGATTGTTTTTGAGGGGGTAGGCAAGATGGAGGAAGAGTAGGGGATCTCATTTCATCCGGTCCCTTGAATTTAGCTAGATATCTATCAACTCATTCTGAACACCTGTGAATTCAACCTGTGATGTAAGAAAAGAACTGCTGGAATTCCACACATAGAAAAGTGACCACATTTTGCAAGGTAAGAGGTGTGGAGAAGTGAATCTGAGGTTTGGATATATCAGAAGAGAAACAGTGGTTGGGAAGGAACTTCTGAAAGACAGTGGAAAGCGATAGGCCTGGAGTGCAAATCAGAAACTTTAGAAGACTGCTCCAGTGAGAAACGTCCCTGCTGAAAGGTACTCATGTGGCAAGGGGAGAAGAATCCTAGGTGGGACAGTGTGGCCTCAGGATCCCTGGGGTCACAGAAAGAATGGGGGTGCCTGAGCCAGCAGACTTCCCAAGCATTTGAGCAGGGAAACCAGCTATGGTCAGCAAGCCCAGGAGTGGGCTCTTAGCTCAGTTTGCCATAAACTAGAACTGTGGCAGGAAGAGGCAACCATTGTCAGTGTGGAGGCCCAGCAAAGGACAGAAACTCAGCAATGCTCTTCCTTCCTCCTGGAGGGGCAGCATGGGTGAGCACACGATCCAGCGACCACTCTCTGGGTGGGGGGCGCTGCAGGCAGCAGACTCCTGGCAACCCTCCTCCCTCCCGAGGGGGGATTGGCATGGGTGCACACGCAGCAGTCTGCAGAGTTTGGCACAGGCAAAAGTGAAGACTGCTTATCCCTGAGGGTTTATGATACAAAGGGGGCCACAATCTTTCACCTCTGGGACTGCAAAAGGAAAGTCAACAAAACTAAAAAATCAACCTGCAGACTGGGAGAAGATATTTGCAAATGATATATCAAATAAATGGCTAGCAACTAAGATCTACAGAGAACTTATCAAACTCAATATCCAAAAAACCAAATAATCCAGTCAAAAAATGGGAAGAAGACATGAACAGACATTTCTTTAAGGAAGACATACAAATGGCCAACAGACACATGAAAAAATGTTCAGCATCATTAGCCATCACGGAAATTCAAATCAAAACCACAATGAGATACCACCTCACTCCAGACAGAATGGGAAACACTAACAAGTCAGGAAAAAACATATGTTGGCAAGGATGTAGAGAAAGGCGAAATCTTTACACTGTTCGTGGGAATGCAAGCTAGTACAACCACTCTGAAAAAATAGTATGGAGGTTCCTCAAGAAGTTAAGAATAGAGCTACCCTACGACCCAGCAATTGTACTACTAGGTATTTACCCCAAAGATACAAATGCAGTGATATGAAGGGGCACATGCACCCCAAAGTTTATAGAAGCAATGTCCATAACAGACAAACGATGGAAAGAGCCAAGATGTCCACTGACAGGTGAATGGATAAAGAAGATCTCACACACACACACACACACACACACACACACACACTGGAATATTACTCTGCCATCAGAAAGGATGAATGATTACCATTTACATCAACATGGATGAAACTGGAAGGTATTATGCTGACTGAAATAAGTCAACCAGAGAAAGACAATTATCACATGGTTTCAATCATATGTGGAATATAAGAAACAGTGAAGAGGATAAAAAAGGACGGGAGGGAAAACTGAACAGGAAGAAATCAGAGAGGGAGACAAACCATGAGAGACTCTTTACTATGGGAAACAAACTGAGGGTTGCTGGAGGAGAGGTGGGGTGGGGGAATGGGGTAACTGGGTGGTGGGTATTAAGGATGGCATGTGATGTGATGAGAACTGGGTGTTATATGCAACTGACGAATTACTGTTCTCTACATTTGAAACTAATAATGTGTTGGCTAACTGAGTTTAAATTAAAAAACAAAATAAATTTATTAAATAAAAAAGGAATACTCTCATTTATTCTTCAAATTATATTGGGTATCACAATGCCTAGCAATAGCAGATTCTCAATAAATAATTGTTGAATTAAAAAACTAAAAATAAAAGATTTTTTTTTCACTTGAGACAACCAAGTGAAACTATCCTGCTTACAGTTTAGCATTCCTTCCATTCTTTCATGATGAAAATGCAGCCAAAATAAAAGAATCTGTACCATCGCTGTTTTGTTCATTTCAGCTATCTGGACAACCTATTAAGATTAGTACAAGATGACTGTTTGCAATTATAAAGAAAATTTAAATGAATTTATTGCCTAGAATTCCATTGCCTAGAATCCCACTGCCTAGAATCCCACTGGCTATATTTTTCAATACCTTATCTTTTAAGCTATTTTGAATATCATACTCAGGGCTCCTGGGTGGCTCAGATGCTTGAGTATCTGCCTTCACCTCAGGTCATGATCTCAGGGTCCTGGGATGAAGACCCACATCAGGGTCCCTGGTTGGCTCAACTGCGGGTCTGCTTCTCCCTCTCCCTCTGTCTCCCCCGACTTGTGTGTTCTGTCTCTCTCTCAATGAATAAATTAAAGAATCTTTAAAAAAATGCCATACTTAACCCCTAAAAAGAGGCAAACAGCTTATTAATTTCACAAAGTGGTCTAAAATAATATAATAATAAAAGACAAATGTCTAGTAAGGTACTTTATATGAATTATCGCATTATATCTTCAAAAGAATCCTGTCAGGTAAGTAATAAACTCCTTTAAAAATTTTTGTAATAGCTTTATTGAGATATAATTAATATACCTTTATCCTTGTAAACTGTACAAGCCAGTGGTTTTTAGTATACTGACAGACTTGTGAAATGTATTACCATAACCTAAGTTTAGAAAATTTTCATCCCCTGCAAAAGAAACCTAGAACCTATTAGCAGTCACACCCCATTCTTCCCTCCTTGTATCTTTTGACAACCACTAATCTACTTGGCTCTATTGATTTGCCTATTCTGGACATTTCATATAAAGGTAAACTTTATATAAATGATCTTTCATGAATATTTTCTTTCATTTAACATGTTTTTAAGATTCAACCATGTTGTAGCATGTGTCAGTACTTATTCCTTTTTATTGACAAAAAGATATTCCATTTAATGGATATACCACATTTTATTTAACCATTCAGCAACTGATGAACAGTTGAGTTGTTTCCATTTTTTGGCTATTATAAATAATCTGCTATGAACATCTGTGTGAACATTTTTGCGTAGGCAAATGTTTTCTTCTTTTTTATTAGTTTCAGGTGTACAATAGAATGATTTGACAGTTCTATACATTTCTCAGTGCACATGAAGGTAAGTATACTCTTAATCCACTTTATTCTACCTCCCTCCCTCCCTCCCTCCCAGCAATCATGAGTTTGTTCTCTGCATTTAAGAGTCAGTTTTATGTTTGTCTCTTTTTCTTTTTTTTCTCATTTGTTTTGTTTCTTAAATTCAACATAGGAGTGAAATATATTTGTCTTTCTCTGACTTAGCATTATACCCTCTAGATCCATCCTCATTGTTGCAAATGGCAATATCTCATCTTTTTTCTATGGGTAATATTCTGTTATACACACACATTACATCTTTATCCATTCATCTATTGATGGACACTTGGGTTGTTTCCATATCTTGATTGTTGTAAGTAATATTGCAATAAACATGGGATGCGTATATTTTCTCGAATTAGTGTTTTCATTTTGGGGGGTTAAATACCCAGTAATGAAATTACTAGGTCAGCTGGTAATTCTATTTTTAACTTTTTGAGGAACCTCCATACTGTTTTCCACAGTGGCTACACTAGTTTGCATTCCCACCAACAGTACACAAGGGTTCTTTTTTCTCCACATCCCTGCCACCACTTATTATTTCCTATGTTTTTTATTTTGGCCATTGTGGACATATGTTTTCAATTCTCCTGGGCATATACCTAGAAGTGGAATTACTGGGTCACATTATAAGTGTATGCTTAATTTTTGAGGGACTGCTAAACTATCTTCCAAAGTGGCTGCCATTAGAGTTTCAATTTCTCCACATCCTCAACAACACTAGTTACTGTCTTTTTATTTTTAGCTATGCTAGTATGTGCTGGGGGCTTGATTTGAATTTTCCTAATAACTAATGTTCTTGAGCATTTTTTTCATATGCATATTGGCCATTTGTATATCTTCTTTGGAGAAATATCTATTCAGATCCCTTGCCCATTTTTAATCTTTTTATTCTTTATATGTTCTAGGTTCTAGTATGATTTACAAATATTTCCTGCTAGCCTATGGGTTGTCTTTTTAACCTTTTTGATGATGTCCTTTGATCTACAAAAGTTTTTAATTTTAATGAAGTCCAATTTGTTTATTTTTTCCTTTTGTCATTTATGCTTTTCATGCTCTAACTAAGAAACATGGCCTAACCCAAGATCATGAAGATGTATGCCTATGTTTTCTTCTAAAAATATGTTTCTTAGTTTTGAACCTTATATTTAGGTGTATAACCCATTTTTAAATTAATTTTTGCATATGGTGTGTTAAGCCCCATTTTACAGAGGAAAAAGCTAGTCAAAGTAAAGCTAGGCAATTTTCTCCAAAGTGTAATAGCATTCGTGGGGCTAAGACAGGATTCGAGTCTAAACAGTCTGACTCTAGGGTCTGCACACTTACCCACAATATTATGCTACTTCTATGTTGAAACTAAGGTTTTCCTCTTTTGTCAAAATAGATGTAAACTGGTAGATTAAGGTTTTTGTTCTTTTAATTATTGGTGGGTAGGCAATGCAATGGGAAACTCATAAGACATCAGTAGAACTTCAAAAGGGATCACCAGTTTTCTGCTTTATGCAAAGAAATGCTGCAAAGACATAAAAACTTTAAAAAGCAAAGCCAATGTCTACCTGCCATAAACATGCAATTTCCACATAGGAAATGGTTTACTGCTTTGATAATTAATCATTCTTTTTGGTAGTTGAAATCAGAAGAGAAAAGTTCACCAAATGTTTCCTTTCATCAATATACTAGATCCATGTTCACTGACTTTATTACCCTATATTGTTTCCTAAAAATAATCCCCTCTATGTTATGTCACATTCTGTGAAAACTGATTCTTCAAAAGGCGACCATCTTAAAACTCAATAAAGTCTAATTAATTATTAATTATTATTAATAATATTAATATAATATCAATATTATTTATTATTATTATTTATTATTCCAGCTAGTTTGTATCCACAGAAATTTCACCAAATGATATGTAAAGATACCAATTCTCATGAAAGCCCTATAAAGTAGCATTTCATATGAAGGTCCAGAGAAATTTGAAAAGTTAATAATTTTGGAAATGTTAAGTAACATCAACAAAGATTAAGACTTTGGTCTAGCAAGAACTATCTCAGTTTTCTTAATATCCAATGTAATATTCTACCCATCATGTATCACTAACTTCACTTAGCACAGCAATCATTAATGATTATAATAAAGTAAAATTCTGTTATCCCCTGTGTGAATGAATGGCATTATATAGAGTGATTTCACAGCAGTTTATTAATAGAACTTTCAATTCTATCTGCTCTGCCAGTGACAGGTTTTTAAAAAACAACAACAACTAATTAATTTTATCTAGGTAATGGTGGTTGGATATTTCTCCACTCTACTTGCCTGCTACTTTATTATATATACAATTTAACACATATTTTGTTTCAAAAGAAAGACAAGTATTGGTTAAATCAAGAGCAATTTGCCTGTCTGCACTTTCTTGCTGACTTAAAGCTTGATTTTGTGTTGTATGCTTCTGTCAATGAAACTGTCTATTTAAAATTACTATTAGAGTCTGTAACATTAACATAATGGATACATTCTCTTACAATCTCAAGAGAGGGGATTTTTTAAAATGTTGACTGGAGGCCTTGTAATAGATGCCATTCAGAGAGTTGTTTTATTTTTTAAATTTCTAAAGGGAACACTTCATGCTTCTGATGAGCTCTGTTATCTAAACCAATCTGTACAACTTTGCTAACACGAAGGGGTCATTTGAATTCAGAAAAGGTGGAAACTTTAGGCTTTGTATTTTTTTCCCCAATGGCACAAATAAGTTTTTGAAAGCAAGAGAACCACAAATTCTGACAACACCACTGGCAACATATAATTAATTGGGTGACCAAGTGAAGACAACTCCCCAGAAAGCTTTGCCCTGAACATTTTACCATTTCATCCACCCATGACTGAGAAGCATATAAATGTCTATACTACTGTTTGATTTCTCAGAACAGTACCGAAGGACACGCTCTCTCAAAAGCCATATAAGCTCTTTGTAGGATCACTGTTATCCCGGGACACTAATATAAGCCCAAATATAAGCTCATGAGTAAATTTATTCTTCAAACTATCATTATACTTTGAATACATTTGCTCAAAAAAGTCAAGTCCATTTGCCACTTCAAATATAGCTAAGAGAAATAAAAATTAAATATAATAAATATCAAAAAGCTTTCAAAATATGAAAAAAATTAACAATACTTTGGGTACTGGCAGAATAAGTTCTTCTAGAAGGCAAAGAGATAAAAAAGAGAGTTCTTTAAGGCAATAAAATACTCAAACTTCAGGCTAAATAGGGGGAAACATTCTGTAGAAGAAAATGTTATAATAAGATTCTATATTTTCAATCCCTATTTCTCCTGGGAAGAGAGAGCTAAAGAATATAATGTTCATACTCTAGTCTGATTATATTATAGGAAGACTTTTGCTAAATAGAGAAGCAAGTGGAACATGGAAAAACTCTAGTTGCTTGAGAAAAGAAGTCACTTCATAATAAAAGGAAGCTCATAACCAGGGTACCTGGGTTTACCTTTGCTTTGCGAAAGTGGTAGACCACCAGCATGCTAACGAAGTCGAGCAGCATACACAGGGCTTGGAAGGAGATGATAGCAAGTCGCAAATACTTATCCTCCTGGACAAAGCAGGGGCTGTCATCAGCACAGTAGGGGCAGCCCTCCCTGCAGGGTAGGCAGACATGGGCTTCTTCTGACACATCTTTTGCACTTCCTGAAAGTTCCAAATAAAACCACAGTGTCATTGCACCTGTGAGATAGGTGAGTACACAAAACACATCCTCACCTCTTTGTTCCTTATCCCTCTTACTAAAGACCTTTTATCAATCTTCTTGCTAGGGGAGAGTTACTTTGTTTTTAGACTTAAATAAAATTCTTTTTATCCTTTCGATTAAAAAAAAAGGGACTCAAGGTAATTGAAAAACATTAGCAAAAATGGAAATAAAACTCCTTAAAGGCAAAGAACAGTTTTCCAATTCTGTCATATCATTATCTACCAATCCCCAAATGATATTTCCTATGGCAAAAATCATATTCATAAATATTTGTTAAAGAATTAACCAGAAGGAAGGATAGGAAAGTCGTCTCTTTTCTGTACCAAGTAATACACAACATTTTTGGAACGTCTTGACCTAGATGGCACAGAATCCAAAATGAGGCTTTGATTGCTCCTTAATTCAGTGGGGAGCTCATCTACTAAGTTCATTAGATCTAAATTGGATAAAATGATACTTAACTGGCAGTTGTTCAGTGTGCAATTGCCTAATGATGGTGCATCCTTTGCCCAGAGTATAAGCCATACTTACAGGCTATCATGTAATTTCCCACTTTGCCTACTCATAAGACATTTCCTCACTACTAACTAACTGCTGCTACTGATCAGCCCTTTACTTTTAGATTCTTCTCTCTCAGTTGTCAAACTTAACTTAGCTCTGAAGCTCAATAGGAGAAGATTTTCTTTGAGTTTAACACTGGGAAATATCCAATTAAAAACATATACTAAAAAAAAAAAAAAAACCCACAAAAAAAAAACTATTTCCAACTCTGAACTCAATATGAAAGACATTAGTGAATATATACCTGAATTAGTATGTAACACAACCACCCTGTTCAATATGTAATACAACCTTGACTGATTGAGGAATCTGGCAAAGAGGTTGCTCTGGTTAACAGCATTTTAATAACACAAAGTTTAACAGAAAATCTTTATCACTTTCAATTCTTGTTGACGGTTCATAATCTTTCTAACTGTATTTGTCTGCTCTTCTTCCTTAATAAATATAAGAACAAAAGCATAATTGAGTATTTCTTTGATGATTCAGGATATCATGCTGTTCAAAAGTCACTATTCGTTACATAGTGAAAAGTGCACAAGTTTTCGTATCCAGCAGATATGGTTCCCATTCCTAGATAGCTCTGAGATATTAAGCAACTCATTTGACTACTTTGGGTCTTAGTTTATTTATGTTTGAAATATGAATTGTTGTGGGTATTGAGTTAACACGTATAAATCAGAGTGCCTGGTTTTCTCTTCTCCAAATACTGAAGATGCAAAAAGGGAGTTGAAATCCACCGGTGCCTTAAAGAAAAGTATTACTGTTCAAAAACAAGACAGAAGAAAGAGCCGAGGTAAGGAGGAAGTGAGTGGGAATGATAAACTCCATTTTAGAGAAGATAACTTTGAGGTCCAACTCACTGTCCAGCAGTAATATACAATGAGAAATGAGCAATAATACAAGACTGGGGTTTGGGAGATGGGTCAGTCAGAGAAAGAACCTACAGAGAGCTCAGGGAACGGATAAGGCAATGATTGGGGAATACAAAGAGTAAGAAGCTAAACAGGTAGGAATTTTTACAATGTCATAATAGAAAACAGATTTACTGGAACATGCTGACATGTGATCAAAGATGATGACTGAGGAAAGGCTATGAGGTATGATGATTGTTTTATCTGTCACTGACTGTTAAGACAGTGGTTTCCAAGAAGTGACAGATATTATAACTAGTTTGTCAGAGCTTAGGGAATAAATATGAGAAAAAATAGAGTATTATTTCAATAAATCTCGTATTGAATGAAACTAATGACAGAGTATATGTTAATTGAATTTAAATAAAATTAATTTTTAAAAAGATTTTTTTTTAATTTTATTTATTTATTTGACAGAGAGAGATCACAAGTAGAGAAGCAGGGAGAGAGAGAGGGGGGAAGCAGGCTCCCGGCTGAGCAGAGAGCCCAATGCGGGGCTCGATCCCAGGACCCTGGGATCATGACCTGAGCCGAAGGCAGAGGCTTAACCCACTGAGCCACCCAGGTGCCCCCAAAAGATTTTTTAAATAAATTTTTATAAAGGGGAGAAATCAGTTGAAAACTGTTTTGAAATATAGACAAAAGACAATGTGGCAGCCAATCTTGTAAAGTCTTATACTTTTCAACAACTCAGCTTGAGAATGAGGAAGGCCAGTTTTGAGGATGAAGACATGAAAGATTAAAGTGGCAACAGTACCCAAGATGACTCGTTGGGATCACTCGGCAGAAAAAGAACCCATTTAGTGTAAGATGGTATGATCTACTGGAACACCTATCCAAAATGGCTTTTTTCCCTTATTTTCTACAATTATCAGCATAGAAGCAAATGAGGAGGATAGAGCAGTCGAGGATAGAGAGTAAAGGACTGTGACGGTGGCATTACATCACAGGGAGGGAGGAAATGCCAGTTCAAGGCTGTAATGGGGCTGCAGCCCTCACTCCTTCAGGGTAGCCAGGGCTCAATCCTCCAGAGCCCTCCTGAGTCTGAGCTAGTCTGAGGGACTAAAGAGGAAAACATTTCTTCACCATCAACCTAATTCATTGATCAAAGGTGGCCTCCAGGGTCATTCACTCCCATACACTTTTTGGTTAGGCACTCATGCATTTGGAGCTGATTCCTGCATCTTGTGCCATGACTGTAGCGGTGCCCCACAGGAGAAAAGAAATTGAAAAGTGTGGTATGAGGTTCCAGTCGGAGGCAAAGCATAATACACCTGTATTTATGCAAAGCTTTCAGGCAATAGAACAATGACTGGATAAGACATCAGGCCAAGTGGCATTAAAAGGGATTAAAAACAAGTATCTGATATGGACAAAAACTGGCATATACATCAAGAGCTACAAAGTATGAAAGTCTGGGATACTAAGAAAGCAGTAACTGAATTAACCATGTACTAAATGGATATTCATGTAAGTGAAGTGAGAAGGGGCCACTGCCCTGAATAAGATAAAGATGCCAAGAATTTAGATGCACTAATGTTGGTGACGAAAATGTCAAGAGGTCTATGAACAAATTGGAAGACAGAGGTCAGGATTTCCCTTTCTGGCCAAAATGGAAGAATATGAGTTGGAATTTACCTTCCTATCAGAAACAATGAAAAGAATAAACAAAACATTAAAGTTATGGTTTTACAGACTGGACATCTGGTAAGAAAGGACAGTAATTCCTAACAAGTGCAAACAATCCTCAATATACCAAGCTACTATAAACAGAATCAAAACAAAAGTTAAGTTAGTAAAGAAAAAGTATCTATGGAAAGTCTTTGTTTTGTGAAATAGTCCTTCTTAAGCCAATCTTTGCTTTCTTGGTTCAGCTATTCTCATTGGTTTAAGAAGCTCCTAGTTGCCTATAAGCCAAGCAGTACATAGTATTTACTTTCAATACAAATTAAACTTGAAACTTCACCAATACCTAATGGCATAATTCTCTTAGACAGTATGAGCTATTTAGTATTTTGAATCACTCATGCCTGAGAAGTACAATTGAACAACATAGGTTTGAAACACATGGTCCACTTATACATGGATTTTTTTTTCAATAAATATACTGAGAAATTTTTGGAGAATTTTGACAACTTGGAAAAACTAGCAGATAAACTGTGTAGCCTAGAAATATTGAAAAATTAAAAGAAAAAGTTGGATATGTCATGAATGCCTAAAACATATGTAGCTACCAGTCTATTTTAATTTTTATTATCATAAAACATATACAAATCTATTACAAAAACTTAACATTTATAAAAATGTATACATACTTACAGACCACACATGGCACCATTCTACAGTTGAGAGAAACGTATTCAACTGTATAGATGTAGTATTAAATCATGACTGCTTCAAATTAAATGTAGTAATACTGTACTACTCCAGTAATTATGTAGCCATCTCCTGTTGGAGATGCTACTGTGGGGAGCTTGAGCATTGCCAGTATCAGCCTGAAGCCCATCTGATGCTAATCATCTCTGCAGGAGCATTTTGTCATTCCAGTAAATTTCATACTCATAAAAATTGATCCTTCAGGATTCTCATGTATTCATGTGTATGTGTTTAGGACAATTCTCTAAACCTTGAATAACACCATGGGACCCATACAGAGTACCACTAGTGATGCTGGAAGGGCTTCCAGGAAGCAGAGAAAAGTCATGTCATCACAAGAAAGAGGTGAATTGCTTGATATGTACTAGAGATTGAGGTCTGCAGCTGCAGTTGCCTGCCATTTCAACATAAAAGAATCCAGTGTAAGGACCATTGTAAGAAAAGAAAAAAAAGAAAAGAAAAGAAAATATTTTTTTTTAAAGATATTTTATTTATTTATTTGTCAGAAAGAGAGAGAGAGAAAGCACACAAGCAGGCAGAGAGGCAGGCAGAGGCAGAGAGAGAGACAGGCTCCCTGCTGAGCAAGGAGCCCGATATGGGACTCGATCCCAGGACCCTAGGATCATGACCTGAGCCGAAGGCAGCGGCTTAACCCACTGAGCCACCCAGGTGTCCCAGAAAAGAAAATATTTTTATCTCATATTGAAAATGCAGCTTTTATGTGGGTGCAGGATTACTATAAGGAAAGCATACCTATGGACTCTAATATGATTTGGAAAAAAGTGAATTCATTATATGAAAACTTAAAGATAAAGGAAGGTGAAGGATCTAAATGCTGGAGAATTTAATGCCAGCAAAGGATGGTTTGATAATTTTAGAAAGACATTTGGCTTAAAAAATGTCAAGGTAACAGGAGAAGCAGTGTTTGCCAACCAAGAGGCAGCAGATGAGTTCTTGGATGCCTTAAAGTAAACCATTTTCTGGGTTGGTTCCATCAATGCTGTGTTCTTGAAGTCAGGAAGTACTTCTCTAGTAAGGTACTGCCTATTAAAGTTCTTTTGATAATAGACAATGCCCCTGGCCAGCCAGGACCCCATGAATTCAACACTGAAGGCATGAAAAAAGTTCAGCTTGCCCCTGAACAAGATGTCTCTAATTTAGCCTCTAGATCAGGATGTCATAAGGACCTTTGAGGCTCGTTACATGGCATTCTATGAAAATGACTGTCATGGCTGTGAAAGAAAACCACAATGGAATATTACTCAGCCATGAGAAAGGATGAATACTTACCATTTACATCGACATGGATGAAACTGGAGGGTATTATGCTGAGTGAAATAGGTCAGAGAGAGACAATTATCCTATGGTTTCACTCATAATGTGGAATACAAGTAATAGTACAGAGGATCATGAGAGAAGGGAGGGAAAACCGAATAGGAATAAATCAGAGAGGGAGACAAATCATGAGAGACTCTTAACCATAAGAAACAAACTGAAAGTTGGTGGGCGGCGGGGGATGAGGTAATTGGGTGATGGGCATTAAGAAGGGCATGTGATGTGAGGAGCACTGGGTGTTATATCCAACTGATGAATTATGAACTCTACATCTGAAACTAATGATGTACTACTATATGTTGGCTAATTTAATTTAAATTTTAAAAAGAGAGAGAACCACAATAGAGAGAGCATCATAAAAGTCTAGAAGGATTACACACTGAGGATGACATCATTATTACAGAAAAGGCCATAAAAGCCAAGGCCAAAACTAAATTCCTACTGGGAAAACCTGTGACAAATGTTGTGCATAACTTCACAGGATTTACAACAGAGCCATGCAAAAAAGGCAGGGAGTGAGGGTAAAGGGTGATATGGATGTTGGAGAAATGTAAGAGTTAATAGATACCACAGCAGAGGGATTGACAGAAGACCATTTGATGGAGATGAATGCTTCCAAACCAGTGCCAGATGATGATGAGGAAGAGGTAGAAGAAGTAGTATCAGAAAACAAACTGACATTAGACAATCTGGCAGAAGGGTTCTGGTTATTCAAGACTGCTTTAACTTCTTTTACAGCATGGACCATTCTATGATACAAGCACTAAAACTAAAGCAAACAATGGTGGAAGGATTGGTACCATATAGAAACATTTTTAGAGAAATGAAAAAATAAATGTGTTTCCATGAAGTTACAGCAAGTGTACCTCATTCTCCTGCCTCCTCTTCCACCTATACCACCCCTGAGACAGTCAAACCATCCCCTCTTTCTCCTCCTCCTCCTCCACAGCCTACTCAACAAGAAAACAATGAGGTGAAGACTTTCATGATGATATACTTCCATTTAATGAATAATAAATAATAATCATGTCATACAGTTAATAAACTTACTTGTTGTGCATGTATACTTCTTCATGTGAAAATCTAATAGCTGTTAAGCAAGAATCGTAGGAGACATTTCTGCATCATCATCACCAATCCTGCTTAAGCATTCATTGTGTAGAACATCATGTGCAAGACACATATGGAAATGGAAAAGCTATCCTTCCAAAGATATGCAGTAAGTGATATTTAATATAAAATTAATAATGTGTTAGTTTGCTTACAGTTTTATAACTTGGCTTTTGAAGAATTACGTTACCATATCCTAGCCCTCTCTCTCTCATAATTGGAGAAACTGTGCTTGGCCTGTCAGCACAGGTAAGTGTTTTTCTCTAAAAATGTAACAATGTTTCCAATACTATATTAAGAAGATGATTATAATACTGCATGTCTTGAAATTTTTTTCTTAAAGATTTATTTATTTTAGAAAGAGAGAGAGCACAAGCAGGAGCGGCAAAGGGAGAGAGAATGTCCATTAGACTCTGCACTGAACATGGAGATGACACTGGGCTCGATCCCACAATCCTGAGATCATGACCCAAGCTGAAACCAAGAGTAGGATGCCTAACTGTACCACCCAGGCACCTCTGTATGCCATAAAAATGTTATAATGATTCATTCCTTAGCATATAAGGTAGGCCTTCATGAAGCAACTGTATGATTACACTAGGTTACTATAAAGCAATCATATTGCTGCTTCTTTATCAATGCATGAATTGTAATATCTATAACTAAATATAAATTTCTTTTTCACATTATCTTTTCATTTTTTATGTCTATTGTTAGTAATACATATAGCATCTACAGTGTCTTGTAACATAAAAGATAATACTGATGTAGGTAATGATATATGATTCATCTTGAAAAAAGATAACATAAACTTATGATACTGATAAGTGCAATACAATAAATGTATTTTCTCTACCTTACGATTTTCTTAATAATGTTTTTTCTCTAGCTTTCTTTATTGTAATAATAACTCATAGTACATAATATATATACAAAATATGTGTTAATCAACTCTATAGTATTGGTAGGACTTACAGGCAACAGTAGGCTATCAGTTGTGAAGTTTTGGGAGAGTGAGGAATTATACATGGATTTTTCACTTTGCAGGGGATTGGCACTCCAAACCCCCATGTTGTTCCAAGGGTCAAATGCATTGCAGAATGTTAAGTGCTTTGTATATCTGAACTTGTTAGTTTTTGTAACATGACCATGGCAAGCAGTTACAGTCACATTCTAACTACATTTCCAAGTCCTCCAGCTTAGTTAACTTTTCCATTGTTTTTAACCAATTTTAATTTGAGAATTTCTTTTGGCTTAGGACCAAACCTATGGTCCACCTTTAGTAAATGCTCAACATCTAAGCTTATCCCTGATTTTTTTCATGAACAATATTTTACTTTTGCCCAATTTCCTCATTAATTGTTAATTGTTATTCTGCTGCATAGTATATATTTCTGTATGGTACTCCCAATCAGTTTTGGAATGAGGTTGAAGACAAAAAGCATTGATAAAATAATACTTCAAGTTTTACAGAATTTGATAGAAACAAATTATTATTCAATCAGCAACTATTTTCTGAGTGTTAAATTATGTGTCGGGAACTATTTTACTGGAATTAATTAGTGAACAAAACAAAGATCTCTGTGCCTGTGGAATATGTGTTCTACTGAGGAAAATGGACACAACCAATCAACGTAATAAGTAAATAACATGTTATGAAAACTGAGAAGTGCCAAGAGGAAAAATGAGTAGAGCAAGGTCAGGGGAATCAGATCTACTGGAGGTAGGAGCTGCACTTTTAAGTAAGTGGTTAATGTAGATCTCATTCTAAAGGTGATATCGGAGCAAAGATTTGAAGGAGATAAGAGTTATCCATTCTGTTGTGATTGAGAATTCCAGGCAGAGGAAATAGCCATTACAAAGATCCAGAAGTGAGAGCATATCAGGTGTATGTGAGGAAGTGCAAAGAGGCTGTTGTGGCTAGAGCAGATTGAGTGTGGGGCAGTATAGTGGAAGTTGAAGGCAGAGATGTAATAGGGCCAATCATAAAGGGCACTTGTGGGCCACTTACAGGGACTTGGATTCTACCCTCAGTAAGATAGAGCACCATGTAGGATTTTGAGTAGGGGAATGACATGATATACCTTGTGTTGTTATAGGATTATTTTGGTATGCAGAATATACTGGAGTAGGTAAGGGTAAAAGTAGGGAAATTAGTGAGCAGTTTCCAGTAATCCACTTGAAACCTGTGGTGGCGGGAACCACAGTACAACAGTAAAAACTTTAAATTCAGATAGAATTTTAAGATGGAGTCAAGAAGATTTTTCTGATGATTTGGTTATGGAATGAGGGAGAAAGAGTCAAGGATAATTCCTGTTTGGCATTGACAAGTGGATGGATGAAGTTACTAACAACCAAAATGGAGAAGAATGCATGTGGAAGTTTTTGGAGTAGGCCATAAATTCAAACTTGACATTTCAGTTTGAAGATGTCTACTGGAGACTGAAGTGATGATGTCAAGTCTGGAGTTTGGAAGAGAGGTCTGCATTGATGATAAAGACACAAAGTTCATGGGCACATAGACAGCATTTATAACCCTGCTACTGGGGCAGATCACCAAAAGAATGAATGTAGACAGAGATGACTCCTAGGGTCCTCTAATGTCCAACAAAATTCTTAGTCACACAAAACTTTCCCTGGCTCTGACTCAAATTTTAAAGGTTATTGCATTAATTTTTTTCCATAACCACAAAAAGTTTTTTCCAAAACCATAAAAAAGTTTTAAAACAACCAACTGCAGATAAATACTTTCTTTGGGTTTAAATATGACTTACTATTGTCAAATAATTAAAGCTGCTGTTTTGGTTTGGGATCCCCAAAGGCAAAGCCTGAGAAAAGGACCCGAGTATACATAGGTGATTTGTAGGTGATCCCCCAAAAAACAGGAGTGAAAAATGAGCTACAAACAAGAAAGAAAGGAAAGGCAATAAAAAGTATTGAGCTGGATATCACCATGGAGAATGTGAACTAAATTTTCCGGGGAGGACCTAACAGCTGCATACAACACCCCTCAGATTTGTCTTTCCAGAGAGTGGAGGAACCTGGCACACTTATGCAGCAACCACCAATCCTGCTGGTTGATAACTGTTCCCAGGAGCCTTCAATTCCTCGGCACTCCTGCATAAGGCTAAGCAAGCTTATGGGACTTCAGAGAAAGCCCTGAGGCAAAAAAGGGGAAGAAATTCTGTGGGCATTTAAAGTAAGAAACTGGCAGCATGTCCCATAACTATCATAATAGCTACAATATGAAGTGGGTCAAGAGTATGGGATACAGAGCACCAAAAAAAGCCAAAACCAAAACCAAAAACTATGATAGCTTCTAGGTTCCAAAATCAGCTGTTTCTGGTGCTGTTCAGATACAATACAATTTGAATGGTGCCACCTAGATCTGAACAACACGCTTAGCCATAAACTACACACAAAGAGATGAAGAAGCTTGGGAACTTGCGGGACACACAGGTAATTCTAATAATGCTATTAAATACTTCTCTATACATTCACAAAGTAATTTACTTTGCAGAAATAGTTTATTGTTGCCTCTGGTCTTTTTCTTTCCTCTGTAATACTATGTCTCCACCAATTTGTTAAAGATTGTAGAGAATACAATTAATTACTATTTTATTTAAAGAGCAGGGCCCTCTCCAGTTCACTTTTTGTTATATAGATTGTAACTGAATTGCAGTAAGGTGAGATGCTCTAACAAATTGTGTTGGTCAAACTACCCAAATCAGATTTTCAAGACCTGGAGGCCCAAGAAGCTTAAATCATCACCAAAGGAACAACCTTACTTTCACATTAGCAAAAAAAAAAAAAAGGAAAAATAGTTTCTCTTCTCAGATTTTGCCATATTCAACAACTCAGATTGGTATTGTCATGGGCTCACATAAGACATTTTGCAACATTCTAAACATTTGGGTTTGAGATCAGTTATTTCTTCTATTTAAGACATAACTGAGGATTTTTTTAAAAAAGGAAAAAGAACAAATTCTCTTCTGCAATTAAAACAGAGTACATTTGTTCTGGGAGCTTGGGAAGATGGCAGAGTAGGAGGACCCTGAATTCTCCCCATCCCACATTTACAACTAGGTATCATCCACATCTAAGTCAATAAACTGGAGAGTGATCCAAAGACTGGCAGATCAAACTCCACAAATAAATATAGGGAAGAAGCTGCATCTGAAAGGTTAAGAAGGTCAGAAAGGCAGAAGGAGGCTGCCAACAGGAGGGAGGGAGCTGTACACATGAAGAGGGCAGAGAAATGGGCCCCTGCACCAAGGAGATCATGGAGAAGATTAATCCCCATAACCTGTAACATCTGGGTTTGAAAATCAGGGAAGCTGAATTGTGGGAATTTCTAAAACCAAGAGGACTTGCAGCCTAGTGCTTTAAGTCAGTGGACTCAGCAGTGGGCAAACCAGGATGGTGAGTGATAGATGGGTCTCTGCCCTGAAAGAGAAAGCAGCTTGAGCAAAGAGACAACACAGAAATAGTTTACACAACAGGGCTAGGGAAGGAGGGCGTTGGTATTGGTGTTGGTAAATGGGAGACAGAGCTGTTCATACTGATTTCAGAGCATGTTGGGGAATTTCCCCAAATCTGAGGGAACTGGCAGTTGCCATTTTCCTTTTCTGCTTCCTAGCATACATACAGAGCCACCTGCAGGAAGTGCTCCAGACACTTGCTATTAACCTGCTAGCAGTGCACCTGAGGACTTGCATACTCCATTTCTGCTAGCCTCAGCCCTGGGCTCAGGGCAAATTTTGGGAACATATAGGCTCCACCCAGCTGCCGGATGCAAAGCTGCCACCACATGCCAAGCCTAGCCAAGCCTAGCCAATGCAATGCATCCCCAGCCACCCTGGCCCCCAGCTGGTGCATCATTTCAGGGAATCTGAGATATGACTAGTGGCCCAATGCAAATTTGGTAACAACCCTGCCCTGCTCCCGAGTTCCTTGGCAGAAGGAACTGTTCGAAGTTCCCCGTCAAAGCTGGCCTGCTGGGTCCCACTAACACTACAGAGAACAAACACAGTCCAGAACAAACACAGACCACAACATGCAGAGAGTCAGTGCAGCTGACTGCACTGAAAGAAAAAGTGACTCAGACACAACAGGAGGGCATAAGCAGCACACAAAGGATCCTCTCCTGAAGTTCCAGGTTTGGGGGAAGAGTGGACACTGCTGTGCAGGGCACTCCAGGGACTTTTCTTCATAAAGTCACTACTTTCAAGAACAGAAGACATAGCTGACCTTCTTAACATACAGAAACACACACACAGAGGCAGACAAAATGAGGAGACAGAAAAACTTATCCCCAGTGAAAGAACAAGACAAGGTCATGGCCTGAGATCTAAGTGAAACAGATATAAGTAACACGCCTGATAGAGAATTTAAAGCAATGATCATTAGGATACTTACTGGTCTTGAGAAAAGTGTGGAAGACATTAGTGAGACCCTTAACAGAGATAAGGAATAATAGAGCAGAGATAAAAGAAAATAAATGAAATGAGAAACACACTTGATGGAATGAACATCACAATGGAAGAAGCAGGGGAATGAATTAGTGACCTAGAAGACAGAATAATGGAAAGTAATCAAGCTGAAATACAGAAAAAAGAATTCTGTAAAATGAGAATAGACTTAGGGAACTCAGAGATTTCATCAAACATAATCACATTTATATTATAGGAGTCAAAGAAAAAGAAGAGAGAGAAAAGGAAGCAGAAAATTTATTTGAAGAAATAATTGCTGAAAACTTCCCTAATCTGGGGAAAGAAATCCAGATCCAGGAGGCACAGAGAACTCCCATCAAAATCAACAAAAGCAGATCCACACCAAGACATATTATAACTAAATTTGCAACACTTAATAATAAAGGAAAAGAATTTAAAGCAGCAAGACAAAAGAAGTAATTTACAAGAGAAAAATCCATAGGGCTAGCTGGAGATTGCTCAACTAGAACCTTGGCAAGCCAGAAAGGAGTAGTCTGATATGTTTAAAGTGCTGACTGAGAAAAATCTGCACCCAAGAATACTCTATCCAGCAAGGCTATCATTCAGACTGAAGGAGAGATAAGGAGTTTCCCAGACAAACAAAAACTAAAGGAGCTCATGACCACTAAACCAAACCTGCAAGAAATACTAAAGGGAACTCTGAGCGGAAAGGAAAAGACCAAAAGTGACAGTATGAAGGTAGGAAACACAAAGCACTAAAAATATTTCTGTAAAATAATCAGTCAAGGTACTGACAAAAAAAAGGGATATAAAATATAATAACATAAAACGTGGGGAGGAGAGGAGAAAAGAATAGGCTCAAACTTAACCACCAACTCAATATCAGCTGCTATATGCAGAAGAGGTGATACACAAAACAATGGTAACCACATATCAAAAACCACTAATAAATATGCAAAGAATAATGAGAAAGAAATCCAAATATATCATTAATGAAAATCAGCAAACCATGAAATAAAGAAAAACAAGAAAGGGTCAAAGAAAATCTCCAGAAAAAGAAAACAAAACAGGTAATAAAATGTCAATAAATACATACTTACCAACCAAAAGACATAGGGTGACAGAATGGGTAAGAAAAATAAGACCTATCCATATGCTGCCTATAAGAGACTCATTTAGACATAAAAGCAACTGCAGATTGAAAATGGGGAGATGGAGAAACATCATTTATGTAAATGGATGTCAAAAGAAATCTGGAATAGCAATATTTATATCAGACAAAATAGACTTTAAAACAAAGACTAACAAGAGACAAAGGAGGACACTATATAAAAATAAAGGGGACAATCCAACAAAAAGATATAATAATTATAAATATTTATGCATCCAACATAGGAGCACCCAAATATATAAAACAGTTAATAACAAAACTAAAAGAACTAATCAATAATATTACAATGATAGTAGGGGACTTTAACACCATGTTTACATCAGTGGACAGATCATCTAAATAGAAAATCAACATGGAAGCAATCAATGGCTTTGAATGACACACTGGACCAGATGGACTTAACTGATATATTCAGAGCATTCTATCCTAAAACAACAGCATACCTATTCTTTTCAATGGAACATGAAATGAATATGGAACAGTCTCCAGAACAGATCACATATTAGCCCACAAAATAAATCTTGAAAAATTCAAGAAGACTGAAATCATACCATGCATTTTTTCTGACCACAATGTTATGAAACCAGAAGTCAACCACAAGAAAAAAATTTGGAAAGACTACAAATACCTGAAATTTAAATAACATGTTACTAAACAATGAATGGATCAGCCAGGAAATAAAAGGAGAAATTTAAAAGTGCATGGGCAAAAATGAAAATGAAACACAAATGTCCAAAACCTTTGGGATACAGCAAAAGCAGTTCTAAGGGGGAAGTTAATAGCAATACAGGCCTACCTCAAGAAGCAAGAAAAATCTCAAATAAACAACTTAAACTTGTACCTAAAGGGACTAAAAGAGAATAACAAACAAAACCTAAAATTTTGCATGAAGGAAAAGAATAAAGACTAGAGGAGAAATAAAAATTGAAAAATCATAATAGAACCAATCAATGAAACCAGGAGCTGGTTCTTTGAAAACATCAATAAAATTGATAGACCTTTAGCTAGACTTATCAGGAAAAAAAGAAAAAGGACTCAAATAAATAAATCACAAATAGCAGAGGAGAAATAACCAATACAATAAAAATACAATTATGAGATAATATGAAAAACTATATGTCAACAAATAGGACAACCCAGAAGAAATGGATAAAGTCCTAAAACATAAACTACCAAACTTTAAACAGGAAGAAATAGAAAAGTTGAACAGGCCAATAAACAGCAAAAAAATTGAATCAATAATCCAAAAAACTCCCAAAAAACAAAAGTCCAGGACCAGATGACATCTCAGGTGAATTCTATCAAACATTTAAAAAAGAGTTAATACCTAATCTTCTCAAAATATTCCAAAAACAGAAAAGGAAGAAAACTTCCAAATTAATTCTATGAGACCAGCATTATCCTGATACCAAAACCAGATAAAGACACCACTAAAGAAGAGAACTACAGGCTGATATCCCTGATGAGTACAGATGCAAAAATCCTTAATAAAATACTACCAAACTGAATTCAACCAAGCATTAAAAAAGAATCATTTACCATGATCATGTAAGATTTATTCCTGGCTTACAAGGGTGGCTCAATGTTCACAAATCAATGTGATAGTTCATGTTAATAAGAAAAAGGATAAGAACCATATGATTGTTTCAGTAGATGCAGAAAAAAGCATTTGACAAAGTACAAGCATCCGTTCATAAAAATCCTCAACAAAGTAAATTTCGGGGGAACATACCTCAAATTAATAAAGGCCACATATGAAAAACCTACAGCTAACATTATCCTTAATGCAGAAAAACTGAGAGCTTTTCCCCTAAGGTAAGGAGCAAGACAGAGATGTCCATTCCCACCAGTTTTATTCAACATAGTATTAGAAGTACTAGCCATAGCAATCAGACAACAAAAAGAAATAAAAGACATCCAAATCAGCAAGGAAGAAATAAAATTTTCACTATCTGTAGATGACATCATATTCTATATAGGAAACCTGAAAGACTCCACAAAAGAATGGCTAGAACTAATGCACAAATCCAGTAAAGTCACAGTACAGAAATCTGTTGCATTCTATACACCAATAATGAAGCAGGAGAAAGAAATTAAGAAAACAATCCCATTTACAATGGCACTAAAAATAGTAAGATACCTAGGAATAAACCTAACTAAAAGGTGAAAGTGCTTGTACTGTGAACACTATAAAACACTGATAAAAGAAACTGAAAATGACACAAAGAAATGGGAAGACATCCTGTGCTTATGGACTGGAAGAACAAATATTTTTAAAATGTCCATGCTAAACAAAGCAATCTACACATCTAATGTAATCCCATCAAAATCCAACAGCATTTTTCACAGAGCTAGAATATACAATCCTAAAATTTGTATGGAACCACAAAAGACGCCAAATAGCCAAAGCAATCTTGAACAAGAAAACCAAAGCTGGAGGCATTCACAATTCTAAACTTCAAGTTATATTATAAATCAAAACCATATGGTATTGGCACAAAAATAGACACAGAGATCAATGAAAGAGAATGAAAACCCAGAAATAAATCATCAACTATATGGTGAGTCTTTGACAAAGCAAGAAAAGAATATCCAATGGGAAAAGACAGTCTCTTCTATAATGTTGTTGGGAAAACTTGACAGCCACATGCAAAAGAATGAAACTGGACCACTTTCCTACAATATACACAAAAATAAATTCAAAATGGATGAAATACCTTAATGTGGGATAGGAAACCAAAAAAATACTAGAAGAGAACACAGGCAGTAACCTCTTTGACATCGACCATAGCAACTTCTTTCTAGATGTCTCCTGAAGCAAGGGAAACAAAAGCAAAAAAGCTTTTGCACAGTGGGAAAAAAAACAACAACAATCAATCGATAAAACAAAAAAACAACCTACAGAATGAGAAAAGATATTTGCAAATGACATATCCACTAAAGGTTTAAGATTCAAACTATATAAAGAACTTATAAAACTCAATGCCCAAAAACCATATAATCCAATCTAAAAATGGCAAAAAAGATAAACAGACATTTCTCCAAGGAAGATATACAGATGGCCAACAGACACATGAAAAGATGCTCAACATCATGAATCATCAGAGAACAGCAAATCAAAATCATGAGGTACCACCTCACACCTGTGAAAATGGTTAACATCAACAACACAAGAACACAAGAAACCATAGGTGGTGTTGAGGATGTGGAGAAGAAGGAACATTCCTTCAGTGTTGATAGGAATACAAACTGGCACAGCCACTCTGGAAAAACAGTATGGAGCTTCCTAAAAAAGCTAAAAATAGGGGTGCGTGGGTGGACAAGCTAGTTAGCATCCAACTCTTGATTTGGGCTTAGGTAATGATCTCAGGGTTGTGAGATCCAGCCCTGCACTGGGCTCCACACCGGGCATGGTGCCTACTTAAGATTCTCTCTCTCCTTCACCTTATCCCCTCTCCCCTTCTAAAAAAAATAAGTTAAAAATAGAACTACCCTATTGTAATGTAGCAATTGCACTACTAAGTATTTACCCAAAGAATACAAAAATGTAATTCAAAGGGATACATGCACCCTGATGTTTATACCAGCATTATTTACAATAGCCAAATTATGGAAACAGCTCAATTGTCCATGGAAGATTTGAGAATATATTTATATCTATGATGAAATATTACTCAGCCAAGAAAAAGAATAAACTCCTGCCATTTGCAATGATATGGATGGAGCTACAGAGTATAATGTTAAGTGAAATAAGACAGTCAGCGAATAACAAATACAATTTGATTTCACTTGTATGTGGGATTTAAGAAACAAAACAAATGAACAAAGGGAAACAGAGAGAGAGACAGAAAGATAAACCAAGAGATGGACTCTTAATTATAGAGAACAAACTGATGGCTACTAGAGGGGAGGTGCATACATGATGGGTTAAATAGGTGATGGGGATTAAGGAGGGCACTTGTGATGGGCACAGGGTGATGTATGGAAGGTTTAATTACCAATTTGTACACCTGAAACTAACACTGTATGTTAACTAATTGATAGAACTTAAAAAAATACATTTTTTTCTGAAATTTATTGTATTAAACTTATATAAGTAACAAAAATTAGCCTCTCTTTCATCCTCTTTCTCTTACCAGAAAAGTTCATTCCTAAATGAGACTTAGACACCATTTCTGTATTATGATAGAGATACATTTCTTTCACTAGTCCAATTTCATTGCTCGTCTATATTTCCTAATTATGGTCCTCTCCACATTGGTCTATTTTATTATTCACATAAATGAAGGTTCTTTCATAGTGATTGTAATGTCTCCCAATTCTGATTTACTGGGTAGACTGAGTGACTATTGAAACCTACTGAACACAACATCGCACTGAGGAACACAATCATCTCAGATAGTCCTGTTGAACAGCCCATTACTGCTATCCAAAGCCAGACTTAAACTTATCTACTCTCCCCCACTATTCTCTTCACAAACCTATTATCCAGATCTACACCAACACAGAGGACTTTTCATGCCTATTGCACTCTGTCTCTGTTCACTTCTCTTCCTGATGCTCCAAGTCCTTGTGGCTATCTTTATCTGCCTGTGTTCTTCTACTCTGCCTGTGGCTAAAGTTCTACAGATGTATATGCTGTACCCAAAGAAGCTGTGAACACAATAAGAATAGGAACATGATTTTCTATTTCCAACCTAGATTAATATTACAAAATATCCAATATACTGGGCCATAAAATACAATCATGAGAGCACGACATACAACAGAAGTTCATACACTGCATTATCTTCCCCAGGTAAGGCTGAAATAATAGTTACAGGTGTTATGTCTACTAACATAGTAGCAGCTAGATATAATGTTGGAAACTGACAAGTCCAAACCATTCTATAGTTCTTCATATAGGTAATACTAAATTATGTGGGTTAGATGAATGCTTCAATATTTGTGGATAAAAGCAATTTGTTAGAAAATAAATTATGATCACATTTTATTCTTTGTTCTTAGAAGTATCAGAAGATCAACCCACAAATGTTGAATAGTTGAGTGCTCTCATGAGAAATTTTCTCTTTAATAAGTGCCTTAACTTTATTTGAATAATCATGAGGTTCTGTAAGGGACACAAAGTGGCATAATGGGAAGAAAGAAAAACCACAAGTCAGAGACCTGGTTTCTAAAGCTCAAAAAAACTAAAGTTACAGATAGAGCCTTCTATATGCAGTATTTCCTACAGGATTCAAAGCATGATTAAATAATCTTCTGGTTCCAGAAACATTTTATCAATTTATGCTGAAGTTCTCTATCCAGGACAAGGGAATATATGCAGCTAGCAGAAATCATAACTAAATAATAATAATGAGCTTTTTGTTAATATACTAAATGGTACCTTAATTTATGATGGCTTGAAAACCTAAGTTCCTAGAGGACCAGGGCCATGATTTATATACCTTTTTATGCACTCAGTGCATAAACACAGTGTTTTATACATATTGAATACTCAGCAAATAATTGCTAATGATGAAAGAGCTCTTCCAAAAAAATAACTGTAATACAAATGTATAGTTGAAAATATTCAATCCAACAAATATTCAGGCTCTCAAATCATTTACGCTTAAGAATTCATTCAAAATGGTATTTTTCAAGATGCTAGACACAAATTAGAAAAATATGTTAGGAATAGGAGTTATTACAGGTGTCTTTGGAATCTATGGGAAAGTGTGTTTAGAAATCATCTTGGAGGATAATTTGATTTGGGAATCTCAGTTCTGAGCAACTTAAAAACATCCTCCATGCACAGAATCCCAGCATGCTTTGCTAAAACTTAAAAATGAAGATAATACTTAGAACTTTCAGATAAAACAAAGCTTCCTGAAAACAAATGACAATTATGAAGAGCTCTGAGCTTTGGCAATCGATAGCAGCTTTTCAGCTCATTATATGGATGATCAAGTATGCTGCCTTGAGCAAAAACATAAAAAAGGACATTGGGAGAAGGTTACAGTAGCACCACAGAATATCTGAAGCATCAAATATTCACCTGTAAATATGAGCCTGTCAAGATAAATTGTGAAATTTGTGAACAAGATATTAACCTTTTTTCTTATTTTAACTTTACTACACTGACCTCAAAACCTTGGGTTTTTTTTTTTTTTTTTAAGTATAGTTTTATATTTATATAAGCTAGTAAAAAAATAGAAACTTTAGGATGGGTAAATAAACCACAGTACATTACTCAATGGAATTCTATGGAGCTATTAAAATTATGCTCAAGAAGACTATGTATTATATATATTTTTTAAGATTTTATTTATTTATTTGTCAGAGAGAGTGAGCACAGGCAGACAGAGAGGCAGGCAGAGGCAGAGGGAGAAGCAGGCTCCCTGCTGAGCAAGGAGCCCTATGTGGGACTCGATCCCAGGACCCTGGGATCATGACCTGAGCCGAAGGCAGCCGCATAACCAACTGAGCCACCCAGGTGCCCCAAGACTATGTATTATATTAAAATGAATGTAATACCAAGTTTTCAGAAAGATCATATATACACATATTTTATAAAAACCGTAGATTAAAGGAATTAAAATTATCAACAGATTTCAAAAGACTTTCGAAATTCTATTTTCTATACACTCCAAAATTTCTTTAATGAACATATAATATTTTTACAATAAAAACATAAATATTTTAAAACTATGATCCTTTAGATAACAGTGAATAACAAAGTGAATTTTTGCTCCAAATCCCAAAGACCTAATTAACCCACCAATGCTACAAGTGTTGAAAAGTTTTAGACCTCTGAATGAAAACATAATGTTCTAAAAATTAGATTTTTTAGCTTTTAATTTTGATATAATTTGACATGTACAGGAAAGATGCAAGAATGATACAAATAAATTCTGTATATATACACTAAAAATGTAGTATATATACACAATAGAATGTTACTCAGACACGAGAAAGGAGAATATCCTGACATTTCTGACACCGTAGATGGATTATTCTATAAGAGATAAATCAGAGAAAGAGAAGCACTATATGAAATCACTTGTATGTGGAATCCAAAAAAATTCAAAACCTTAAAAAACAGAGATCAAATTGGCAGTTACCAGGAGATAGCAGTGAGGAGGATAAGACTGTTGGTGTTTAAGGTTACAAACTTGTAATGAGTAGTATATAAACTGTAGAGATCCAGTACACAGTACAATGAATACAGATAATAATATTGTACTGTAATGATGTAATGTAACAACATTGCCTCCATGGAAATCATATTAAAATAAAGAAATACATTAGAGTAATATGCTATAGATACCTTAAATTTCAAACATAACAAAAATGGAAAAAAAAATTCCATATAGTCTTTACTCAGACCCACTATTTACATTCGACAGCATTTCCCTTACCATTCATAGTCCCTGGGCAGATTGATAGATGTTTATAGATTTATATGTATACTACTTTTTCTGAGCCATTTAAGAGTAAGTTAGAGATACTGTGTCCCTTTTCTCATAAATACTTCAGTTTGTTCATCCTAAGAAAAGAGCATTCTCATGCAAAACCACAGTATAATAATCAAAATTGGGAAATTTAATATTGACATAATATTTTTTACAAATAGTCTATATTAAAATTCCATTAATTCTCAGTTATGTCTTTGTAGCTATTTTCATCCAACTAGGATGAATCTAGATGATGTATTGCATTTAGGTGCCATGTCTCTAGTCTCTGATCTGGAACATTATTAATGAAGAACACTACACCAAAAACTAGTGAGGTAATACATGTTGGCTAAGTGAACATAATAAAAAAAATAAAAAAGAAAAAAAGAAATACTGATAAGAGAATCTCATTCCAGAAAATTAAGTCTGAACTTCCAGAAATGAAAAAAAAGTCTTCTAGTCTTCAAAAAAACTCTGCTGATCAGTTGCAAGTTTTGATGTTTCATAACATTTTGTTTTATTAAGTATGAATCAGTAAAATTTTAAGATTGTTATCACAAAGCGAATATATAGCTATGAAAAATAATATATAGTAGATACATATAATATTAAATCCTGTTGTATGTTATTGTTGGCTACATTATTTTACATTGAATAATAAAGGGTAATACTTTCTATCATTAAACTAGAAAGTAGAGATGATTCCATAATGAGTACTTCATTTTTATGCTGTTCTTTTAAACTTTGTACTGCCCTTTGATATTCTAATATTAGAACAGTTAGCAGTATTAACAATGCTTTTCTAAAAATTTCACTCTATTTGCAGATTTTTACCAAAAAAATCTATTGAAATAAGCTAGACAATTCAAAATAACAAAAAAACTAGAGACACAGTTTTCAGTAATTTTCTTAGTTATCACTTTATTAAATATCAATTTCAGATAATAGTGCTGTTATTCCTACAGCAATACCAATTTCCACAAGAAAGTTCAGGAAAGATTAAACTGCATTATTAAAAATAAAAGTTGTCCTTACAAATAATGTTACAAATAATGTAGTAACTTAAACTTTCTCCTTCAACAAGGCAATATTGTCATGAGACTTGCGAATTAAATTAGTAGATAACATTAGAAAACTTACGTGGCAAAGTTCTACTTGAATGCCTTCTACCAAAACAAAAATTACATTGGGTATCCATTGACAAATTTTGTCATTTACCATAAAAACTCAAGTGGTAAATTTGGTTATTGCTGATGAAATACTAAAACTTTTCGAAAATTTTCTTAAAGTATCAGTTTTTTGGTTTGGTTTTCTGAAGATTCAACTAATGAACAAATTAAAAGGACAGTTTTCTTCTGCTCCTCTTTTTTTAAAAATAAAAAATATATAACTTTCTTAATCTCTTAGATTGATATTTCCTTGGAATAGAAGTATCTACCTGATAGACCAAAATGTACTTGCATTTTTATGACTTGTGATACCTGCTGTCAAAATGTACCACAGAAAGTTTTCTTTCTATGTTTTATGGAAGAAAAGTACTGTTTCTGATTCAGAATAGAATGAGTTGAAGTGGATTGAAGTAGAAGTTATGTATTTCAGGTCTTCATAGTACAAACATCAGATGGAAATATTAAATGTTTTGCTGAGTAAGATTCTTAAGTGCCAGAAGTATAAAACTGTTTTCACAAGAGCAAAAAGGTAATATTTGAATATTTGAATATGGAGAGGAAGCATGACTACATTTTAAGGCTAGTTAAATCTTAAAAGCTCTTACATTTGATCTGATTTACTAATACTGAACAGTGAGTTTATTTTACTCAAGACTGCCTTCATTTGTTGTTTGTGGGTATTTACAATAATGTTCTGGGAAGAGGTGGGTCTGTCCTGGAAGCTTAGACATTTTTTTTCTGTACTGCTTAAAAGAATGTCTGGGACAGTCAGTGCTCAATAATATTTTTGGCGCATGGATTTTTCGAACATAAGTCAATCGGCAGACCAATCAGAGGTCCCTTCTTGGAGGTACTGTAGCTCTCAGTGATAGGAATTGGCTCTGGCAGAGAAAGATAGAGTCTGGACCTTTGCAAGACTAGCCCACGTGCCCATATGCCATGAATCCCTCCTCCTTCCATTCTACAGACATGTGAGAAAAAGATGAATCACAATGAACGTAATTCAGCTCAAAGTAACAAAATCATGTCAGACAATGAGAGTTCAACATTAGCTCTATGGACAAATAATGGTACCAATAACCTAATGAAATCAGGTTAAACATCTCCTTTCTTTCCATATACATATTTGCTTTCTCATTAGAACCAAGGGTGGGGGAAGAACTAGAGGGAACATATTCATCCATCAAAGTTTGGACTTAAGATGCTGCAATTAGTTAAACACGGGAAGATATATTTGTTATTTGTTATTTGATGGTTTAGGATGATAAAGTAATCTGCCTCTAGTCTTCAGGTTGTTAAAATCACATCCAAAAATTAAGTGGGAAAAGGTACAGGTACATGAGTAGCCAACATTCAGATTTCTGTGTATATTTGGTTCAATATGCATAATATCCACATGGAGAGAAGAGTTAGCTGAATATGCGTATACTTAGACTGCTATCCAAAATGATTCCTCTTGTTACGACATGAATGTATATTTGCATATCCTAAAATCAGTATTAGCTAATATCATATACTTGCATCACAAATGGGTAGTTGTGAAAATAAGTTCCAAATGAGGCCCAGTACAAGCATTTTATTTTATTTTATTTTATTTTTAAGAATTTATTTATTTATTTGACAGAGAGAGATCACAAGTAGGCAGAGAGGCAGGCAGAGAGAGAGAGAGAGAGAGGAGGAAGCAGGTTCCCCACTGAGCAGAGGGCTCAATGCGGGACTTGATCCCAGGACTCTGAGATCATGACCTGAACCGAAGGCAGAGGCTTAACCCACTGAGCCAGCCAGGCGTCCCGCCCAGTACAAGCATTTTTTAAAATTTGTATTTCCTCACCATGAATATAGTCAGATTTCAAGTTTTCCCCTACCTTTCTATATGCTTACTTATACATTTTATATTCATTCTTCTATTGTCTCTGACATTTTTGTATTCTTCTTTGGACAAAAATACCATTTTAGATCTTAAAAAGATTCTGATATGACTTATAAAATTATTAGGCCCAAATGGATTTTTTTGCCAGTAGGCACTTTATTCATTCAATCCCTACAACATCCAATTCACAAATACTATAAACAAAAGGATTAAATTCTCCATATTCACATTAATATAACAATCACCATCATTTTAGGGATATAGTATGTTGTCTCATTTACTCCTTCCTCACAACAGGTAAGGAATAGATCCCACTATTCCTGCTTTATGAATATGGAAAAAGAATCTCAGAATGTATGAGAAAATTTCCCAAGTCTCCTGCTACTAAAAGGACACAAGATTAAAACCAAAGTACGTTTGATGCAAAGGCTCAGATCTGTTGTGAGTCAATTATTTGGAATTGTTAACAATTTCCTCTAGAGAAAGCACTGTGGCCTACTGTGAACATTGGAAAGAATGTTGGGTAGGAAACAAGCTGAGTATACTAGTTTTCTATTGCTGCTATAAGAAATTCCCACAAACCCAGTGTCTTAAAAATAAGAAAACAATTCCCACAAATTTATATTGCTCCTTAAATGAAACATAATATAGTTATATTCATTCTTACACTTCTATAGGTCAGACGTCTGACGTGGGTCTCACTTGGCTCAAATCAAGATGTCAGCAGGGCTATATATATATATTTTTTTTTTTTCTAGAAAATCTAGAGAAGATTTCATTTCTTCGCCTTTTCCAGCTTCCTAAGACCACCTACATTCCTTTGCTGGGTTTTTACCTCCATCTTCAAAGCCCACATGTAGCATTTCTCTGACCATTCCTGTGCCCTCAAAGGAATGGTGTCTCTTGACACCTGTAGTCTCTGGACTATAGACAGGAAAGTTTCCTGCTATTATTGGGACTTAGAATGGTTCCAATAATCAAGGAGAACCTTCTCATCTCAAGGTCTGTAACTTAATCACATCAGCAAAGTCCCTTTTTGCCATGTGAGGTAATACAATCACAGATTGTGAAAAATGGGAACACGCCAGCCTTTGGGGGGTGGGAACAGACATCATTCTGCCTATTACAATGAGCTTATATGCGAATGACTGACAGTCAAATTTCCCTGCCAGAGGTTTTTTAAAAAATATTTTGGGAAAGATGATTACTTACAACAGTGAAGCTCAAGTTAGCAGTCCAATAAAGTAAAATAATATAACTAAATAAAAGTAGTAATAAAAACATTTTTTAATCTAATGAAGTAAATTTTTTGGGTAGAAGAAAGATTTTTGGATGATTGAAAATTATATATGAGAGAGGTGCCCATTTTAAAGATTAAAAGAAAAAAATCTGGGACATGGGAATATGATCCTCTGCTGGGAAGTGGAGCAAAGACTAGATGAAAGGAAGAAAAATGGGGAAATACTTGGGGAATGAGGGAAATGGAATAGATATAAACTTCCAAATATAATCATCAGAACAACAACATTTTTGAGCATTTGATATGTGTCAACTGCCATGATTAGAACTTTGAATTTATTATTTAACCCTTATAACAATTTTATAAAGCATGTAATATTATCCTGATTTTACATATGTCATAAATGTAGGTTAGGGAAATTAAAGAATATAGCACAGTGCAAGAGAGTAGTAGAGCCAGGATTCAAACCCAACTTAAACTTGTTCCAAAGAATATGTTCTTTTTTTTTTTTTAAGATTTTATTTATTTATTTGACAGACAGAGATCACAAGTAGGCAGAGAGGCAGGCAAAGAGAGAGGAGAAGCAGGCTCCCTGCTGAGCAGAGAGCCCGAATCGGGCCTCGATTCCAGGACCCTGGGATCATGACCTGAGCCAAAGGCAAAGGCTTTAACCCACTGAGCCACCCAGGCACCTATGTTCTTAATTACTGTGCTTAACTGTGATAGAAATTCAACTCTGGTAGAAATTAAACAACCAGGGAAGTCCAATATAGTATGGAGTATGTCCCAACATTTGGAAAGAACATAACCAATGACTAACAGATTAAATGAGATAGTCGAGAGTCCAAGAATGTGGACAGCTCCGGAAACCCTCCCACCGGCAACTTGCCCCATCTTCCAGATACATTGAGTGACAACTTCATTCACTATGAGCAGGACTAACGAAGGAAGACATGAAAACTGAAAACTAGGCAAATGAAGGAGGCAAAAACAAAAGCACAGCTAGATGGGTAATTGCGCTACTACAACTGGAAAAAAACTGATCAGGACTAATTGTAATACAGCAAAGTGAATCAGATCCCAAGGCTGAAGTTGGACCAACAACAAAAGTGGTAATGCTGATAATCAGACTGTGATGTTCGTGCTCTCTTAACCTGTTCTAAATTTGGGGTTGGTACCTAGTCTGCAGAAAGCCAAGTATCTCCAGCCTACTGGCCATGAAAAAGAGGAGGGATAAACTTATTCCAGAAAGGTTAGCCTTGCTTAACAATTTGCTTAGAGTTCAGCATCCCTATATTGTACCTGCTTTCAAAGAGCTTCTTTTGCTTTTTCCCCAAGATAATACCTTTTTAAAATCTCTACATTCTTGTCTTCTGCCTTCTCCCATCATTAGCACCAGAGTTGCCAAAACAGGGACTGTTTTGGTCCCTGTTTGGGTCATTTGTAATTAGGTTTTTTTGGAAAGGTACACAAGCCAAAGTCAATCCAAAAGACAAGAGGAGTAAGACTGAAAGGCTGGGAATGTATCTACCGAAAAGAGAAAAGAGGTTTCAGTCAAGACAGAATTCATATTAAGATAGATGGATTTGAGAGACATGAGCATGTCATAAGCTTCTTTTTCATCAACCTGGAAGTGAACAGCCTGGATTTGAGGAGACAGTTAGACATCAGTACTTGGTTATTCTGAAATCCCGCTACCATCCAGATGTCAGATCCTATTAGTTCACATATGACCACCAGTTTCATGAGAGATGCCTAGAACACAGTCTCTGGGCTATCAGCACAATTTAAAATCATGTCATTTAAACATAGCCTTGTTGGTCTTTACAAGCTCTTTGTTTACTGTGGGTCTTAGATTTTAGATAAAGATTTTAAATCGCTTCATAGTTTAACAGGATTTTTAAGTCACATTTACATTTTCTCTAAGATGTCAGCACTGTATCTCAGCTCTTCTCTCCAAATGCAATAACATGACAATAACAGACATGGGGATTTCAGGTTTTGTTTTAGATGCACAACTGCAAAGCAAGTGAAGTACATTCTTTGCTGCTTTCTGTATCCTACTCTCTGGATCAGGCCACGAATTTCCTCCTGTTGCCTCTAGCTCCCAGGGATTTTTCCCACTGCCCTTCGCAATGCAGCACTGGTTGTTATACTTCTGCTGTCCCCATCCATGTCAAATTTATTCTCGAAAGTTCTAGTCTTAAAAAATTGGTCAATATGATAAAATGTGAGGTAAAGTGCTAATGACAAATGATGTTTAAGGATTATCTCTACACACGTCACTAATGTTTATCACTCACTACACCTGCGAACACATGACATGCCATGGACTATGCTTGCGGGTTCACATATGTTATCTCATTATCTCATATTGCATATCACATATGAAGACCCCCAAAATGAGGGTCTTCAATGCCTTCTTTACCCTTCGTTCCAGACCTACACATAGTCATTCCTTAAGTCAAGGGTAGCGCCTTAAGAACATGAGAAAACAACTGTCAATACGAGCTGCATGGATACTATGATTAAAAGACTAAATATATTAAAACACGGAGATAAGTAGTACCTGTTTTAATAATAACCAGGAATACAAAAAAAATGTTTGGATAGTCCTCAGTTGATTACCCTGGTAAGTTAGAACCTGCATTCTTGGTCAGATCACTGTATTCTTTCTTTAGGGCAAGGAGTGAATAATAATAGATTTTCCTGCAACCGGACAAGGCCACCAGGAAAGACAGTTTTGGTCAAAGCACACTTTACTGACTTCAAATTATAACATGTAGCTAGCTTTCTGCTCTGTCATTGAGGAAGGTCAGGTCTGGTTAAGTATGTGCTGAGGTCAAAGCTGAATCACAGCTAATGTCTAAATATAGATCATCTTTTAAAAACTGTGGCCTCTTTTCCATGGCTTCAGTGTGTACAACACAGGAGTTAGGTTTTCGCAGAGAAGCTGCCTTTTCTTAGGGAAAGTAGGTCCAGTGAAAAACGCTGGCTTTTAAAATAAGGAAGAAAGTAGGAGTGTGCAAATTAAATAAAGATAAGTTGTTAAAGGTTAACTAGTTTCTCCTGGTGGTGTTATAAGCAAATGGCATAGTCATTCTCTGGTTCTAAAATATTTAGATGTTTTATTTCAGTCACATAGTGGGAGCTGAGAACAAATGTGGGTAAACCAGATACAAAATACCTTCACAGAACATAAGCTAAAACCTATTCCCTTAATTCTTCAGTGTTGAATCATCTGTTATGTCTGGACCGTAAATGTGAAGAATGCCAAAGCAGCTCTGGTATTGCCGTGGTTTGGTACACACAGATACCAGGAAAAGCGGATCTACCCTGAAAACAGGTTATTGTCCCTGTTGTTGTATTAGTTTCTATGGCTATATAACAAATTACTGGAAATCTGGGGACTTAAAGTACCTATTCATTATTCCCCAGCTTCTGTTGATCAGAAGTGTGGGCGCCACATAACTGGGCTCTGTGCTCGGGGTCTCCCTGGACTGAAATCAAGGCTTTGGTCTGGCTGTATTCTCATCTGGAGCTGAGGATCTCCTCCATGTCTAGTCAGGTTTTTAGAAAAATTGAACTGCTTGAAGTTGTAGAACTGAGGTCCACATTTTCTTGGTTGCTGCCCATGAGTTTCACTCTCAGCTCTTAGGGGCTGCACTCGGGATTTAGACACGTGGCCCTCTCGCAACAAGGTAGTTTACTTCTTCAAGGCAGGCACTAGAATCTCTCTTCAGTTGGCTATGCTGGGAGGGAATCTTATTTAATGCAATGTAATCACATAGCTGACTACCAACACCTTTGCAATATAATATAACCCCCCCAAATAATAATAATAATAACAACAACAACAACAATAATAATAAAGCCTAAGCATGGAGTGACTACCTCTCTGTATTCCCAGATCCCACCCACACTTAAGAGAAAGTATTGGACAGAGCCTGTGGGAACAGAAGCTTGGAGGCCATCTTAGAATTATACCTGTAACTATTAATCAGAACAGGGGCTGAGTGCCGAACTATACAATGGAGAAGAGAGCAAAATGTTACTCATCTCCAGAGCATATATATTAAATGTAAACTGATTCAGTACCAAGAATAATGTTTTCCAGGAGAAAACAAAACAAAACGAAATCTACAAATGTCTACGAAAATTCCCAGAGGAAGAAACTCAGTCTCAATCTCAAGGTACCCTTTGAATTATGCCCAATAGAAATGCAAATTCTTATTCAGACCAATAATAAGGCTTGCAAAGATCTGTGCTCTCTAAAAGATACATGTACCTCAGTTTTAGTAACCCCAAACCCTAACTTCCTATGTAAATACCCTTTTTTATCACTACACTCCTTCTTTATGTCTAATCGCCAGCTACAAGCCAGTGTGGTAACACTGCATTCTCTAGAGATAAAGTAAAAAGTCAAAATTCAAATTATAACACCGACATTTTCTGGAGTAGGAGATGACCAAGTTTTGATTTTGGAGTACACACCCTGTATAATCACCTCCTCTAGAATGTCAGTGGACATGTAAATATGATGAGATAGTCTTTCTTTTCATTAAATTATCTTACCTGGCAAAATGATGGGTCACTCACTCATGATTATTTTATGTTATAAATGATTCAGTCTGAGCACAGTGAGAAAACTGTTTTGCAAGCCTTGAAGAGGGTGAGCTGCAATGTGGTAAGAGGGTCACATGGACAGGCCTTAAGGAACTCTTAGGAGCTGAGAGTAAACCCAGGCTGACGAACATCTAGCAAAAAAAAAAAAAAAAAAAGTGGGGGGGCCCTGCAAGATAGTGATCTGAATGGGCTTGGAAGAAGACCCTGGGCCTCGGATCAGATTACAACTCAGATGACACCTCAATTTTAGCCTGGTGATTCAGGTGGCCAAGCTAACCTCTGACTGGAAAGATAACCAATGAAAACTGTGTGATAATAAATTTGTGTTCTTTAAACTGTTAACTCTGTGCCAGTTTTTTATGCAGTATAGAAAACTAGTACATAAACAAATTAATAAATAAAGTAAACAAACTATCAAAATTGGGTTTAGGAACTTTCTATAGCAACAGCTCTCAACAACAGAATCCCAACTGATCTTACTGCATAATTATCATCATTTTCAGGAAATGTACTGAAAACTAAAACATACTTAAAATAAACACATTATTTTGTGGTAGTCCAGGGCACAGTAGATGACAAACCCAAAACAAAAACTCCTTAAGGGATGAAAGAATGTCAAACCAGTGGGGGTCTGAAACAAATAACTCCAACAAGGGTAAAAGAAAATCTGAATAATTAATAATGGTGTGTATTATGTGTGGAGTACTCATATTTATGTGGAGAAACAAAAGACACTTACTCTGAAAGTTGTTCACTGAGAAGTCTTGAGGATGATAGAATCCTGCTTTGCAAATGCACTGATAGGCTCCAAGCACGAATCCTAGGCCTTTAATTGGCATACACTATGAAAAAGAAAAGACAGCAGTAGAGTTGATCACAGTTTATTTCACAGTATAAAGACCCACAAATATCCATCACTGCAAATGGTAACAGAACTATCACATTTTCCAGAAATAAAGTATCTCTTTTTTGAACTCTTATTTTAGATTTGTTTGTCAACAGACATTTTTTTAGATACCACAAACTGAGTTTCCTTTCTAAATACACACCATTATGGCTGTAGGCACCCACAACTTTAACTCATTCGGTTGCCATAGGGAGTAAATGTTTAGGCATGGCTTTTGGATTTAATGCTCAGATATACTATTGCTTTAAGAGGTATTTCCAAAGCCTGTAAGAATGCTTAAGAAGGATTCCATGTAAAACATTTCTATCACAGCAAAGGGAAGTGGGTAGGTTAGATGGATAGAACTCAGGATGTGAAAATTGTTTCTATGAATTAAATATTTACCAAATTTTCATCCTTGGAATAAAATAACATAAATTGGTAAAACAACAAAACAATTAAACTTTAAAGTGCAAATTTGCAAGAGAAAAATTAAGATAAAATAATGATCCCAAGGGCTCTTTACCTAAAATCTGTTTCACAGATAAGTGCTCTATATGTACATAAATTTTTAAAAAATGACCAGCTTTCTAAATATGTCACATCAATAGATATAATAGATATCTCCCAAAAGCTTAATCTTGGCTTCTTTCAAAGATATCACTTAAATCTCATCAAATTTGGCTTAACATACTTCACTTCTGCTACTTTTCATTATATAGCATGGAATAACTTCTACTAAAATACAAATAATACATCAATAAAACAGAAGTGTCTCAAGAATACAGTTAACACTGAAATTTCATTTCTGCTGTCTCTCTACCATGATGATAATCCTTTGACTTTTTGCCATTCTAATCAGTTAGAAAATCTTATAATCTAATAGATTTCAGTTATAAAATGTCTCCTTAATACAGAAGCCCTGAAGAGAAAACTCCAAATAATTCAAATAATAATTCCACAATCTAAGCTTAATGATTGGTATCAAGATCAATATTACATACTATGAAAACTCCAAGAAATAGAAAAGTATTTATATATAAGGTACCAAGAGCTAATACATGTTCTAAATTCATATGGATATAACAAAAAAGTATTTAACAAAGAGCTTTCTAAGAGACCTCCTTGAATATTTTATTTCATTAATTTGACAACCACCCCAGCCTTTTTTTTTAACCCAATACACAATTTATATCAAACTATACCTTGCAATTAAAAACACAGTTCCTGACCCAGAGCAACATAAAAGAAGAGATAAGTACCGATCAATTCAACTGAGTTGGCAAGTATTTATGAAATGCCTGCTGTGGGTTCAGAAAATTCCTTTAGAACCTAAATGAATTAACATATTATTTATAAAAATCCAGTTATATAATAGGTCAGATGATATTTCTGAACTATGTAAATTAAAAACAATTGTAACACTTACTTTGCAAAAACACTAGTATTATGAATAGAGCATATTGTTTGTGGTCAGTCAGAAAATAGGACTTGAATTATGACTTCATCACTAACTAGCTATGTGAACTTGGGATGTTCTCTTAACTTCTCTGAGCCTTAGTTTTTTAATTTGTAAGACCAATAATACAGTCAAATTCATTACAGTTTTGAACAAGGCAGAAACACAGAGATGTTGTAATAGGTTAAACATGGGGTATAAGAGGAAGAGAAGAATATAGGGTGATTTTATTGTTTTTTTGGTCTGAGCAACCTTAAGACTGGAGATGCCACCATTGACATAGGGAAGTCTCCTGATGGAGAAGATTTGGAAGAAAGAGCAGAAGTTCAGTTTTGTAAATATTAAGTGTGAAGTACCTATGTGAAATTTAACTGTAGATATCAAACAGGCAGGCTGATAAAGTTTTAGGGAGTTTAGGAGAGATATCTGGGCTGTATAATTTAGGACTGATTTGCACAAAGATGATAGGTAAAACCATGAAATCAGGTAAGACTAGATCACTAAGGGAGCGCCTACAGGCTGTAAAAGACAGAGGTCCAAAGTGGTGAGACTCAAGACACTCTAGGGCTAAAAGATTAGGCAGAAGGGAAGCAACAAAGGATACTTAGGAGAGTAATTCAGTGTGGTATCATTATCTCATTAACTAGATTGTGATACTATGGACATAACAAGTGAAATTTCTTATGAGTTACATTTAGTAAACATTCATAAAGCACAGATTTATCCAGGTAGACTAAGTCTTAGATGCTGTTAATACAATAGTATACTCTAAATATTCTGCCTCACTGGAATTTGGAGGTTAATGCTATTTCTTAAAACAGCATTAAATTCCCTGATAATATGACAGTATACAAAAGTAATGCAGTTGAAAATTTTAAATGTTTAAGGCAGATTGAAAATTTATGGGAATAAGAGTATCTCTTTACTAGCTAACTCTAAACTTGAGATAAAAATGAAGGTTAAAAAAAAAAAACTAGTTGATCAGATAAATATGACCAAATATAAAGTCCCTTGAGCATAAAGAAAAATCTTCCCAATTTTATTATGGATAACACAGAAATATGAATTATTAGTTACCTCAAACCCCTTGTTCTATTCTTAAATTAACTTATATTTTCAAAGAAAAGAAAAAAAATAGTCAGTTAACATCAATAAAAATATCATCCTGCTGCACTTCAAAATTGTGGGACCTGCATGTAACTCAATATGCTATTGCTCATATAGGTTTGCCTAAGTATGAAGTAATCTTGCTTATTTTTCTATTAATGATTATAAATTTGCAATCAAATTTCCATGCTTTCTTGCTCTATCTGCCATCACCATTCTGTAGCTACTCTAATTCTGTCACACCTCCCAAACTTATACATTTTCAAGATTAGGCAACTAGTTTAGTATTCAAACTAGTTTTTCAAAATCTATATAAGTATGATGACTACTCAACTAATGTTCATCATATCTGGACTGAGGAGCTGTTTTCTATAATTTTTAAGATTTAGAATTTTTAAAAGATTCCCACGTAATATAGGGAAAAGTCTTCAGAAGTTAACTCTAATTTAAAGTTCATTTAAAATATTCACTTGAAATATTAATTTTAGATATTTAAGACATTCATTCATTTTAGATATTCAAGCCTAAGCCTTTCTGCTTTATCTTCATAGAAATCCAAGAAGCTAGAAATGGAAAAAACAGTACTTCTTCCTCCATGGAGGTAACTGTTCCATGATACCGTTCTATAAACAGTAAGCTTCTTATATTAAGACTTATGGCATCCCTGTGAATGAAGTAGCTACTCACAAGCCTGGATGCCCTCATCGATGAACCTACAATGCCAATACTTACTAAGCCATCAGCAGAGATATAGCCAAGGATAGCCTTGACAACCTACAGTCAGTTACATTCCTGGGAGTAATCCAGATCCAAATGGAAGGAGATAGAGGTCAAGAATTTAGAGAAAAATAGATTCCTAGAAATATACAGCCTATCAAGTATGAGTCATGAGGAAACAAAAATTCTGAACAGATTTATAACTAGTAAGAAGATTGAATAAAAAACATCCCAATGGAGAAAAAAGCCCAGAACCAGAAAGCCTCAATGGACAATTCTACCAAACAGTCAAAGAAAAATTAACACTAAACTTTTCCTCAAACTGTTCTAAAAATGTGAAATGAAAATACTTTCTAATTCATTTTGTGAAGCCAACATTTTCCTGGTAGCAAAATCAGACAAAGATACTACAGGAAAAGAAAACCACAGACCAATGTTCCTGATTAATATTGATGTGAACATCTTCAACAAAATAATTGCAAACCAATTTCAGCATATTCAAAGGACTACACACCATAAGTAAGTGGGACTTATTCCTGGAATGCAACAATGATTCAATGTACAAATCATTCAATGCAATACACCATACTGACAAAATGAAAGACAAAAACTACATGATTACTTCAAGTAATTTAGAAAAAGCATTTGACAAAATTCAATACATTTTCACGGTAAAAACACTCAACAAACTATGAATAGAAGGAAACTATCTCAACATAAGAAAGGCCATATTTGAAAAGCTTATACCTAACATTATGCCTAATGGTGAAATGCTGAAAGACATTCCTGTAAGATCAGAAACAAGATAAGGCCAGTGTCACTTCCATTCAGCATTATTGGAAGTCCTAGGCAGAGTAATTATGAAAAAAATAAATGACTTTCAAAAAAGAAAGGAAGAAGTACAATTATGTGTTTGCAGAATACATAATGTTACATGTAGAAAGCCCTAAAGATTTTGCCAATAAAAGAAAAAAAAACCTGTTAGAATTAATAATCATATTAAGCTAAGTTCTAGGACATAAAATCAACATACAAAAATTGGTAAGTTTCTATACACAAATAATCACAATCCAGAAAGGATATCTAAAAAAACAATCCCACTTATAATAGCTTCAAAAAGAATAAAATACTTAGGAATAAACTTAACCAAACTGAAAATTATAAAATGTTGCTGAAAAAATTAAAGATACAAACATGTAAACTGACAGTTGTGTTTGTGGATTGGAAAACTTAACACTGCCAGAATTCCAATGCTACCCAATGCAATTGTTATTAAAATCCCAACAGCATTTTTGGCAGAAACAGAAAAACCATCCTAAAAATCGTATGTAATCTCTAGAACCCCAAATAGTCAAAGGAATCTTGGAAATGAAGAATTTGGAGGTCTCACACTTTCTAAGTTCAAAAATATTTACAAAGCTACAGTAATCAAAATAGTGTGGTACTGGCATGATGGCAGATGTATAGACCAATGGCAAAGAATAGAGGCCCCAGAAATAAACCTCATATATAATGATCAAATGACATTTGCAAGGATGCCAGTACCATGCAATGGGGAGAAAAGGGCAAACTCTTTAAGAAATGGAGCTGGGAACACTGAATATCCATATGCAAAAGAATTTAAATTACCTTAATTAATTACCTTAAAACATATACAAGAATTAACTCAAAATGGATTAAAGACCTAAACATAGGGCCTAAAACCATAAAACTTCTAGAAGGAAACAGGGGAAAAATCTTCATGACATTGGATTTGGGAATGATTTCTTGGGTATGACATCAAAAACAAAGGCAAGAAAAACAAAAGATAGGCAAATGGGACTACGTCAAATTTAAAATCATCTGTGCATCAAAGGAAAGAATCAACAATATGAAGGTCAACCTATAGAATGAGAGAAAAGATTTGTAAACAATATATCTGATGGGAGTTAACATCCAGAATATTTAAAACTGCAATTCAACAACAATAACAACAACAACAACAAATCATCTGACTTAAAAATGAGGAAAAAATCTGGAGTCTCATTTCTCCAAATAAGATAAACAAATGGCCAAGACACATACGAAAAGATGCTTGATCTGTGATGACAAATCATTAGAGAAATGCAAACCAAAACTACAATGAGCTATCAGCTTATACCCATTAGAATGGACACTATCAATAAAACAAAATAACAAATATTGGCAAGGTGTGGAGAAATTAGAATCCTTATACACTCTTTGTGGGAATATAAAATAGTGCAGCCATTATGGAAACAATATGGAGTTTTCTCAAGAAATTAAAAACAGAACTGCTATATAATCCAGGTGTCCCACTTGTAGGTTTATATCCAAACATCTTAAAGCAGGTCTTAAAGAGACATTTGATACCCAGTTCACTGCAGCATTATTCACAATAGCCAAGAGGTAGAAGCAACTCAAAAGTTCATCAATAGATAAAAAAAATGTGCTATGTGCATACAATGGAATTACTATTCAGTATTTTTTAAAAAAGGAAATCTTGTCACATGCTAAAACATGAATGGACCTTGAGAACACTATGCCAAGTAAAATAAGCCAGTCACAAAGACAAATACCATATAATGTCACTTGCATGTGGGAACTACAGTAATTAAATTTATAGAAAAAGAAAGTAGAATGATGGCTGCTAGAGACTGAAGAAAGGGGAAATGAGGACTTGTTTAGTGGGCACATAGCATTTCCCCGTTGCAAGATGATCTCAATCTGTTACATGACAGTATGAATACAGCAAACTACTGAACTGTACACTTAAAAATGGTTAAGATTGTAAATTTCATGTTATTTTTTTTAACCACAATCAAAAATTTTAAAAAATAATTTAGAGCAAAATGGCCTTCCTTTCTCGACAATGTATACATAAACTCTATAGATGGTATTGCAACACATAATTGGTAAGACATATAATTCATTTCAACTCCTGGTGAATATAATTGCAAAACAAAACCTGGCCAGCTTGACAGTCATGAAGATTCTGTATGAAGGTACTAATGAGCAATGCAATGGCAAAAACACAGGCTAAACTTGGGTATGTTTGGCATTTAATGGAAATAATGCTTGTACCTATGGATGACATTTACATATAATTCTAAAGAAAAACTAATTTGGACCTGAAGGAGGAACCAAAATAAAATGCAAATACAATAAAATTGATATAATTCAAAATTCTCTAGAAATGGGTCTTCAAATACTTTTTTTAAAACTTTGTTTTAGAATCTTCCTAAAATGCAAAACACTTTCTGGCTTCTCTAAACTAAACACCAGGAACAGAATTTAACATTTTCTTCCTGGTCAGAATCGTTACTTTGAACACTAGGTAGAAAACAATGCCCTCTGGAGCTATTGAAGTTTTATTGCTATTTTCTCATATACTAAATGCCAAGACTGCTGAACTTTTTGAGTTCTTATGCTTAGTTTTTTTTTTTCCTTTTTCCTTCTTTATTTTGAACTAACAGTTGTCATCTTTTAAACGTAAAACATGGATGTACTGCTAGAACTGTCTTTTTCCTTCTAATTTATAGTTATAATTGCCTGTATACATGGAAATTAGATCACCAAGCAGGACAAGCAAGAGTATATGTAATAATAAATAACAATGTAAGAGTAAATAAAATAGAGAGGGCTTAGCAAGGTGGCAGAGGAGTAGCAGACCTAAATTTTGTCTGGTCCCAGGAATTCAGCTAGTTAATTATCAAACCATTCTGAACACCTATGAACTCAAGAGGAGACTGAAGAAAAGGATAGTAGCAACTCTAGGAACAGAAAAGTGACCACCTTCTGGAAGGTAGGAGGTGCGGAGATGTGAATCCAAAGCAATATATGGTAAGACAGGCTGTGAGGGGAGGGAGCCTCTGTCAGCTAGCTACCAACAAGTGATAAAGCAGCAGAAAACAAAATGGGAACTTTTAGAAGTCTGCTCCATGGAGGGACATTGCTCTGGTGGCTACATGGGGGCTGGAACTCTCACTGGGACAGTATGGTCTTAGGACCCTCGGGGTCACAGAAAAACCAGGGTTGCCTGACGGTGGCAGAGCTCCCAGGTATCAGAGCAGGGAACCCGGCTGCAAAGATGGAGCTGAGGAGTGGGCTCTCAGCTAGGGGTTGCCATAAACCATGATCTGTGGCACAGTTGGGCCACTACTCTTCGAGCAGGTACCCAACAAGTGGCAGATCTGGGGAGACTCCCCTCCCTCCCCTGAAGGAAGCAGCACAGGAGCACACTGTAGGAATCTGCTGGGTTGGAAACTCCAAACAGGTCGTGCACCAGAGACAGAAATACTTAGTCACAGGCTGGGTGAGCACAGAGTGTGGCCAGAGACCAGGGACATGGGAGTCATTGACTGCCTTTCTCTGAGGGTTCACTGAAGAGAGGGGCCCTGAGCTCTCAGCTCTTCTAGGGCAAAGATTGGGAGGCCACTATTTTCATTCTCATCCTCTAAAGCTGTGAGGAGAATATTCAAAAGCTACCAATAGCAAAAGCTACCAAGAACAAATCTGAGCAGATTACTTAGCCTGGCCCCTGTCAAGGGTGGTACAATTCCACCTGGGGCAAAGACATTTGAGAATCACTGCAACAGGCCCCTCCCCCAGAAGATCTGCAAGAACATCCAGCAAAGATCAAGTTTACTGAGCAATGAGAACTGCAAGCTCTAACACTAGGAGAATATAGCACATAGAATTCATGGCTTTTTTTTCCACGATTCCCTAGTCTTCAAAGTTAATCTTTAAAAGTTTCCTTATTGTTTTCTTTTTCTATTTTCTTAAAAATTTTTCTTCTTTCTTTTTTTAACCAACTTCTTATCAATTCCTTTTTTAAAATTATTTTTATTAACGTATAATGTATCATTTGCCCCAGGGGTACAAATCTATGAATTGTCAGGCTTACACACTTCCCAGCACTCACCATATCACATACCCTCCCCAATGTCCATAATGCAATCACCCTCTCCATAAAATCTTTTTAAATTTTCATTTTTACAGCCATATTCTATCCCTTCATTGTATTTATATATATACATATATATTTCTCTCTTTAAGATTCTGGGATGCAGTTTCTTCTAACAAAGCAAAATAGACCCTAAATCTAGCATATGACTTTGTTCTATTTACCCACCCGATCACAGTCAAAATCAAAAAGGCTATTAATGAGGTGCAATCAAAAATGGAGGCTCTAACTGCTAGGATAAATGAGGCAGAAGAGAGAATTAGTGATATAGAAGACCAAATGATGGAGAATAAAGAAACTGAGAAAAATAGAAATAAACAACTACTGGTCATGAGGGAAGAAATCAAGAGATAAGTGATACTATAAAGTGAAACAATATTAGAATAATCGGGATCCCAGAAGAAGAAAAGAGACAGAGGCAGAAGGTATACTGGAGTAAATTATAGTAGAGAACTTCCCTAATGTAGGGAAGGAAACAGGCATCGAAAAGCACAAAGAACCCCCCTCACAATCAATAAAAATAGGTCACTACCCCCAACATCTAATATTAAAACTTACAAATCTCAGAGACAAAGAAAAAATCCTGAAAGCAGCTCAGGACAAGAGCTCTGTAACCTACAATGGTAGAAACATTAGATTGGCAGCAGACCTATCCACAGAGACCTGGAAGGCCAGAAAGGACTGGCATGATATATTCAGGGCACTAAATTAGAAAAATATGAAGCCAAGAATACTATATCCAGTGAGGCTGTCACTGAAAATGGGAGAGATAAAAAGCTTCCAGGACAAACAGAAACTAAAAGAATTTGCGATCACCAAACCAGTGCTACAAGAAATATCGAAAGGGACCGTCTCAGTAAAGAGAAAGCCTCAAAGTAACATAGACCAGAAGGGAAGAGAGAAAATATATAGTAACAGTCATAGGCAATATAATAGCACTAACTTCATATCTTTCAATAGTTACCCTGAATGAAAATGGGCTAAATGCCCCAATCAAAAGACACAGGATATCAGTTTGGATAAAAACGCAAGATCCATTGATATGCGGTCTGCAAGAGACCCATTTTAGACCCAAAGACACCTCCAGATTTAATGTGAAGGGATGGAAAATCATTTACCATGCTAATGAACATCAAAAGAAGGCTGGGGTGGCAATCCTTATAACAGAAAAATTAGATTTTAAACCAAAGGCTATAATAAAGAGATGAGGAAGGATACTATATTATACTTAAAGGGTCTACAGAACAAGAAGATCTAACAATTGTAAATATTTATGCTCTCAAAATGGGAGCAGCCAATTATATAAGCCAATTAATAACAAAACCAAAGAAACATATCAACAATAATACAATAATAGTAGGGGACTTTTGCACCCCCCTCATTGAAATGGATAGATCATCTAAGCAAAAGATCAACAAGGAAATAAGGACTTTAAGTGTCACACTAGAGCAGATGGACTTCATAGAAATATTCAGAACATTCTATCCCAAAGCAACAGAATACACATTCTTCTCTGGTGCCCATTGAACATTCTCCAGAAGATATCACATCCTGGGTCACAAATCAGGTCTCAACTTGTATCAAAAGACTGGAATCATTCCCTGCATGTTTTGGAACCACAATGCCTTGAAACTAGAACTCAACTGCAAGAGGAACGTTGGAAAGAACTCAGATACATGGAGGTTAAGTAGCATTCTAATAAAGAATGAATGGGTCAACCAGGAAATTAAAGAAGAGTCAAAAAAATTCATGGAAACAAATGAAAATGAAAACACAGCTCTTCATAATCTTTGGGATGCAGCAAAGGAGATCCTAAGAGGAAAGTATATAGCAATACAAGCTTTTCTCAAGAAATAAGAAAGGTCTCAAATACACAAACTAACCCTACACCTAAAGCAGTTGGAGAAAGTACAGCAAATAAAACCTAAACCCAGCAGGAGAAGAGAAATAATAAAGATCAGAGCAGAAATAAATGAAATAGAAACCAAAAGAACAATAGAACAGATCAACGAAACCAGGAATTGGTTCTTTGAAAGAATTAATAAGATTGATAAGCCCCTGGCCAGACTTATCAAAAAGAAAAGAGAAGGGACCCAAATTAATAAAATCATGAATGAAAGAGGAGAAATCACAACCAACACCAAAGAAATACAAATAATTACAAGAGCATAGTATAAGCAACTATATGCCAGTAAATGAGAAAATCCAGAAGAAAGGGAGTGCATTCCTAGAGGCATATAAACTATCAAAACTGAACCAGGAAGAAATAGAAAAATTAAAAAAAAAAAAAAAAAAAGAACAGACCCATAACCAGTAAGGAGATTGAAGCAGTCATCAAAAATCTCCCAAAAAACAAGAGCCCAGGGCCAGATGGCTTCCCAGGGGAATTCTACCAAACATTTCAAGAAGAATTAGTACCTATTCTCTGGAAACTGTTCCAAAAAAGAGAAATAGAAGGAAAACTTCCAAACTCATTTTATGAGACCAGCATTACCTTGATCCCAAAACCAGACAAAGACCCTATCACAAAGGAGAATTACAGACCAATAACCCTGATGAACACGGATGAAAAAATTCTCACCAAAATACTAGCCAATAGGATCCAGCAAGTACATTGAAAGGATTAGTCACCATGACCAAGTGGGATTTATTCCTGGGCTGCAAGGTTGGTTCAACATCCACAAATCAATCAATGTGATACACTACATAAATAAAAGAATAAGAACCATATGATACTCTCAATAGATGTGGAAAAAGCATTTACAAAGTACAGCATCTTTTCTGTTTAAAACTCTTCACAGTGCAGGGGTAGAGGGTATACACCTCAATATCATGAAATCCATCTAAGAAAAACTCACAGTGAATATCATTCTCAATGGGGAAAAACTGAGAGCTTTTCCACTAAGGTCAGGAACATGGCAGGGATGTCCACTTATCACCACTGCTATTCAACATAGTACTAGAAGTCCTAGCCTCAGCAATCAGACAACAAAAAGAAATAAAAGACATCCAAATCAGCAAAGAAAAAGTCAAATTCTCACTCTTTGCAGATAATATCATACTTTATGTGGAAAACCCAAAAGACTCTACCCCAAAACTGTTAGAACTCATACAGGAATTCAGTAAAGTGGCGGGATATAAAATCAATGCACAGAAATCAGTTGCATTTATATACACCAACAATAAGACAGAAGAAAGAGAAATTAAGGAGTCAATCCCATCTACAATTGTACCAAAAACCATAAGATACCTAGGAATAAATCTAACCAAAGAGGCAAAGAATCTCTAACTCAGAAAACTATATAATACTCACAAAAGAAATTGAGGAAGACAAAGAAATGGAAAAACATTCCATGTTCATGGATTAGAAGAAAAAATATTGTGAAAATGTCTGTGATACCTACAGCAATCTACACATTTAATGCAATCCCTATCAAAATACCATCAACTTTTTTTCAAAGAAATGAAACAAAAAATCCTAAAATTTGTATGGAACCAGAAAAGACCCCAAATAGCCAGAGAAATGTTGAAAAAGCAAAGCAAAGCGGGTGGCACCATAATTCTGGACTTCAAGCTCTACTATAAAGCCATAATCATCAAGATAGTAAGGTACTGACACAAAAACAGGCACATAGATCAGTGGAACAGAATAGAGAGCCCAGAAATGGACCCTCAACTCTATGGTCAACTAATCTTTGACAAAGCAGGAAAGAATGTCCAATGGAAAAAAGAGAGTCTCTTCAACAAATGGTGCTGGGAAAATTGGACAGCCATATGCAGAAGAATGAAACTGGACCACTTCCTTACACCATACACAAAAATAGACCCAAAATGTATGAGAGACCTAAATGTGAGACAGGAATCCATCAAAATTCTTGAGAAGAACACAGGCAGCAACCGCTTCGACCTCAGCTGCAGTAAATTTTTCCTAGATACATCGCCAAAGGCCAGGGAAGTGAGGGCAAAAATGAACTATTGGGACTTCATCAAGATCAAAAGCTTTTTTTGCACAGCAAAGGAAACAGTCAACAAAACCAAAAGACAACTGACAGAATGGGAAAAGATATTTGCAAATGACATATCAGATAAAGGGCTAGTATCCAAAATCTATAAAGAACTTATCAAACTCAATACCCAAAGAACAAATAATCCAATCAAGAAATGGGCAGAAGACGTGAACAGACATTTCTGCAAAGGAGACATCCAAATGGCTAACAAACACATGAAAAACTGCTCAACATCTCTCAGCATCAGGGAAATACAAATCAAAACCACAGTGAGATACCACCTCACACCAGTCAGAATGGCTAAAATTAACAAGTCAGGAAATGACAGATGCTGGCGAGGATGTGAAGAAAGGGGAACACTCCTACACTGTTGGTGGGAATGCAAGCTGGTGCAGCCACTCTGGAAAACAGCATGGAGGTTCCTCAAAATTTGAAAATAGAGCTACCCTACGACCCAGCAATCGCACTACTAGGTATTTACCCTAAGGATACAAATGTAGTGATCCAAAGGGGCACATGCACCCAAATGTTTATAGCAGCAATGTCCACAATAGCCAAACTATGGAAAAAGCCTAGATGCCTAGATGTTCATCAACAGATGAATGGCTAAAAAAGAAGTGCTATGTATGTATGTATGTATGTGTGTATATATATGTGTGTGTGTGTATACATATATGAATATTATATAGCCAACAAAAAATGAAATCTTGCCATTTGCAATGATGTGGATGGAACTGGAGAGAAATAAGTCAATCAGAGAAAGACAAATTATCATATGGTCTCCCTGATATGAGGAATTTGAGAAACAAGGTAGAGGGGAAGAGAGGAAAAAATGAAACAAGATGAAGCCAGGGAGGGAGACAAACCATAAGAGACTCTTAATCTCAGGAAACCAAGTGAGGGTTGCTGGAGGATGGGGGTGGGAAGGATAGGGTGGCTGGGGGATGGACATTGGGGAGGGTATGAGCTATGGTGAAGACTGTGAATTATGTAAGACTGATGAATCACAGAACTGTACACCTGAAACAAATAATACAATATATGCTAACAACAAAAAACTAAGAAAATCAAATCAAATAAATAAATATTTTTAAAAGAGTAAATAAGATAATAGTTTATATTTTCTGAGTATTTACCATATACCAGACACTGTTCTAATACCTGAACAAGTGTTAATACATTTAATCCTATATCAATTCTATTATTATCTCTATTTTACAGGTGAAAAAAATTGAGGCACAGACCACTAAAGTAGCACACCCAAAGCCACACAGCTAGTAGCTGACACCCCAGGGGTGTGGCTTCAGACTAATGACTACTCTCGACAAAATATGGGTACATAGTAATGCATTCTATGAACAAGAATAGATCTCACCACCTGGTCACTTTGGAATCTAAGTTGATTGTTCTAAGACATTTATTTTTCATTTTCTTGGTTTGGGGTGTTACTCAAATAGATCAGTTTGCTGGATCATTTAGCTTCAGGTAAGTGAAAATTATTAATTTTAAAAATATTTACATAAAATATATTTTAAGACACACAGTTAATTCTTATATCTGTTATAAGTTTTAAAAGCAAGCCTCTGCTTCCCAATGCAGAGTTCTTTAGCTCAGATCTTAGAAAATGAATCTTCATTTCAGGGCATATAAATGAAGTATCTCTTCTCTACCTGAATTCCTGAAACAGAAGCCACTCTAGGTCTCAGGAGAATCATGAGGCCAGTTCACAGATGCTTAATCCCAAACTAAACTCAGCAAGCCCAGCAACTGAAACCAAGGACATTCATGGTGGTCCAGACGGTCACTTCTTTCTCTTTATTGGCAAAAACTGTGACTTTTCTCTGCTTGGACAGAAGACTTACCTAACTCCAGAAAGGATTTCCTGTCGTACTGAATTTGCTGAAACTTATTCAAAAAGCAGATGGCAACAACACAGAGGCACAAAGAAAAAGGCTTGATGCTGGCAAGAGGCAGTAGTAACTGGGTCTTCCAGATAATTTTTAAAAGACAGCAGCTTTTCTCCCCTTTTACTCCTTCTATGTAACTTGTGAAGAAATACTATAAAATGTTGAATTCATTAACTTGGGGGTGGGTTTGGGAATATACAGTACTAAAACAGGTTAATTATGCTATCATCCCATGGCTCTTCTCCACATCTATTTGCAAGTTTATTAAAAACAAAAGGAAAATACTCTAACTGAAGAAATCTAAAAGGCCTCCAAGCAATGATAGAGTACACATCACCCACATATTTCATCAAACAATCTCCCAAGAAAACAAGAACTCATGAATAACAAATAATGCAGTATTTCACCAGGGTGAAAAGAACTATGTTTTGTCTCTATTACTCATTAGCTAGCAGAATCTAGTTTAAAAAGCATGATAAACTGGGGCAGAGGAGGGGGTGAGGCATGAGGGGATGTTTTACTTTATGATACGGTTAAAATTTAAAAAGAAACTGTTTTCTATTATTAATTTTTGACAAGCTTGTTGTGTTCAGTAGAGCCAGCTCCGGCAAAACAGAACTAAAGGAGGACATGCAGCATCTGGTGTAGACATATTACAAGTCTACAAACTTCACACTGACACACAGCGAGATGATTTGTGGGGGTTGAAACTGACTCAGGGAAATGTCAGGATTATATCTCATTGAGTGAACAAGCCCAGTTTTCCAGACCCTCCTAACAGAAAGAGCCCCAAACTGGGCTTGACCAAATAGTTCTTATATGATCAACACTTAAAAAAAGTTAAACACTGCCCTCTCCTAAGCCCCAAACTCACTATGAAGCACCTATGTTCTACCTTTAACATCCTGTGTTTCCTGTAGCCACAGCTCATAACCCTGGGGATTTTCTTTTCATTCTTGACTTAATTTAGCACTTGTTTACTGAGCTTCACTGTATGCTATTTGCTTCATTAACAAAGAGGAATAAAGTCATGGTGTAGTTCTCCGAGAGCACAACCCACAAGCACAAGAGCAAAATTAGAGTTGCTATATGGTGCTGTGCCCTATTCACAGCTAAAGGGTCTCATATGTTTGTTTGTTTCTTTTTGAGTAGTCATTCCGTCTTTATTTTTCTAGAACCATAATTAAAATATAAATTTCTGTACTAAGAATAAAAATTAATAAAAGAATATATGTAATATGATTTTGATTTTATAACATTCAGAAACTTGTAAAACTTTTATAAAGTACTGTTTAAAGATATATTCATAGGTGAAACTAAAGAACAGAGTGATAACATAAAATTCAGGATAATAGTTACCTTTTGTTGGGATAGGATGAGGGAGGAGTATACAGGGCATTTCTGAAGTACTGGGGACAATCTATTTTTTAACCTGAATAGTGGGTACAATCTTTACTGTAATATCCCCAGCTCCTAACATAGTGCTTGACATTAAGTAGGTACCAGTAAATATTACTAAAACGAAGGGAGGAAGGAACTGACTTTAATTTCTAACTATGATATATTATCTTGTAACAGGCTAAAGTTCCCACCAAAAACAACTAAAACATCTGGATAAAATGAAAGAAAGAAAAAGAAGGGAGGGAGGGAGAGAAGAGAGAAAGAAACCAACTAACCTACCTACCTATGTGCAGGCATCAGAAAACTGCCAATGGAACCAAAATTGAGGGGTCAAGGTCACAGAAAGAAGGGGAATACACAGCTGTTCTATATTCTACATTTCTGAATCAAACTTATTGTTTGATAAGATGAGGCATTGGGGGAAGACTAAGAATCTGACAGATGGAAGCTGGTAAGAGGTAGAAAGATAGGAAAATTAGGTAATCTCACAGGCCTGAGGAGGAAAATGTAATCAATTTGCGGGCTGCCAAAAGACACAAGCCTAAAGACAAAATCCCAGAGAGAATGAAAGTGTAAGGAAAGAAGACTGAGCTTCAAACACTTTTGTTGAATTTTTAAGTTGCCTAAGGTGAAAGTCAAAGAAGCAAAGTAGAAACTGAGGAGACACAGCTGAATCTGTGGCAGCATTATAATTTTAAACTCTTAAACTGGAGTTTAGGACCTTCCAAGGACAAATGTCTCTAACCAATCAAAGGTTCTCAGTGAGCCCTCTGGAGTATTATACCTAGAAGTAGGAGTGAATAAACAATCTGAGCTCTTCACAGACATCACAGTTCATTTTGGTACTGATCAGGCACTGTTTTGGATTAAGGTGATCTGTCTGTATCTAGTAAAGTATCATAGACAGGATAGAGCCTTTCTGGAAGAAGACAAGGCATACAGAACTACTTTAACAACACAGTGTCTGGCATTAACTCTTAAATTACCAAACACACCAAGAAAAAAAGACAATATAAACAGATCCATAAATGAAGAGGTACTCAAGTTATTGATAAAGATTTTTAAATAACTGTAATCAATATGTCCAAGAGAGTAGAAGACAATAATATACAATTTTCCCAGAGGATAAACAGTATCCTTATCTTGAAGAGCACTCAGTAATATACGGAAGTGTCAAATCACTATATTGTACACCTGAAACGAATATCACATTGTATGTTAACTACACTGGAGTTAAAATAAAACAAAATATAAAATAAAAATTCTCCAGAGAATTGGAATCTATTTTTTTTTTAAGACAAAGAGTAAAGTAATGATTCTAGAACAATAAAACCAAGATTGGGCACCAGAAAAGAAAGGATAAGCCAGGTCAAAGAGTAGCAGAAAGTACCCATCTGAAGTGTGAAAAGGTTAAATAATGGAAAAGAACACAAAGACTACATGGTTCATAGTAAACAGATTTGACATACTTGTATTTGGAGTTATATAAATAGAGAAGAGAACAAAAGTGGAATTTTTGCTAGTAATCTATTTTTTTATCTAAGTGCTTGTTAAACAAGTATAGTCATTTTGTGCACTATTCTGTATATTTTGTACATCAATAAAAGTTTTAAAAAATAACCAAGTACCACTATGAGGAACCCCTTCACACAAACAAGGATGGTTAACATAAAAAAAAGGGCAAATAATAACAAGTGTTGGTGAAGATGTTCCCATCACAGTGGACCTAAAGAGCAGAGCATCAAACCATTGTTCTTGAACCTGAAGATCTAATGAAATCTGCCTTGCTAAGTGTGAACTTGTCTGAAATTTATCACACCTTTCCTCCTTCTGATTTCTCCCTCTTAAAAGGAATGAATGTCTATCCTATCCCTGTTCATTGTAGAAATTCTTGAGAAAGGAAGATTGAAGAATATTTTGATTAACCCAAAAGAAGCCACATAAATAAGCAAAAAAGAAATGTGAAAACAGCAGCTTTAAATCCTTTAAATCTAGTAACTATTATATATATACTTGAAAAACAGACTTCCACTTTTTAAAAGTTTTTATTTAAATTCCAGCTAATTAATATATAATGTAATATTACTGTCAGGTGTATGATATAGGGATTCAACACTTCCATTCAACACCCAGTGCTCATCACAAGTGCACTCCTTAATCTCCGTCACCAATTTCACCCATCCCCCCACCCACCTCCCCTCTGGTAACTATCAGTCTGTTCTCTATAGTTAAGAGTCTGTTTCTTGGTCTGCCTATCTCTCTCTCTCCCTCTCTCTCTCTCCTTTTATATCATTATTATTATTATTATTATTATTTGATGTGGAGAAAGTGGAACCATCTTGCATTGCTGGTGGGAATGCAAACTGGAGTAGCCACTCTGGAAAACAGTATGGAGGTTCCTCAAAAAGTTAAAGATAGAATTACCCTACCATCCAGCAACTGCACTACTAGGTTATTTATCCAAAGGATATAAAAATACTAATTCAAAGGGATACATGCATCCTGATGTTTATAGGAGCATTATTTACAATAGCTAAACTATGGAAACAGCTCACATGTCCATCAACTGATTAATGGATAAAGAAGATGTGCCATACACACACACACATGCACACACACACACATGCACTGGAATATTATTCAGCCATAAAAAGCAATGAAACCTTGCCATTTACAACAACATGGATGACGTTAGAGAGTATTATGCTAAGTGAAATAAGCCAGAGAAACACAAATACCATATGACCTCACTCATATGTGAAATTTAGGAAACAAATGAACAAAGGAAAAAAAATTAAATACATACTTCAAATAAAACACTAAGATTGTCAAATTGAGTTAAGGAAACTCAAAAGCTGCTAATAAGGGATATGTTTTAAATAAAGTCAGAAATAAAAGGATGGAAAAGATATTATTTGAACACCCACAAATCCTGAAATAAAAATTGAATAAAATACTCTATTTCATAAGTAATTCCATGAAACTAAAGAAAAGGAGTAATGGAGACAGGAAAAGGAAGATAGAATCAAATAAATGATGTTTCTTCCAGAGTACTGCTATTCTGATAATGGAATTAATTTCTCTAGAAAATTCTGGAAACCACCTTAGAATAAGAGCTAAACTACCTAAACTGCACTAAAAGCTACCCCACCTGCATGTTGTCTAAGGCTGTCAAGGACATTAATTCTCTGGCACTTCAACTTTCTATAATCCATCCATCAGAGACAGTCCCAAGGCAATTGGAAATCCAGCCTGTGCACTATAATCAGTGGTAAGACCTAAAAGAATACAAGCGTAACACTGGCACATACGCAAAGAATATACCATGCAAACATATACCAAATAAAGCTGTGTAGGTCCACTGGTATCAGACAAAACTGATTTTTAAGTTAAGAATTATTACCAGAGGGGCACCTGGATGGCTCAGGAGTTAAAGCCTCTGCCTTCGGCTCATGTCACAATCCCAGGGTTCTGGGATTGAGCCCTTCATCAGGCTCTCTGCTCAGCAGGGAGCCTGCTTCCTCCTCTCTGCCTGCCTCTCTGCCTACTTGTGATCGCTGTCAAATAAATAAATAAAATCTTAAAAAAAAAAAAAGAAGTATTACCAGAGATAAACAGGGTATCAAACTCTCAGGAATGTATCACAATCCAAATTTATCTGCATCTAAAAATGTTGCTTTAAAATATATAAAGTAATAAATGAAAGATGTCTAAGTAGTCTCTTCATACATAAAAGGTCTATCTTATTTTGAGAAATTAAAGACAATATAAATAATGAAAGGATATACCCATGTTCATGGATTAAAAGACTAATTACTGTCAAGATGTCCAATCTCCACATTTAATCTATGGATATAATGTACTTCCAATAATCTGACTCTAAATTTCATATGGAAACTTAAAAGGAAATGTGAAGGGCCAGGAATACCAATGAGAACTTAAAAACAAAAAGCCCTCAAAGGATGGCTCCATAGGTTATCAAGACTTTTTGTAAAGCAACAGTAATACTTTGTGCAATGATTGGTGCAAGTCAAGAAAAATTATACAAAGCTCCAAAACAGAAAGTCCAGAGGCACCTGGGAGGCTCAGTAGGTCGTGTCTGACTCTTGGTCTCAGTTCAGACCTTGATATCATGGTTGTGAGCTTGAGCCCTGCGTTGGGCTCTGCATTGGACCTGGAAGCTACTTTAAAAACAAACAAACAAACAAACAACAACAAAAAAGAAAGTCTAGAAGCAAATCCAACACATGATTTATGACGAAGGTGGCTCTGTAGAGCAGTCGGGTAAAGAACAGTCTTTTCAATAAATGGTTTTGGGTCCCCTGGCTATTCATATAGAGAAACATGAAATGTCTTCCTCTTCCCCAACATATACAAAAATAAGATCTAAATACGGAATATAAAACAAGCTTCTAGAATATAGCATAGAAGAACATCTTCATGATTTAGAGGTAGTAATAAATATAAAGTAATGCATTAACATTTAAAAACACTTTTGACTCAGGTCATGATCTCAGGGTCCTGGGATAGAGCCCCTTGTCAGGCTCCCTGTTCAGCGGGAACTACTTCTCCTTCTCCCTCTCCTCCTCCCCACTGCTCTCTCACTCACTCCAATAATAAATAAATAAAACCTTTAAAAATTTTTAAAAAATAAAATCACTTTGACCAATAGACAATATTTATAAAGCAAAAAGTCAAAGTGCAAAGAGAAAGTATTTCAACACATATAATAAAAAAGGTCATATCTAGAATATGAAAAAACTTATACATAAATACATTCCAAAGTAAAATTGAGCAAAAGTTTAAATAGCATGTCACAATGGTTAGTAAACATATAAAAGTTTCCAATCTCATTAATCTCTAGAGAAAAGCAAATTCAAAAATAACCAGTATGTACTAACAACGCTAAAACTTTACAAACTGACAATCTGAGTACTAGTGAGGAAATGGAGTAAGTAGAACCTCATATAGTTCTGGCAGACATATAAATTGATACATTTTTCTTAGAAATTGAATTTGGCATTATCTACTAAATTTGAAAATAACATATCCTATTATCCAGCTATTTCAATCCTAGATATATACCGAACTGAAAGGTATGCAAACACTCTCCAACAGACATGCAAAAAAAGCTGCACTGTTTCCAAAAGTCTACAACTGATAAAAAGCCAACTGTTCATCCAAAGTAGAAAGGAGGAATAAATTGTGCTCCATTTACATAACAGAATACTATTCAACAATGAAAATAAACCAATGCTATATGTAACAGCATGGATGAATTTCTCAATCTCTCAAACAATGTTGAATAAAATAAGTCATATATGCTACTTTATTCTATTTATATAATGTTTAAAAACAGGGAAATGCAATGTATGGTGTAAAAGGCAGGACATCTGATAATGTGGTGAAGAGAGAGGAGGAGGTGATGGGTAGGGACATAGGAAGGCCTTCTGGATACTGGTAATGCTTTTTCTCTTCAAATGAGTGATACTTATAAAAGTGTGTTCCCTTTGTGACAATTCATTGTGCTATACACCTATGATTCTATATTTTTATGTAATGCTTTTCCTTTTTTTTTTTTTTTTAAGATTTTATTGATTTGAGAGTGAGAGAATTCATGAACAGGGGCAAAAGGAGAGGAAGAAGCAGACTCCCCACCAAGAAGGGAGCCTGATCTGGGGACTGATGTGGGGCTCAATCCCAGGACCCTGGGATCATGACCTGAGCCAAGGGCAGACACTTAACCAACTAAGCCACTCAGGTGCCCACAGTGCTTTTTATTTCAAAAAATATATATAAAATTAATATTATGTTACACTTCTGCCTACCCCCACAAATCTATTAGTTCTCTTCTCTTTTACCTATTATAGAAATTCTATTTTTTATTATTTTGATTTATTTGAAAAAATCAGAACATTCTGTTCATTCCATTTCCGCTAAGAGAGAAGGGATCTATATACTGATATTGAAGAAGGAAGTCTCTGGACATTAAAAGTAATTATATAAAAATTATGTAAAATTCAGAATGTGTTTGCATACGCTCAGTTTTTGGCTGCCTCTCAAGTATTTAGAATCTGAATATACATTTGCATTTCCCCAGTGAAATTTTAGAGGCTTTTTCAATAGTAATTAGCAAATCAGCTAAAGAATAAAGGGCATAGGGCTAGACCAAAAGCCAGGAACTGCACTGCCTTTTAAATGCTAAATCAAAACTAAATGCTATATTCTCAAGTGGCAGTGAGCTTTTCTTTTATGTGGAGGAAAAAATAAAATATTATTTATCATTCACAAAGAAAATCATTTTAATTGGTATAATTGCTATCATTCTCAGCTGAAAAACATGCAAGAGTCTTTAAACAATTTATCTTATTCTAGAAAGAATTTCAAGATGCATGAATGCCCTTAGTTTATCATTGAATCACACACACACAAAAAAGGTTTTTTTTTTCCCTAAATAGGACAACTTTTAAGCAAATATTTAACACTGAAAAATGTTTTCAAGTACTTTAGGAATATACATTGTTACATAGACAAGCAAAATATTAATTATAAGCTTCTTTACTTTATAATTAAATTAAGCCCCTCTATGATATAACAAAGTCCTGTATATACTCTTTAAAATCATAGAAGTTTAGTATCCTTTTGCCTTATCTGCTGCTCTGAATGTAATTCTAACCAAAAAAAAAACAAAAACAAAAAAAAAATTGGATGGAAATATAAAGTAGCTACATCATCTTATCATCCCTAGCACCTGTGAGTAGAAATGTCAACTATAATTGACATGTACCCTAGGCTTTAAGAAGATAGACTTTCTAAAATAGAAGGCCTTGAAAAAGAAAAGCAAAGCTGAAGGCATCACATTCTGGATTTGAAGTTATATTACAAAGCTGTTGTGATCAAAACAGAATAGTACTGGCACAAAAATAGACTCTTAGATCAACAGAGCAGAACAGAAAACCCAGAATGAAACCACACCATATGGTCAATTAATTTTCCACAAAGCAGGAAAGAATATCCAACGGGAAAGTCTCTTCAACAAATGGTGTTAGAAAAACTGGACAGCAACATGCAAAAGAGTGAAAGTGGACCACTTTCTTGCACCATACACAAAAATAAATTCAAAATGGATGAGAGACCTAAATGTGAGATATGAAACCATAAAAATTTTAGAGGAGATTTTATGAAGCCATAAAAATCCAGGGAGTAATTTCTCTGACATAAGCTCTAGCAACATCTTTCTAGATATGTTTCCTGAGGCAAGGAAAACAAAAACAAAACTAAACTATTGGGATAACATCAAGATAAAATGCTGCACAGTGAAGGAAACTATCAACAAAACTAAAAGGCAACCCACAGAATGGGAGAAGATAATCTACAAATGACATATCTGATAAAGAGTTAGTATCTAAAATATAAAAAAAACTTCTAAAACTCCACACCCAAAATATGAATAATCCAATTAAAAATGTGCAGAAGACATGAATGGACATTTTCCCAAAGATGACAGATAGATGGCCAACAAACACATGAAAAGATGCTCAACATCACTCATCATTAGAGAAATACAAATCAAAACTACAATGAGATACCACCTCATACCTATTAGAAAGGTTAAACTGAACAACACAAGAAACAAGAGGTGCTGGTGAGGATACAGATAAAGAAGAACACTCTTGCAACTGCTGATGGGAATGAAAACTGATGCAGACACTTCAGAAAACAGAATGGAGGTTCCTCAAAAAGTTAAAAATAGAACTACCCTACTATCCAGCAATTGCACTACTAGGTATTTGCCCAAAGGATATAAAAGACTAATTCAAAGAGATACATCCATCCTGATGTTTATAAGAGCATTATTTACAATAGCCAAACTACGGAAACAGTCCAAGTGCCCATTAACTGATGAATGGATAAAGAAGATGTGGTATGTATATATAATGGAATATTACTCAGCTATAAAAAGAATGGAATCTTGTGTTTTGCAATGACCTGCATGGAGCTAGAGTGTATTACACTACGTGAAATAAGTTGGTCATAAAAATACAAATACCATATAATTTCACTCACATGTGGAATTAAGAAACGAAACAAATGAACATGGGGGCAAAAAGAGAGGAAAACCAAGAAACAGACTCTTAACTATAGAGAACAAATTGATGATTATCAGAGAGGAGGTGGGGGATGGCTGAAATAGGTGATGAGGATGAAAGAGGACACTTGTGATGAGCACCAGATGTTGTATGCAAGTGTTGAATCACTATACTGTATGCCTGAAACCAATATTATATTGTATGTCAACTAACTGGAATGTAATAAAAACTTAAAAAATGAAAAAAAAAAGCAAGGCAGAAGGAAAAATCATTCAATAAAACATACATAAAATTGAGAAAATAAAGATATTCAAGAACACTGAGAAGTTCATTTTTTTTAAAGATTTTATTTATTTATTTGACAGAGAGAGAGATCACAAGTAGGCAGAGAGTCAGTCAGAGAGAGAGGGGGAAGCAGGCTCCCTGCTGAGCAGAGAGCTCGATGCGGGGCTCTATCCCAGGACACTGAGATCATGACCTGAGCCGAAGGCAGCGGCCCAATCCACTGAGCCACCCAGGCGCCCCAAGTTCATTTTTTTTAAGATTTTGTTTATTTATTTGTCAGAGAAAGAGAAAGAGCGTACAAGCAGAAAGGAGGGGCAGGCAGAGAGAGAAGCAGGCTCCCTGCCGAGCAAGGAGCCTAAAACCCTGGGATTATAATCTGAGCCAAAGGCAGCTGCTTAATTGACAGAGCCACCCAAGCATCCAGAGAAGTTCTAAAAAAGTACCAATTTGATTACAGAGTCAGGAAAAAAAAATCCCTTTAAGGAACACAAGGGTTAATAAGCATTAACATTAAGAGTTTAAAACTTTACAGTACCCTCATTTCCTTCTTGAGAATGTCTGCAATGGCCAATCAGGGCAATACAGAGAAGGCATACATATCAATTTCACCAAAGAATTTTCCATTATTTTTATTAGATTTTTTTAATTCATGGAGAAATGTAAAAAGGTCTGAAGATATTATTTAATAATCATAAAAGGGGCTCTGATTAATGAAAGGAAATTTATGGCAATGCATTCTAAGGCCTCTGCTCTCGGCAGTATTTTCTTTAATGTGTTTAATAATTGTTTGGATAAAGCATTGAGGATAATGGGGAATTAGTGGCCAAGAACATGGACATTGGAGTGAGGTACTTCAGTCACTAATTAATAGCAATGGAACTTTAGGGAAATTACTTAACCTCTTTAAATCCTATTTTCTTTACCCATAAAGTGGGAATGATAATGTCTTCTCTGTTTCATAGAATGCATTATTTCACTTTACAAATACTTATATGGTGTTTATTATGTTAGGCATTACTTCTAAATGCTTTATAAATATTATTTTATTTAATCCTCAAAGCAACCCAGTGAGCTAGATATGATTAATTACCATTATCCTCATTTTACAGATGAGGAGACTGGGGTAGAGAGGTTAAGTACCTTGCCTCAGATCACCTAACACATAGCAGAGTGGAGTTTAGATTAGATATACAGTATATCCATTCATACTCATTAAATATTAGAACTCATCTCAGTCATCATCATTGGAGTGACTGAATTTAGTAGATTAATTTACTAGTACGATTAAATTTACTAAAAGCAGAGACTGAAAGGACAATAGGTTAAGTAAAACAAAACAAAATTTAACAAAGAAATATTGAGTCCTTTGATTAGATTTACAAAAACCAGCCACATAAGTTGCCAAATTATGATATGGTTGCCAAAAAATACTAAAACAAACCTGGGCTGCATTAATAGTAATAAAGTAACATAGAATCAATAATCATTCACATATGGATTATTGATATCAAAATTTAAGACCTCAGTTTAAAGAGAAGTTGTATAGTCAAACTGAAGAGATATAAAAAAGAATGATTTCTTTCCCCACAAAAAACCCCATGCTTCAACTATGTTGTACATAACAGGCACAAAGAAGTACCCCTATGTTTACTGCAGCATTATTTATAATAACCAAGATATGGAAGCAACCTAAGTGTCCATCAGTAGATGAATGGATAAGGAAAATGTGGTTTATAGATGCAGCAGAATATTATGCAGCCATAAAAAAGGATGAGACCGTGCTATTTGAGACAATATGGATGGACCTAGAGGATATTATGCTAAGTTAAATAAGTCAGACTGATTAAAAACAAGTATATGATTCCACTCATAAACAGAATTTAAAAATGAATAAACAAAAAACAGAATCAGGCCTATAAATACAGAGAACGAACTGAAAGTTGCCAGAGGGGAGGGTGATGGGAGGTTGGGCAAAATCGTTTTAAGGGAGGGAGGATTTCAGGCTTCCAGTTATGGAATGAATAAGTAATGGAACTAAAAGTTACAGCATTAGGAGTACAATGAATGGTATTGTAATAGTGGTATAACTGGACAGATGGTGGCTACATTTGTGAACACAGTATAATGTATAATCTTGTCAAATCACTAAGTTATACACCTGAAACTAATGTAACATTGTGAGTCAACTATACTCAAATAATTTTTAAAAAGAGGCACACTTCAGATTTAAACATAAATAGGTTGAAAACAAAAGGACAGAAAAAATATACCATTAAAATAGTAAGCAAAGGAGGACTGGTGTTGCTGAACTAATATCAGATTCTACATAATTTAAAATAAAAGCTGGTACTGGAGACAAAGAAGGATAGTTTATAAGGATAAAAAATCAATACATTAAGAAAATGTAACAGTTATTAACAGGTATGCACCTCAAAATACAGCCCCAAAATATATGAAACAAAAACGAACAAAACTGAAAAAAGAAACAGAGAATTCAATAATAGTAGGAGACTTCAATGCTCCACTTTCAATAACAAATAGAAGAACTATATAGAAGACCAATAGGAAAATAAATGACTTGAACATTATAAACCAACCAGAGCTAACAAACCTCTGGAAAACAGTCCATCCAACAGACTTAGATACACACTCTTCTCAAGTGCACAAGACAATCTCCATGATAAACCATATGTTAGGCCATAGAACAAATTTCAATAGGCATAAAAGGATTTAAAGCATACATAATTAAATGAAATAAAAAATCAATAACACAAGAAAATTTGGAATTCACAAGTGGAAGTTAACAAAAAACTCTTAATCAGTGAAGAAAAATATCATAAAGTAGATACACTGAGATAAATAAAAATGAAAACACAGCATATCAAAACATAGAGGATATACCTAGGATGGCGTATAAAGGAAAATTTATAGCTGTAAATGCTTATAGTAAATATAAAAATTTCATGGGATGCTTGGGTGGCTCCACCAGTTAAGCATTTGCCTTTGCTCAGGTCATGATCCCAGGGTCCTGGAATTGAGTCCCATGTTGGGCTCCTTGCTCAGTGGGGAGCCTGCTTCTCCCTCTGCCTGCAGTCTTCCCTGCTTGTGCTCTCTCTCTCTCACTCTCTGACAAATAAATAAATAAAATCTTAAAAAAAAAAAAAGATTTCAAATTAATAAAATAAAGATCTAATTTAAGGACCTAGAAGAGATGAGGAGATTAAAACGCAAAATAGGGAGAAGAAAGAAAAGAATAGATATTAGAGTGGAAATTAATGAAATAGAATTTTTTTAAAAAATAGAAAAAACAAATGAAACTAAATGTTTTCTTTGAAAAGATCAACAAAATCAGCAAATCATTAGCTAGATTGACCAAAAAAAGAAAAAAAGAGAGAGAAGGGACTGAACCTAGTAAATTCAAGAAAAGAGAAAACATTACTACCAACCTTACAGAAATAAAAAGGATTATAAGTGTATATTATAAACAAGGGTATACCAGCAAATTAGAAAGCCTAGATGAAATAGATTAATTCTTACAAAAACAAGAACTACCAAAATTGACTTTAAAAAAATAGAAAATCTCATTACACCTATAACAAGAGATTGAATTAATAATCCAAAATACTACCCACAATAAAAAGCACAGGCCAATAAGTCTTTACTGGTAAATTTTATCAAACCTTTAGGGAATAATTAACACTAATCCTTCCCAAACTCCTAACCACAGAAGAGGACAAAACACATCCAAATTCATTTTAGGAGTCCAGTATTATCTTGATACTCAAATCACAGATAACATAAGAAAAACACAGATCAATATCTCTTAATACACAGACATAAAAATCCTCAAGAAAATACTACTGCATTAAATCCAGCAAATGCCAAAAAGAAATATATACCATGATTATATGCAATTTATTGCAAAATGCAAGGTTGGTTCAACTTCTGAAATCAATTTAATGCATCATATTAATAAAGACAAAAGCCACAAAAACAAAGATCTGATCATTAAACAGAGAAAAATCATTTGGCAAAATGAAATGTAATCATAAAAACAAAAAACAAACTAGAACTATAAGGAAATTCCCTCAACTTAATAAAAGATACCTATGAAAAACTCAGTAATGGTTAATAGTGAAAGATGGAAAGCTTTCCGCTTAGCAAAACACTACTTCCACTCAACATTATATTGGAAGTTTTAGCCAGGGTGACTGACCAAAAAAAAAAAAAAAAAGAAAGAAAGAAAGAGGAGGAGGAGGAAGAAGAAGAGGGGAAGAGGAAGAGAAGGAGGAGGAGGAAGAAAAGAAGAAATAAAGAAAGCATCCAAAAGATAAAGCATCCAAATTGAAATGGAAGAAGTCAAACTATTTGCAGCAGATACCATCTTATATATAGAAAATCCTAAGGAAACAACAACAAATTAGAACAAATAAATTAATAAATTCAGCAATGATACAAAATTATCAGAAAAAATGGATCTGTAATAGTATCAAAAAGAAAAAAATACTTAGGAATATATTTAACAAAATAAGTATAAAACTTGTATTCTGGAAACCAGAAACCATTATTGAAAAAATTTAAGGAAGACTTAATAAACAGAAAGACATCCTATATTCATCTTTGGAATACCTACTATTGTTAAGATAACAATACTACTCAAATTGATCTACAGAGTCAACACAATCCCTTCCAAAATCCCAGGTCCCAGGTACATTTTTTTAAAAACAGACAAACTGATCTTAAAATTCTTAGGGAAATTTAAGGAACTCAGGATAGCCAAAACAATCTTGAAAAAAGAAAAAGTTGGAAGATCCCCCACTTCCCCATTCCAAACTTACTACAGAGCTACAGTAATCAAAAGAGAGTGGTACTGGCATATAAACAGACATAAACATCAAAAGAATAGGATTAAAGAGTTAAGAAATAAAGACTTGTATTTATGATCAATTGATTTTTTTGATAAGGGTACCAATATAATTCAAAGAATAAAAGGGAAGAATGGACTTTTCAATAAATTGTGCTATGATAACTGGATATTCCCATGCAAAAGAATAAAGTTACATTCCTATTTCACACCATATACAAAAATTAACTCAAAATGAATCAAAAACCCAAAATTATAAAAATATTAAAAGGAAACATGGGGTAAATATTTATTACCTTGGATTTGGAAATCTATCCTTATATACGATCCCAGAAAGGTGAAAAACAAAAGGAAAAAATAAATTGGACCTCAAGAAATTAAAAAAATTTGTACATCAAAAATGTCATCAATAAAGTGAATAGACAACTCACAGAATGGGACAAAATATTTGTGAATCATATAACTGATAAGAAAATTGTATCCAGGATATGTAAGATCTCTAACAACAACAACAACAACAAAATCCCATGAAAAACATGGCAAAGAATTTGAACATACATTTCTCCAAAAAAGGATATACCAAAAGCCAATAAGCACATGAAAAGATACCCAGCATCGACAGTTACTGGGGAAATGCAACTCAAAACCATAATGAGATACCACTTCATACGCACCAGGGTAATTATAATCAAACAAAGACCGACAATGACAAACACTGGCAAGGATATAAAGAAACTGGAACTCTCATACCTTGCTGGCAGAAAGGTAAAATGGTGTAGTGATCGTGGGGAACAGTTTGGGTTCCTCAAAAAGTTAAAAACAGAGTAACAGTATGATCCGGCAGTTCCATTCCTAGGTATATACCCAAGAGAACTGAAAACGTATTTTCACCCAAAAACTTGTACTGAAATGTTCATAGCAGAATTGTTCATAATAGCCTAAAAGTAAAAATAATCCAAATATCCATCATCTTGTGAATTGATAACTAAAATAGAATATATCCATACAATGGGATATTCAGCCATAAAAATGAATAAAATACTTATATATACTACAACATGGATGATTTCTAAATGAATGAAACCAGGCATAAAAGGCCAGACGTTGTATGATTCCATTTATATGAAATAGCCAAAATAGGCAAATTCATAGACACAGAAAGTAGATTAGTAGTTCCAAAGGCTAAAGAGAGAGTGTAATGAAGTATGACCACTAATGGGTATGGCTTTCTTTTTGGAGTGACAAAAATATTCTGGAATTAGTAGTGATGGTTACAACTCTCTGGATATCTAAAAAACCACGGACTGTATATTTTAAGAAGATTAAAAAACAAACTGTAAACAAAGGAAATAAAAGAAAGCCAAGCATGGTATCATACGTGTTAGATACGGAGAAATCAGAAATATTTAAGTCAGAGAAAAGGAAAGACTCATGCAAGACGTGAACACTGCCTTGAGAACTTCAAAATCATGCAGAACTATATATACATGTATTATACCGATATATTAACACATTTCTTTGATCACCTCTAAGAGTGTTATATAAATGAGTTAAAGATGGCTCCTTTCATATTGGGCCTATGTTATACTTCTTTACAGCAGACTCACAATTACCTCAAACGCACCAAAGCCAAACTCAGATTTGTATTTATCAATCACTTTAAATATTGTCCAAATAAGCATATTTTTAGCTATTTAGGGTCTGCCTGCTTTCATACCTGCTAAACTGCATCCTAACCCTTGCTAGTCACAACTTAGACAAATGCTGATGTGTTTTATAAAAAGATGCCAAGCCTCTGCGGCCCTTTGGAACTCTCTCCTCCAGACACTTCCCATCTTGAAATTGAGCAACATCACCTACACACACTACATCCCTTTCTCCACACTACCCATCTTGAAATTGAGCAACATCACCTACACACACTACATCCCTTTCTCTTGACTTCTCCTTTTCAGTGGTGACCCTGCCCTGCTGACTCTGGAAAGTCCGCTGTGAGGGATTGCTCTCATGTGACTGTCCAAGAGACACCCAAATAAAGCACATTCTGTGTTCTTGTCACCTCATGGCTATGTTTTTTTCTTTGATCCGTCCCCAGATCCTTCAGCTCACCACAAAGGGGTTACTCCTACTGAATGAAACTACATTTTGGCTCGATATAAAAGAACATCTATTAGTAAAACATGGTCAGATACAAGTATGTGGTGAGTTCTCTGTCCTTACAAGTATTCACGCTTTAGTAGTTAAGCACTTACCAAAGATGTTCTGAAAACAAACAAACAAACAAACAAAAACAAAAAAACCCCCAAAACTAGATTGCATGGTTTGGACTAGAAGAATGTTGGTATGGCTCCCAACCTGATTTTAAAATTCTAGAAAATCATCCATTTTACCAGCTTTGTAGAAACTGGTATTTTACCAGTTATTTCCCTAGTACATCTAAGATTTTCAATTTAACTATAGACAGCAACTTGCTTTCCCACTGGAAAATGAAGATAGATATCTGGAAAATGACAATGACTTCTTAATTTTTATCACAGAAATGAAGTATGATTCACCAGTTATTGAAGTGGTTACAAATAATGCTAAGCTTCATGAAGAAAATATAATGACTTCTTACAATTTGATAATACAAAACTGAATTCAAAGTTCCAGTGATGGGGCGCCTGGGTGGCTCAGTGGGTTAGGCCTCTGCCTTCGGCTCAGGTCATGATCTCGGGGTCCTGGGATCGAGCCCCACATCCGGCTCCCTGCTCAGCAGGGAGCCTGCTTCCCCCTCTCTCTCTCTGCCTGCCTCTCTGCCTACTTTTGATCTCTCTGTCAAATAAATAAATAAAATCTTTTAAAGTTCCAATGATAATAGGTTAAGAACTACATTTGGTAAGTGTAAAAAATAATGTGACCATATTAAATACACCAATAATCAGTCATAAATGTTAATTATATCATTTTTTTCTGATGTAAGAAAATCTGTATTTGGAGTTAAGAAAAGGAAGCAAATATGATCACGATGATCACTTTTTAACATAAGGATTGTTAAACACTCACAATATATTTTAACATGAGAATAACCACATGAAGAAAATACTCAGTTATATACATAAAAACATATACTTGGTTTCCTGTCTAGAGCCTAAGTCATTGTAGCAACTGAAGCAAGATATTCAGGGCTTTTCACAAATGAGAACCCTTTACTGTTGAATTAAAATTTGTTTCTTTGTATACTTGAAAAGATTAACTGGACATTAGTAGATCACCACTTTAACATTTTTGGGCCTTCAGTCAGAGGAAAATTCCATTATTTAGTAATGAAGGGAAGATCCTCTTCCAATCCCACAATAAGATACAGCCAAGCATAAAAGTAAGGAGGTAACTGTTCAAACTCTAAATCTTATATTTCATTTTAAGACTACAATGCCCATTTTTATTATAAAAAATCAGGAATGGAAACTTTTAGTGGTTTAAAACAGAAAATGTGGCCCCCGTTTTGTGATCTACTCAACAGTTCTAATTAGGCTAAACCTATCTTACAAAGTAAGGTGTAGGAAATAATTAATCATTGTACTAAGTACTTTTGAAATACCAAGTGTACGTAAATGTTAACTAATAAGCTTAAGTACTACAAAAATTAGCTATTTAATAAAATATTGGATTTTCTTAGAGAACAAAGTACTCAACAGCGGAAATCTATTTGCCCTGAGTTGTACATAGTTGTAATCATTACTCTTGCAGGATTTTAACAAGGTTGTTTAACTGAAGAAGTATTATCATAGCAACTCTGTAATACTAAGGACGTGAAGAAATACATGCAAAGCTATAGAAAATTAGTTGGCAAAAAACCACTTCAGATTACCTCTTATCTTCTTTCTAGCACTGTACATGTCATATGCTTTATATTTTTATCTACTTCTTTGAGCATATATCCTCTTAGAAACAAAAGAGATCTCCAGAACCTGTGCTTTTAATCTGGAACAAGCATCTCAATTGGCAGGGTAGGTTTTCAAGAATGGCTAATTTGAGTCTTCAATATTGCATTAGGCTCAGATAGTTAAAAAGCCAAAAGCAACCAAACAGCAAATCCATATTTGTCTTTTATGCTTCATACTATACACTTATTAAAACTATATTAATAGAAACATATGAAAAGCTTATACTCTATAAAAAAAGTTTCTAGAAATTGAGATTCCATTTTAAAGCAAGGGTGAATATCAAGAAATATACAAGAAGTTTGCATAAATGTCTTTATTTTCAATTGCTACCTCAAAGATTCCCTTTTCTCCTCTGACACAATTCAAGGGCTGCCCTACTCAGCTGTAGGATGTTGCTGAGCTTGCTGTGAAGCCGGCAATGCTAGTTTTGCACTAACTGAACTGAAGGTCTTAACTAAGTTTCACTGGATTGATATTAAAAAATATTTAGTGCCCTGTAGGGCATTGATACCAAATCATCAGAACAAAGGCCGCCACAGTACTAGAGCATGGGCCTGGAGGGCCCCTGCCGATCCAGAGGTCTTCTTTTTGTTGAGGGGGTCCAGAGGTTTCTGACCAAGGGCCCAGGACAGGGAGGTGTGGTGACTTAGGTATCTAAGTGGTTCTGAGCAGCGGCTACTTTCCCATATTAAAAAAGAAAGAAATTTCTTGGTGGCTTTAATGCATCAGGCTGGAGCATACCCTTCACAGAAGCAAGTCCCCACTTGATTCAAATAAAAAATGGGAATTCAAGGGGTACCTAGGAGGCTCAGTCCTTTGAGCCCTGGACTGTTTGATTTTTGGCTCAGGTTATGATCTCAGTGTCCCTGGGATCAAGCCATGCATCTGGTTCCATGCTCAGTGCTGGGTGGGGAGTCAGCTTCTCCGCCTCTCTCTCTCCCTCTTCTCCTCCCCATGCTCTCTCTCTCTCTAAAATAAATAAATCTTTTTTAAAAAATTAAAAATAAATTTTTAATGGGAATTAAAATGCAAGGTGACAGGAGCTACCTTTATTCCTTTGTCCCTTCTGTTTTGTTTTGTTTTTTTATAATGACACCACTTGGTCCAATTCAGGAAGCCTGAAATCCCCTCGGAATTTCATTACATCCTGTATGGTCTGATTTGGGTGTTTTACTATTTGTCCCAGGGGCAGGCACTGCCACCCTCCAACCCAGCTCCGCAGGACAATTTAGCATGAAAATAAAGTTGCTTACTTGCTACTACTGCCACCCACTGCCTTCTGCTGAAGCTATCACACAGGCTGACTTATCCCTCCCTCCTCCAGTCCATCTTAGTTGGAGACTTCTTAAAGAGGTCACATTTTTATTTCAAATGTTAAACACCCTATTTGCAACAAAGAAAAACGACGCTTTGAACGGAATCCTAAGAATGCCTTCTCTTCACAGGCGCACCTTGTGCCTAGAGGAGATTTACAGTGAGCACAGGGTTAGAACGTCAGCCTTTCTCTGCAAGCAAGTTCAGTCTCCAGACTGTGCACAGATGTTACCTCTTCTGTGAAAGATTCCCCATCTCGCCTGGAGAAAGCTATTTTCTCTTTGCCTTTTGGTCACATTTCTATTATATATCTTGCAATACTCATAAGTCACTGGCAACTAAATATTTGTTGAGTGAATTAGTGAATGAATAAATTAATGAATGAAAGACACTGAAGTCCAAGAAATTAAAAAAAAAAAAAAGATGAGCACATGTATATAAAAACATATAGTCTTATACAGGAAGACACTGAAAGAAAGAAAGGAGGTTGAATCCTAGCAAAGGTAGAGGAAAGGTCATCAACAGACACCAAGATTCAGATCTTAATCCTGAAACTACTGTCCTGTCTCCAAGGCAACCTATTCTTAGAAAACCTTTAGGAAATAAGAAAGTTTGACTTCCTAGTCAATACAACCCTCCCTGAAGTATAAACATGAAAAAGCTTCCCTTCCCGCACCTACTCTATCATCCCCACTTCTGATCCTGGCCCTAATCCTTTTAAAATTAGTATATGAAACTGGCCAATGGGCTAAGTCAAGAAAATGGTGTTGCAGCTCTACACAGAGCACCTTCAACACTATGCTCACATGTAAAAGGGCAGGTTAAAGAGAAGTGAAAAAAAGAGAGCAATTCAGAGGAATTTTGAGGGGTTCAGATAAGGAAATTGTCAATGTACTGTCAGCTAAAGAAAAGGGATCCAAGGGTGCTGTTAATCCATTCCTCCAACTGTCTTCTACTGACTGTCCCTCTGCCAACAAAATTTTATGGCCACTACTCCATCTTATTAAAAAAATATTGAATTTTACTAAAAAGCATTAATTCCTGGATATTCACAATACATAGCTATTGATTTTTCCAAGTTAGGGTCAACCCAGTTAAGATAAAGCCTGTTCTAATGCATCTTTTTGTCATGTAGGCCTGGACGTAGTTCATTAGCTAAACATGAAAATTCAGCCTCTATCACCTTATAGTTCAAAATTATTCAACTTTTATTGTCACCAGGATCATCTTTGCAACAAGTCAAACTACTTCCATAAATCAGGCAAGACAGATTTCCATGGTATTATTCCACTGGCAAAATTTCCAGATGAAGTTGGCAAGCACAGCTTTCCTTTAGTCTTGCCAGAAAATGTCACCAGTTTGATTTCACTGGGGTGATTTGACCCTGGGGTGGCTGTAACTTCTATGGGCTCATAACGTTCCTTTCTAAGGTTGTCCATATCCTAACCACCAAAGCCTGTGTCTATGTTACTTTATCTGGCAAAAAGATTTTGCAGATGTGATTAAGGATATTGAGATGAGGTTTATCCTAGATTATCCAAGTGGGCCCCAATATAATCACATGTTCCTTACAAGGGAGAGGCAGGAGGGTTAGAGTCAGAGACAGCTATGTGACCAGAGAAGTGGGAGTTGGTATAATGCTAGACAGGGTCAACAAGAAAGGAACATAGGAAGCCTGAAGAAGCTGGAAAATGCAAGTGAAAAGAGTCTTTCCTAACATCTCCAGAAGGAACTAGTCCTGTTAACGTCTTGACTTTTGACCAGTGAGACTGATTTCAGAATTCTGACCTCTGGAATGGTAAAATGATAAATTTGTGTTAAGTTACTTAGCAAGAGGAAATTAACGCAGCTGTTCACAGACATTTAGAATTGGAATGTCAACAGTGAAATAATGAGAAACATCAGGATTCCGATTGATTGGGTTTCTTTAGGCTCCAAGAAAGAATTTAACATTTTATAAATTAAATAACTCCTTAACTAGAGTGAATCTTCGAAGCAAGTTTCAAGTGGCCTGAAGGGCCCTGTAATTGAAGCTTCTTTTTTTTTTTTTTTTTTAAACATAACACCCCCTGGTCCCCTAGATCTATACCCTGAAATGTGGGCTCTCCTGTCAATGAGGGTGAGGAGATCATGTATATTGAATTAAGGAAGAGAGAACTTTTTTTGTGCACTCCAATAACAATCTACTTTTAGCTCTACCAGAAAAGATAGGGATTCCGTTTCTACTTCCTTGGCAATATGGAATGCTAGGGAGGGCCAACAGCATTTTCCCCATTAACTTTATCCCCCAGTGTACTATATTTTTAGTCACTAATATTATAACATGTTTATGCAAATTTTGACACTTATTAATGAGATTATGAACTTGTTTTTTTTTTTCTTAGTATATGGGCAGTATATAACACTTCCTTCCATCCTTCTGAAAATATCATTTCTCTTTTTTTTCCTAAAATATAGGCCTTCTACCTAAGAGTTTCAGGAGTCAGCCAACACCTCTTTCTACTCACTTGAAACATGAAAAGGATATAATAGACTCATACATCACAATTTTGAAGAATAAAGAAGTCAGAGAATAAAAAGATTCAGGAAAATAATTTTTTAACATAGAATAATCTAGAGAATAGAATAATTCGGAGAGCTGCATTAACTCTTTCTCAGCTTTCAGGCAGCACAGGCCCAAAGCTCTAAATGGTAGCCAAGAAGTGTGCAAAGAGAAGACATGCACATAGCTCAAAAGGCATAACAGTCCTTCACCAGACATTTGGACTGAAGGCTTGGCCCAACAGGGCCCACAAAAATGCTGAGTGCTAATAATGATGGCAGTGGGGACAACATGACAGAGTGAATAAAGACCACACTTCTCACACTGGCACTGCCTTTAACAGTCTGCGTGACTACTGTCAGGTGATTCAGCTTTTCCATCTGTAAAATTATAATTGGACCATATAATCACCAACATTATTTTCAATTTCAAAATGCTGTAATTCTGCTGAAAAGTTCAAAATGCTTTATAGAAAGATACAGAAATACTGGGAAAATTTAACACATGAATGTATTATTGAAATATGTAGCCTATACCATTATCTGTACTCTATAAAGCATGTCTTCCAATTTTCTAAACAGTCCATTATTTAGAAAAAAAAAAAAAGACAAGTATTTTTGAACTCATAACAGATGCCAAATGCAAAATGATGGAGACAGAAATGTTGGCTTTCACAATGATGATGACAGGATTAATTATTACCAATAATGCAATAGACTCTGCCTCCCACCCCAAACACATACACATTTTAATTCCTGGAACCTACGAATGTTACCTTACATGGTAAAAGGAACTCAGCACATGCCACTAAATTAAGGGCCCTGACACAGGTAGATTATCCTGGATTATCAGAATGGGTCTAATATAATCATATAGATTCCCAAAAGTGGAGAACATTTTCTGGCTGGGGTCAGTGGGAGGTGTAACTATGAGCAAAGGGCGAGAGAGCTGCTACTCTGCTAGCTTGGAAGATGAAGGGAGAGGACCATGAACCCAGAAATGTGGAAGGCCTCGAGGAGCTAGAAGAGACAGAGGAGCTAGAAGAGGTTCCTAAAGCCTCCAAAAAAGAATGCACCTAGTCCAGTGAGACGTGTATTAGACTTCTAACTACAGAATCATAAGATTATAATTTGTGTTGTTTTAAGCCGCTGAATTTGTGGTTATTTGTTATAACACCAAGAAAAAACTAATGAACCACTAGATATGTTAAATACTTCACAAGCATCTCAGTTAATCCTCAACACAACCCTGGGAGGTTGGAATTATAATTAAAAAGAAGACAACTGGGTCTTATGCAGATTGTGTAATTTTTCTAAGATTACACAATTTATGAAAATCAAGCCAGGATTTGAACTTATGTATATCTGAGTCATCTGAGTTCTTAATCTGATGCTCCACGCTTTTCCCTCCCTGTGTCAGGTCCCTTGGAGGATACCAGAAAAGAGAATCTAGGTCTTTCATTATCTGTTGAAATGAGCGGGTTCAAGTTCTGTAACTCAAAACTCTTATCTATTTTCTTCATTTTTTTCAGGAATTTTCCCCAACATGAAGTCTCTAGAGGCAACAGAACTAAAAAGGATGAATTCAGCCTTGTCTTCAGAGATGCAATACCCTGTATATTTGTCAAACTGCATTTTGATTTCTTTTCTTACCTAGATGCCCCACAGGAAGAATGGAATGCCTTACAGAAAGACCCAAGAAATCTATCGGGAACCCTTGCACCTGTAAAAAGTTGGACAAGTTAAAAGTACATCTGAGAACACTTACAAAACAAAACGCTATCTTGCGTGCTTGATTCCATCTTTTTAATAAAAGTTATTTTTAAAATTACTAATTCTTTCAGATTTACAAAAGAAGAAAGTCTACTTATAATGAACACATAATTTTCAGGTGCTAGGAATAATTTTTAAATCTATGTTAAGGTAGTTTTGCCTTTGGAGAGAATGTGGGTTGGAGACTTTTTACTCTGTCAGGTGATTTTATGAGCATTAAAGCTAAAACTGAATAAAGTCATATCCAATTATTTTGTCTTCCCAGAACAATATTTCTCTGTTCAAAATAAAGTAATTATGAGAGCACCCAGAAACATGAGAGCTTTGTAAGAACTTAAAATATGGCTATTGAAATTCTTAGGGAAAATTTGGTGAAAAGTAACTCTCATCACACATTGCATATATAAACACAGCCTTGCTAAATCCACTTAGAAGTGCTTTGGGTCAGCAGCTCAGCCCCAGGATTGAGACTTTAGATAGGCTACATTAAAACTCCACTTTCCTCATTATCTCATTACGCCTCCTGCTCAGTATGAGCAGAAGAAGCACAGACTGCTCATAGAGTCTTAATCCAGCACTTTTCTAGACACTGTATCACTGCCACCCCCCCCCCCACCTTCCACACAACTTCACCCTACAAATGTGTTGCTGCCCAGTGCTAAAATGGATTGTGATATCCTCTGGGGGTCTTCTAGAATAGAATCAGTTATTTGGGCTATTCTGCTTTGGTTTCCCTATCTCTAAAACAAAGAAAGCCCTCATTAAGACATCTGATATAGGTAAAGTACAAACTATGGTGAAAACCAACAGAAGTCAGCAAATTTTGATTTTCCCAAAATAAATATAGCTAATACTAATGACTTCCAAAAAAAGAAAGAAAAGAAAAATAAGCAGACTTATAACATCATTAGTATAATTGGATTATTAATGGTCATAAATTATAACAATTATGGGACGGGAGCTAATATTGCTTCATGTTTAAATACAAATCTTTTACTTCTTTCCTTTGCAATAGTTTAATCTGGCTTATGTTCAAATTTGTGATTCATAAAAATACAAATGACCACATTACAGGATTATGAGAAATAAGGATCTTTTCCAGTCTTGGACTTTGGATTCACAAAGGATACTCTTGTTGCCTGATTTCACAAGAGATCAAAGTACTACAAAGAAGTCTTTAACTTTTCTTCTATGACAGAAGTCAGAAATCTTGTCAAAAGACTTGCCACACAGTAGGATGGGCAAAGAAAAGGCTTCCGTCAGAGAGAGGCTTAGAGTTCCCACTGGTCAGCCAGCAGGAGGGTCCTTTTTGTCTCTGTTTGCATAAATCTGCCTGACAGCACCACTGAGGGATAGGTTAGAAGGTTTGCTGTGGCAATAGAGGACAGATGGAGTTTGTCCTTATTTACCTGGCAAATACAGACACTGGCTTCCATCAGGGTTAAGTATAGCTAATTGCATTCATTTCAAAGAATGTAGGTGCATTACTTGAATGTAGTAACTATGAATAGAACTAGCATTTGTAGTCAGTGATGGTGTAACGGCTTAATGTTTAGATACTTGCTTTTTAATATAAAGCTTTTTTAATGTTTTATCTTGAATGGATCAAATAATAAAAGACAGGTGGAGAATGAGATTCTGCAACCTCTTTTTAAAAAATCAAGATTAAAAAATAAAATAAAATTTAAAAAATCAAGATAATTAGTTCTTAATTTCATCTCCAGCCCCAACAAAATAGCACCCAAAAACAAAAACAAAAACAAAAACAAAACAAAAACAAAAAAACCCTACTGCCAGTGAATTCTCCATGTCTTCACATTTTGAGATCTACTTTAAATTTACTGTTGCACAATATGAAGAGTATTTTCAGCTGCTTGAACCTTTAAAGCAATGAGTTCTGGTGAATGTCTCTTTTGAAAAGAATGTCAAGCACAGAGCAATAATGGAAATTCAAATACTAAGGAAGGCCAATGTGACCTAGTAGCCTCAGATTAGTGTAGGAGATCTGAGTTATAGTCCAGCTCCTTTAACTAGATATGCATAATGATCTTTAGTAAAACACCTAATTTAATAGCAACTCCCTCTTCTGTGAAATGATAATATATTTTTTTCTATTTCTCAGGACGATGATGACAATTTTCAATGATCCTAAGTCTATAGAGCTTATGTACCTTCCAGCAAGACAAATAATTATCTGCTAAGAGTAATATAAGTTAAACAACATTTTTTTAAAAAAATAGTCCATAAAACACCTGCCTAAGAATTGTCATGGGTGCTTGTCAAGATTTCTGGGACACATTTAGATCTATTCAATTCAAAATATCTTGGGAATTAAGATCAGGGATTTGAACTATTCAAAATCAACCTTAGATGATTTTTATGCATTCTAAATTTTAGAAATGACTCAACAAGGTTTTGATAAATCAGGGATGTCTAGTAAGATCACCAACTCAAGGATTCTATGACCAAACTCAAACCATATACTAAGTAAGTCATATGTGTAAAATTTGTAATATCATCTCTATAGGCAAAATAATTGAATTATGCTAACAGATTTAGGCAATTTAATATCTTCATAAGAACATATAGATAGAGGTGCCTGGGTGGCTCAGATGGTTAATTAAGCATCTGCCTTCAGCTCAGATCATGATCCCAGGGACCTGGCATCAAGCCCCACATCTGGGCTCCCTGTTTTGCAGAGAGCCTGCTTCTCCTTCTCCCTCTGCCTACTGCTTCCTCCCCAACTTTCTGTCAAATAAATAAATAAAATATTTAAAAAAAGGAAAAAAAGAATAACAGATAGTAATGGATATAGCCAAAACAGGTATTTTATATTCAATTTAAGTGAGTTGAACAAAATTAAATGAATCAGGAATCTTATCAGGTTTTAGTCTTCTGTTTACTCTCTTCTCCTCCAATTAGGCCAAAATTTAGAAGCCAGAGTCATAATTTTCTTTACTTCTCAAAATGCCTAAACATCAAAAGCAGGCATTTAAGGGAAAGGGGCGGGGATCAGAAAGTAGATCATTCATATGCTTAGATTTTCATTTTTTGTGTTTTTTGTTGTTGTTGTTGTTTTTTCAGAAAACATATTAAGGATGGACTCAACTTTGGGTAAATGTCAGTTAAGCATCTGCCTTTAGCTCAGGTCATGATCCAGGGTCCTGGGATGGAGTCCCACATTGGGCTCCCTGCTCAATGGGGAGCCTGCTTCTCTCTTTGCCCTGACCCTTCTTGTCAGCTTGTGCTCTCTCTCTCTCTCAAATAAATTTATTTATTTATATAAATAAATCTTTTTAAAAAAATGCTGGTTTATGAAGGGGGGCAGATTATTGGTTTCTTTATGTCAAAAAGAACAAAGGAATTTCCACTGCTGGTAATATAGTGGCCCAGATATTCTGATGGGCACTCCCACCTCAAGTGACTCCTCAATAAAATGCATCTGTTTCCTTTCTTCTTTCCTTGATTCCCTTCATTTGGATTCATTTTTTATTATTTCAGTGTTCCTCTTTGTTACTTTCACGGTTATTCATCCTTTTACTATTACTTCAGATGTTTCCCTAGAGATGACAATATCCATTCTCGATTTATCAAAATCTAATATAAATTTTCTTCCTAGACAATGCATGAACATTAAAATAGACAAGTAAGTTCCCTTACAATTTTTATTCTAGCATATTTTATAGCCCATTATTGCTGTTGGTTAGTACAGTCAATATCCATTTATATCTACACATATGCAATCTTTCTCAGCTTCAATATTTCCTGTCGTCTCCAGACTCCCATTTGGAATTGTTTTCCTTCTGCCCGAAGAATACTTGTTAGTATTTTCTTTAGTGTTGTTCTGATGATGAATTTTGTCATTGCTGGTTGGAGAATGTGTTTATTTCACTTCATTTATGAAAGATGTAATGTTCTAAGCCAGCACTTACTTTCTTTTGGCATTTTGAAGATGCCATTACATTGTCTTTTGGCTTCCACCTTGTGTGATAAAAAGTCTACTGTCAGTCTTGCTGTAGGCTCCTTTGATAATGTTTATTTCCCTGGCTGCTTTTAGGATTTTGTCTTTGCATTTGGATTTTCCCATTATACTATTGTATGTGTAGTTGCTGTTTTTTGTTTATCCTACTTAAGGTTGATGGTACTTCCCAAAAATCTGTGATTTGATGTTTCTCATCATTATTCTCCGTCACTATTCCTTCAAATATTGTTTTTGGTCCTTTCTGTCTCTCCTCTTCCTCCAGGGCTTCAACTGCACCTAAGTCGTACATTCCTGTTCTTCTTGTATTCTCTGTTTCTTAAGCTCTTTTCTACATAGCTCATCTTCTGTCTCTCCACTTCATAGATGGATCTATATAAATCCATCTGATATGCAAAACACAGGGATCAACTGAATATACATCTGGAGACAAAGTACTTTATCCCAACTTACACCTACATAAATATCAATTCCAGGTGGATGAAACAAATAATAAATCTTTTAAAGATAACAGAGAAGAAGGTCTTCATGACCTTAAATCTTAAGCAAAGATTTCTTAGTCACAACAAAAAACAGTGACTATAAAGAAAAAGTGATACACTGGACTTTATTAAAACTAAAACCTTATTTTCTCCACAAAGATATTACTAACAGAGTGAAAAGACAAACTGCACAAGCAAAGAAAATATCTTAATACCAGAATTTGACAAAGGCTATGTATCCTGCATATAAAACAAATTTCTACAAATCAAAATAAAAAGAAAACACATTTTGGAAAAATTATTAAAAGACTTAAATATGAACTTCAAAAAAGAGGATATCCAAATGTCCAGTGAACATAAAAAAAGGCATCAACTTCATTAGTTTTCAGGGAACTGATAAATTAAATGAAAATAAAGGGACCCCTGGGTGGCTCAGTCAGTGAAACATCCAACTCTTTGATTTTGGCTCAGGTCATGACCTTAGGGTTGTGAGATCAAGACCTGTGTCAGGCTCTGCACTGGGGCTGGAGCCTGCTTTAAATTCTCTCTCCCTCTCTCTCCCCACCCCTAAAAAATGGTTAATCAACAAAAATGAAAAAATAAAGAATTTAAAAAATGAAGATTAAAACTACAACAAGACAGCACTATGTAATATCAGGTAGGCTGAAATTAAAATTGACATCATGTGTTAGCAAGCATGTACAGAAAATTTTATATTCACACATGGCTGGTAGAAGTATATATTGATCAAATCACTTTAGAAAACTCTTTGTCAATATCTACTGCAGAGGGACAATCCTTACCTTAGGATCCAGCAATTCCACATCTCATCGTATGAATACATATACACCAAAAGATGTATATGAGAAAGTTCATAGCTACATGATTCATAGTAGCCAAAAATCCAATGTCCGTATTAGAATGGATAGATTATGGTATATTCATATAATAGAATACTAAATAAAAATTAAAATAAACTGCTATTGTTATGCATAACACGGATGCATCTCATATTACAAACTTTTACACAAAAGAAGTCAGACACAAAAGGCTGCAATTTAAAACATTCAAAAAAGGAAAATTTATCTATGGTGTTATAAAAGTGGTTACCCCTGGGATGAGGGGATGGTGTTGACTGGGGAACACAGGGAAGACTTTTGGGAAGCTAATAATATTCTGTATCTTGATCTAGGTGGTGATTTACATGAGTGTGTTCATTTTGTAAAAACTGCTAAAAAACCTTTCGGGTGTCAAATGTAATTGGTGTAGTTTACTGTATATATGGTATGTTTACAGTAAAAGAATTTTGAAAGCTAAACAATAAATTTTAAAAGTCAAAAATTTTAACACATTTTCAAAGTTAACAAATATTGTCAAGTATTGCTAAGATATCATTTTGGGAAGTGGTCCTACTTCCATTTGAAAAAGATGCCAAATGCTATATTTTCAAAAAACATTCTGTATAAGAATTTATGTATCTACGGAACCCTTATAGTTATAAATTACTTACATTTTCCATGTACATGATTTTTAACATGCTATTATAAGAAAAAATATACAATGAGTAACATTATTTAGGATGCTTTTAGCTAATATTTAGAATGCTTTTATTATTCAGGATGTTTTTAGTTATATCAGAAAATTCTGACTCAACTAAATGACACCACTAAGGAATTTATTATTGTACAAAAGAAGCCAAGAGGTTGGCAATTCCAGTGTTAGTTAACTCAATGCCTTAACATCTCTTCAAGGACCCACGTTCGCTGCATCTTACTGTTTTGCCATCTTCATGTGTCAATTTTGTCTTGAAACTTACGACTTCATGATCACAATATGGCTACAACAGTTCCAAGCATCACAATATTCAGAAACAAAAAGACCTTTTCTATTTTAGAACAAAAAGAACATTTCTCAGAATCCCTTCAGCAGACTTTCCCTCTTGTCTCATTAGTTACTGCTTTAGAACATCCCCTTACTTAAACCAATTACTGGCAAGGGGAATTAATGAGTGCACCAAATTTAGTAAGATTTATCAGGACCTAACCCTTGGTCTCCTACTGGGTAAGCAGATACCTGAAAGAATCAGAGTTCTGTTAAGAAGAAAGAGGAAGAAGGATAGGGAAATGGTTGTTGCTGAGGAAACCAGAAGTATCTAATAACAGCTGACTGAATCACAATAAAGGAAGCATAACATAAATGGTTTTAGGTATCATTCAAAATATCTGTAATGCTATTAGTTTTTAAATATTCTCTGCTTACATTATCTATATATTTTTTATTTTGCAAGAATCATAAAGAATTCAGGGATGCCTGGGTGGCTCAGTGGTTAAAGCCTCTGCCTTCGGCTCAGGTCATGATCTCAGGGTCCTGGGATCGAGTCCCGCATTGGGCTCTCTGCTCAGCAGGGAGCCTGCCTCCTCCTCCTCTCTCTCTCTGCCTGCCTCTCTGCCTACTGATCTCTCTCTATCAAAATAAAATAAATAAAATCTTAAAAAAAAAAAAGAATCATAAAGAATTCAAACGTAAAAGTTCAAGTAAATAGATGAGTGTACCTACATTTTTTTGTCTTACTTGTATAGGATAGGTAAACAAACTAAATACAAGATTCATTTTTTTAAAAAATATTTGCCTGTTTAACTATTTGAGTAAATATACATATAGCTACATCACCCATATCTTTTGCAGTAACAGTACTATGACAATTATCCATGTTCACGTTTAATAATAGTCCTGACACAACTAGTAAATGGTGGAATCATTTAGCCATATTGACAAGTGGCAACTTCAAAAGACTATTAAGAGGGCACCCATACAAAAAACCAATTCCTGATACATATCAAGATTTTTTTTTAACAACATAATGACTTGGTCTCAGAGAAGCAAACCTGACACAACCAAGGTACTGGGTTATCAATAAACTGTAAACAAAATGATAACAACTGATCTAGAAGCTTCAAGAAAATAACAGTAGACCTTATTAGAATAGCCTTCCTTCAGACTCTGCAACTCCCTGGACAGTGAGAGGAAGTAATTATTTAGAGAGAAGATCTTAGTTACTGGACAAAACACCAACAAGGTTAAACTCCTGTGTTTAGAAAAATTCCATAGAACCATACAGCTTTAACAGTGGAAAATTTTATTCTAACAGATTATCTAGGAAATATTCCAGTTACCACATTGAGATATTTTAGGTCAGATTCATGAATAACATTAAAAAGTCAACAAGTTATCTATAAAAACAATATTCCATCACCTATAACATCAACAAAAGGAACTGTTTTTACATTACCTTGTAACCCCAGAAATTTCTATTCCTATGCAAAAAGCTATTAGTGAGTAATGAAATATTAATAGCAAGAATGTAGTTGTATTTTTGGCATCAAACCAAGTTTTAACCATTAGTAAATCATGTATTTATGCCAAAAAAAATCCAAGTATAGTACTCATTTGCTCTCTTTCTTTAGTACTAGCTCAAAAGTTTGTGTTGGATTAGTCTATAAACATAACACTGCAAAAATCTGTAGACTGCACTTACAATAAGTGAATTATTTGTAACACTTGAGGGCCTCCAGTATCCTGGAGTGTTGTATACTATTCTCTTTAAAAATAACATGGAGAAAAATTATGTAAAAATGGAAGATTTCATGGAGATTTTTTATCTAGCCAGCTGTTGATAATCAGAGAGATCCTTTTGTTCTGACCTTTCCTAAACCTCACATTGATTCCTGCCCATTCCCTGACTTGCACATCCATAATAAGGGTACACTTGATTTTGACTTTTTACAAATTTGAAAGTTTAGTATGGAAAAATCAAATATATAAAAGCAGGGAGTTAAAAATCTCCTTTTGTATATACTTGTCCTGTGTTGTGCTTTTCGTATCTAGTATCTATTTTATTCTTACAAGAACTTCATATAGTAGTAAAGGAGGTAAATTTATGCCGCTTGATAAGGAGAACTGGATCACACAGAAGGTGAACGTCTGAGATGATCCAGCTATTCAGAAACAGACATACCTGAAATCCAATTCTGACCTAAGGTTCAAGTTCAGACCTCGCTTCCTTCAGATACCATATTTTTTGCATAATATGAGAAACGGAACTCCTTATTTAAAACTGAAACTGACCTGGCACAACAGCTCTGTACTTCTCAGAAGTCCTGATGTCAATTCTGTTGTCAGAGGTATCGAAGCTTCACGATGACAGGAGACTGAGCAAAGTAGGGAAGGATATGTTTCCAGTAAGAAAAAATTGATAATTATAGATTTTGAGTAAAAGGCAATAATAGAATCAGCTGACAATGAGCTCCATTTTGGAATCTTATTTTAATATTTCTTCCAAATTCTTCTCATAATACACTCCCTATTTAAATTCATAAAAATATCTTGCTAGGCACAAAATGATTAGTTTAATACCTAAACTTTGGGGGTGTTGTTATTATGATGATTAGCTAAAACTTGAAATAAATCTATTTCTAGTTGTCATTTTATACAAGTAGCCTATTTTGCCTTTCAATAATTCCATCTTAGCTTTTTATAGATAAAATACTCCTTTTTGAATTCTAGTAGGAAACTACTCTCCTTAAAATGTTTTTATAAATGGAGCTAATGCATTTCCTCCACAGGAACCATATTATATTTGAACCACAATGCATAGGTTTAAAAAAAAAAACAAAAAAAAGCAGCACTTGAGGAACCCCGCCAAGATACAGGGAGCAGGCTGTCTCTGGGCTGTCTATACTTGGCCTGGGACACTTGAAACTAAACCCAAATGACATAAAATAAGAAGCATTCCCAGTGATTTTCCTTCTGTCAAAGCTCCAGGAAATCACCCCATAATTAGAGAGTTGGTGCTATCTTCTCTTAGCAAAAATGAAAAGCCATCATGTGCTTTCAGAATAAAATGTTTTGATATATAACTTCTGCTTATATGTTTAGTTAACATGTCTTTGGCCAATTCTCATTTTGGAGGGAATTTAGAAACTAGTAAATAATTGTTCTTTTCTTCTTCAGTAGAAATCAATTTTCAGTCATTTATTCTCCCTTCTTTATTGTCTCATGCCCAGTGACTTAATTACAGTGGGATAAGTACCTCACTACAGAACTCACATCCTACATGGGGTGAGCTCCAGAGTGACCTGCAGTCAAATGTTATATAATTAAAACTAAGACAATCTGCCCTAAAATACAGTATGTAGATATGTATATACACCTATGTAAGGTAATTCACATATTAAACTTGAGAACCATGGGATACCTAAAAAAGAACCAAGAGAAGGGCTATCCACTGACACGTGACCATTCAAACCACTGTGCATTTAAGACAACTACTAACTCCCTAGCTGATAGTCAATGGGTAGAAATTTCTGATGTGTTCCTCATTGCCCACAGTATTTACTCCATTCTCTTTGGATATTAGGCCTCCAAAACCTCAAGGAATATCAAGTGTGATTTTTGTTGTTATGGGAATCAGAGAAAATGGAAAAGTCACATGGGAAAGAGTTACGTTCTAATGCTAAATTTAAGTTAAAAAATACAACCAACTGAACATCAACATTCCTTGAGTGCCTTTTATCCAGAAGGCCCTATGACCCTACAGACCCTAAGAAAGTAAAGTTCCCTTTGCCAGGTTTCTCTAAACTTGCTCTCAAATGCCCAGTTCATCCTCAAGAGCCCAGTTACTGTCAGGCAAGGATTAATAACTCAGTCATCTCATCTTTCCTCTGCTGCTCTTAGCCATCTTTAGAAGTTTATGCTGGGGGAAACCTAAAATGTACTAAAACCGTTCTTAACATGAAGAGTAACTACCCTTTCTTTGTGGTAAATAGATGTTATTTCTACGATTAGCACTGATTTTTTTTTTTAAGTTGTAAAGAGAAATACTAAGCATTGAAAATTAATTTTACTTATTTATTTAAGGTTTTATCTATTTATTATTTGAGAGAGAGAGAGTACACATGCAGGGAGGAGGAGAGGGAGTGGGAGGGAGAGAGAGAGAGAGAGAACCAAAGCAGACTCTGAACTGAGCACAGAGCCTGACACCAGGCTCAATCTCCTGACCCTCAGATCATGACCTGAGCTGAAATCAAGAGTCAGATGTTTAACTGACTTGAGCCACCCTGGTGCCCTGAAAATTAATTTTAAATTTAAATGTTCTCTTTGAAGTTAAATAGACTTATATAGTTAGAAGAAAGCTGAGAAGAGAGGCAGCATGGTATGATAGAATAATGAATGAAAGTAAGAAAATACAGCCAAATTTCTCCAGGTCAGAAAATAACTTTTAGTACTTTCTGGGTTCCAAGTGCCTAGCCACCCAAATACAACGCCTGGTGCCTTGCAGGTTTTCAATAAATATTTGCTATACTTGGCTGTTGAATTTTATGTCTATAAAACAGACACCGGACAAGCTATGTTTAAGTAAAATTCCAGCTCTAATATTCTTGCCCAATCTGATTTCAGGAAACCAACACTACAGGGTATAAACTATGGAAAAAAGCATCATAGTTCTACTTTAAGAAACACCATCAATTTCATCAACTTGGTGAATTTCACCAATTTTCTCATTGTCTATCTTTGATCTTTACTGAAGTCTGTTTTTGCCAAAATGGGTTTCATGACATAATCCAACCAGTTAACATTGGCAATGGTTCCCAAACCTGTTAGCACATGAGAATCACTGAAATCTGTTTCCCTCTCCATATTTACTAAATTTGAATCTCCAGTGGTAGGTAGGACCCCAGAAATACATTTGCCTAAGTCCACCTATGTGATTTTGATAAACACAGTCTACAAATCTCTTAAGTTTAAAACATCAGAACTATATGTATATCTATTTTCTTCTTGGATATCATATGTTAACAAAGGACTTTTCCCTTTATTTTTTGACTCCATTTTTTGTTTTTATATTGATTTGTTTTAACCTTTTACTATAGACTATTTCAAACATACACAAAATAGGGCAAACAGTAAACCACCGTTACTTTTCAATAATGATAGATTCATTGTTAGTCTTAATCTATACTACCACTCTCACATATGATTTTGAACCAAACCCCACAGAGAGCAAAGGATCTTTTTTGAACCATGATAAGATGGGTTCTTCTCAAAATAATTTCATATCTTAACTGTAGAACCTGTATGACCAAAGTTTCTACCTTGGAGTGCAGAGCCTTGGATGAAACAGGCCAGATATACTGATGAAAGTCATAGGTAGTGGTGGTAATTCCTCTTTTAAGTCATAGCTTTCAGCCTTTCTTATAGTCCATTTTACTCCCTACACATTTTAATGTGCTACCACATCTCATAGAGTAACATTCATCCAGTCTGTTTTTCTACTCCGGGTTCATAAACAGAATTCTCTTGTTCATCTTTACCCCTGATAATGATAAAGCTTAGATAGATGCGAACCAGTAGATCATACCAAAACAATACTAATTGGTAGAAAAGTGTGACATTTGTCTAAATAACTTGAGTGCTACAATTAAGTCAGCAAAGAAAAAAATTACTGGGGTATGACTAAATGTGTCAATACCATATTCTCAGAAAAGATGGTCTTCTTTTTCTTTTTTACCTTTTTCTGTCACAGATCTGAAAACACTATTAAGGCAGCAGAGAGAAGGTACTGTTTTAAAAATGGACATTCATTGTTATATTACTATTTATTATAATTTGGTCATTCAGTATAGAGCCAAATGTGGTATGCCATAGCATGGTTTCCTTCCAATGTAGAGTAGACTGCTGCATTCCATTCAACTCCACTTGATTCCCTTTGGTAGTTTAAAAAAAAAGAGGTGGGGGGCACCTGGGTGGCTCAGTGGGTTAAAGCCTCTGCCTTCAGCTCAGGTCATGATCCCAGAGTCCTGGGATCGAGCCCCACATCGGGCTCTCTGCTCAGTAGGGAACCTGCTTCTTCCTCTCTCTCTGCCTGCCTTTCTGTCTACTTGTGATCTCTGTCTGTCAAATAAATAAATAAAATCTTTAAAAAAAAAAAAAGGTGTTTTTACAAAAGCTAATAAGGTAAGGCCTTAACCCTTCATACATCAATTAGTCAAACTTCAACAACTTATTGAGTCAACCTGGTTTCATCTATGAAGGAAAGGTTTTTTTGTTTGTTTGTTTGTTTTAAGGTTTTATATTCATCTGAGACAGAGAGATACAGAGAGAGAGGGAGAGAGCATGAGCAGGGAGTCAGAGAGAGAGACAGAAGATTCCCTGCTAAACTGGGAGCCTGATGATGACATGGGGCTCGATCCCAGGACTCAGAGATCATTACATGAGCCGAAGGCAGAAGCTTAACCATCTGAGCCACCCAGGTGTCCCAGGAAAGGTTTTCTTAACGAAGAATGTCAGAAAGTAAAATTCAACCCCAACAAAGACCATAAATAGTTTCCTAAATATTCCCAAGTTCTAATTTCTAAATATCATTCATATCAAAGATATAATAGGATCAATCTCACAAGATGAAAAATCCTATACGGTATTCCTAGGATAGTCTGGTATTCTTTGATTTTGGTCTGTCTCTATAGTACAGCCACTTTAATTAAACTATCCAAGGATCAGAAAAGAGCACTGAAATACTCCCCAAATTTGAGTTCCCTTATACTAAATTTCAGTATATGTGACTCTGTTTCTGCGCTTTTTCAGCAATTAGAAAAATTCTGTTTCAATAAATGTAAGCCATTCCTGAAGGGGGCAATTATAAAAAGTAGGGGAAGCATGTGGAATAGAAAAGAGAAGTAAAAGGATAGTTTAGATAGAAAAGAAAGATTTTAAGCAAAACAGGTTTATAAACTTTTCAACCAAACCATCAGGCAGAATGATCCCAGAACACTTCCAGTGAGCTAGAAATGATAAAGAGAAAGTAATCATACATGAAATTATTATTGAATTAAGATGTAGAAAATGTTATTCACATTTTTTCTTTAATATGCTATACTAATTAATTCATTTCTGTGGACAAAAAGAAAAATTTATAATAGCTTTTATTGGTTTACTGACATATTGGCTTCTAAATCTACATTATGTTATCAAGATGTTCTTCAAGATTCCCAGAGACTAAAGAAATGTTCCAACAAAATAAACACATAAGTTACCAAATATTTACACAGTGGAATATATCTTTAATAAGGTACTATTATTGATATTTACAAATAATTTCCTAGGAGCATAAATAAGTTTATCGATAGGTCTCAGTCTTTCTATCTGAGACTTCCTTTTCAATCATAGTTCCAAATATGGGTTCTAGGATCAAAAGTTGTGAGGATTCCTTGTACTGCCTGCATATATTTCTCTTCCTCCATTCTGGAACATTTCAAGTGAATTAACTTTCAGACCAATGGACTAACCAAATTGGAGGGACAAACTGTACATATTTTAGTATTATCCATAGGACGCACTGTTGACATTGCCATTTTTTAGATCTTTGTCTTCAGTTTCAGAAAATGGCTTACCTAGCAACCAAACTATTAATTATAGTAGGGTAGTACATTCAATGTGAATGTCCACGAATAGAGTTATTATAATAATATATATGAACTTCTAAAAAATACAAATTTTAAAAAGGTTCTGATCATCCTACCAAATACAGTAATGATAAAAAGACTTGGTATTTCCTGCCAAACCATTCTGAATTCCAATCTCTTTCCTCATTCTTTTCTTCTGTTCTCCTCTACCATTTTTGTAATTTTGTTAACTTTTCAGTTTCCAGTTAAGCGCAATAGTTAAAAATGAAGTACACAGGCAATTAACTCCTCCATCAATCGTAACTGCTCAAAAGCCACTGTGGCAATTTACATTCTGTTAGAGCTTCATCGCTCCTGCCTTCCATCTTTGAGAATCATAAATCCCAAAACCCCTTCAGAATGCAAGTCTAGCACAGATGGAAGGAGTTTTATTTCACTTGGGAACTGAGAAGGTGAAGTCATTCCAAAGTGAAAGAGAACATAACCAGTTCAGTGTGTGCCATTTAATTCAACGATTCCCTTGGGAGGTACTTCATTTGCTGGTGCACTGCTGACAGCAGAAATGCTGCTTAGCACAGCAATATATTGGCCATTTGTGAGGCATTAGGTTAGCAAATACGTAAGACCATGGAAAAACTGAAGAAGTCAATGGAATCAGGTTGTCTGAGTGACTCTGAATCAAGGCTTCAGAATACTTTTTGTGAAAATGGACCCAGATGTGTGAGGTAGAAGGGCACAGCCGGTACTGGGGGAGGTTCTGCTTCCCTCCACTCTTCTGAATGAATAAAACAAAAGGTAATGCCAATCATAGGTTTTACACCTTAATTCTTTCCCTTTCTCCCCATCTCTTCTCTTTTTGCCTTTTTCTCCGCTGTGTAGACTTATCTCCAGAAATTGCAGAGAAGCATGAAGACAAGTATATAAAAATTAACCTCACCCCCACCCCGATACTTTTTATCTGCCTCTCCTGCTTTACTTTCTTTGTTGGGGTCATGATCATCTGACATATTTATATTATTACCCATGCATAGTAGTCATTTAATAGAAAACAGATCTGTGGATAAACAAACATTTGTTTGCTTAAAGTGACACTGTAGTGTAGGAGGAAAATTAATATTTTAAGTGCGTAAAATTAATAAAGAGTGGGAAGCTATGGTCACAATTAGCTACCGGGAAAACTGAAAACTATCTGAAATTTATCCACAGTGCTCTTCCAGAGTCCTTTTTATAGCCCGCCACACCCTCTTCAGCTCCCCTTCTTCCCTGCTTACACACCCCTGGCATCCAGGACCCTCACGATGAAGATAATAATGGTGATGATTAGTATCTACTAAGTGCTCAGTCTGTCCCAGGCACTGCAACAAACATTTCACATATTTTATCTAATCATCTCAACAATCCTGTATGGTCAGATTTTTATATAGAAATAAGAAAATCTCAAGGGATTTTTTTTTTATGAGGATCAAATCAGCTAATCTATATCAGGTGATCAGGACAGTACCTAGCTGTAAGTGCTACATAAGCTACCACAACTACTGTTATCATTATTGATTTATCTACATTTTGGTGATGAAGAAATTTACTGCATGTCTTTGGAAGGATAGCCTATCCACTTCCATATGCATACAAAACCTTTATAAATATCCCTCGTTACAAGTAAAATCAAAATATGAAATATTAAAAACTACAAAATACAGGGGCACCTGGGTTAAGTGTTTGGCTTCAGCTCAGGTCATGATCTCAGGGTCCTGGGGTCAACCCCAAGTCCTGGGATCAAGCTCCGTGTCAGTCTCCCTGTTCACCGGGGAGTTGGTTTCTCCTTCTCCCTCTCCCTCTGTGCTCACTCACTCTCTCTCTCAAATAAATAAATAAATATTTTTAAAAAGAACTACAAAATATGTAAGATAAAGAACAAATTCAGTATATATAAGCCAAATTCTCGTCACTGTAAAGTTTCAAGGGTCTACAAAGCAGTCTTATTTTTGGGACACTGATCAACAACTAGTTCTAGGCAGCTCCAATGGGGAAAAATGACAGGCAAAAGGTATATATAGATTCCATTAAAAGGATTCCTTGTAAAAAAAAAAAGTCCAAGGGAGTATCAACCATCCCCATATCCTCTCCAAATTATGCAAAATAATACAAAAGAATGTAAATAAAAACTGTGTACTTCCTATGAAAACAACTGCAAGACACATCCCTAACACCATTCCAAAAGGCATCCTTTCCTTAACTCATTCTATGTAGACAGACTGGATCTAAAACTATTCCAGGTCTTTGTGTTCATTAAAAAAGACATTATTTTTTAATTGAAATACTCAAGTACAAATCTTTATTAGGTATTACAATTTCCTGGAAATACAAATCCCAATACAGCTGGAGATGCTTTCCTATTATAATGTTCAGTTTCCTAACAAAGACGTTCAATGCAGTACACTCCAGTTTCACATCAATAGATATACATGTTTAGCTTTAAATTGTGTATCTGATTCACAGAGCAGGAGAATATTGTCTACAAATTGTCTGCTGTAACTTTATCATTTTACAGGTGAGGAAATCTCTCGATACCTAAAGAGATTAAGTGTTCTGACCAGGTTTAAACAGTTAATCAATGGCAAGCAAGAATTAAAAATAAGTCTGCATATGCTGTCCAAAAGCCGATCTATTACTCTACGCTATGTAAATTTCTAAGCATCTTAACTATGTATAAGTCACAGATAGATGCCAGTGTGTAAATTATTCATGTATATTCAGAATTTTCTTTCTTTTTTTGTTTTACAAGTTAGATATACTAAGGGAGGACTGGATAAAATTCTCTTACTTCCACCAGTGATCTAGAAAATAGTATTTATTTACATTTCTTACATATCATGTTAGTTGATCAGAATGAAAAATCTTGCTGATGTGACTCTTTTTTTTTTTTTCAGAACTGTCATTTTAGTTCAGTCCCAAAATGCCTATGAATCCTAGGAATGATACCCAAATGACTTTCCAATATTAAAAATTTGTGTGTACATGCAAGTAGCAAGAATCTTGTAATTTACATTTTTGGAATAGTTAAGGCCATATTCGCACACTAAGTATCCCATAGCAGGCTGCCAATTTATAAACAAAGGGCTATTTCTATACTGGACACAGCAACTGTCAAAACTATTATTACCACTAGAAAGGTCATCTCAATGTGGTTTCAGGTGCTATTTCTAACAAGTGAACAGCTCAGCTGGCTAGAGCAGCATGGGAGTGTGAGGACCAGACTCAGACAGAGATGGTCCAAGTAGCTCCCCTCTCTTCCATGTTCACAGTCTGTTAAGTACCTGGACTCTGTAATGAATAAGATATAACACTTAAGTAAGGGTGCTGAATGTTTTACATAAAAGACGGTATCACCACTGTGATAAACCTAGCTAGAAAAAAAAAATCTCAATCAGCAACTATTTATCATCATTATGATGTTCTGTTTTGTTCTAAATAAAATTGGTCCATTTGGCAGCAAACAAGATTCATCATTAACAAAAAAATATAATATAGCTTTTTACTTATTCTCAAAATTTATCTACTCACATTAGGTTTCATTCTAAAGACCACAGTGTACCAAGTCCAAGGGATTCTCTTTGAATTTCTGAGCTTTTATTTTTAGTATTCTGTTTGACAAATCCTTATTGAAAATCAATTATGTCCCAGGTGTTGTACTTGATTCTAGGAGTAAGAAAAGTGAATAAAGCAAGGCTCCTGCTCCCAAAATATTCAGTTGAGTCGGTCACGGGGTTGTGTATACAGTAATTTCAGTGTGCGGTGACAAGTGTGATAATGGAGGTGTTGGCAGGATTGCAGGTTACCTACTCTAGACTAGACTACAAGTCAGTCAGAAAAGAACGCTGATGGATGTCTTGAAAGATGAGTCAACATTAACCAAGAAAACAAGGAAGACAAAGCCCATTCAAGCAAAGAAATGCAGGCATTCCTCATTTCATTGCCAGTGACTTTTTTTGCATGTCATAAATATTGCTCTTTTTACAAATTGAACGTTTGTGGCAACCTTGTGGCAACAAGTCCATCAGCACCATTTTTCTAATAGCATTTGCTCACTTCATGACTCTCTATCACATTTTGGTAATTCCCATAATATTTCAAACCTCTTCATTATTATTATATTTGTTATGATGATCTGTGATCAGTAATTATGACTTGCTGAAAACTTAGATGATGCTTATTTTTTCACCATAAAATATTTTTATTTAAGTATGTACACTGTTTTTTTAGACATGATGCTATTTCACACTTAATAAGCTATGGTTTAGTGTAAACATAGTTTTTATATGTATTAGGAAACCAAAAAATTCATCTGACTCACTTTATTGCAATATCTGTTTTATTGTGGTGGTCTAGAACCAAAGGCAGTATCTCTGAGGTATGCCAGTAGACTGAGAGACCCTAGTACATGTAGAGAACTATGTATAGTTCAATTCCCTTAGAGCTATAAGTCTGGAGGAATCAATTAAAAGAAAATCTTCCAAATCATATTAAAGAACTTAGACTTTAACCTTTATTTCAGGGATTATAAATTGTGTAGAAAACTTGAAACTTGAAGGTCCAGAGTTGTTTTATTTCATCAACATGACACTGCTTAGAATTTTTACATTTGAGTACTTCAAGTCATAAAATACAATTTCCAGTGTTCCAAAGGAACAACATTATTTATTTGAGTCATTTGTACAGGTTATAGTAACTGACTGGAGCTTAAAGGCAATTAATGCATTTGAAGTACTAAGTGAAATATGTTAGATTTTCATTTTTTAATAAAATACAGAGAATATAGCTAAAAACAATAGTGATCATGTGAATAAAAATATTGCAAAATATCTTCTAAAAATGACAAAGATCAACAATAAGAATAAACAAATGAAACCAATAATAATAAATAAAAATATACTTACATTATAACTAGAATACAAGAAATCAAATCAAATTAGAAAAAGAAAGAAATCAAATTAGTTCTATGTAGAAAAATCAAACACCATTTTCCAGTGGAGTTATGTCTTAAAATTCTATCCCAAAACTTTAAGACAGTTAAGTCAAGGCCCAGGGAACATTGTATAGAAGAGAGAAAATGAAATGGAAAGTCTATGATTAAACTCAATTACCTTTGAAAAGGGAAAGTCTACCCTAGATGTGAAAATACCGGGAACAGAAGTCCAAATAAATCCAAGTATTAATTATAGGTAAGGGACGTCAAAGTGCATGGGATTACAATAGAAGTCTCGAAAAGGCAATGCTGATGGAGAAAGAAATATAAAGGGAACGAGAGGCACCCACTAGAAATTGCACCATAAAAGGAGAGAAAAGCCAGAAGGGTAAATTCAGGACACTATAAGACACGTAGAAGAGAAAAAAAACTGAATGGGTTGCAGCAACCCCTCCAACCCCTCACTACTTTCCAAATAAGTCATCTATAAATAAATTATGTATAACTGTTAGTAGCAGAAATGAGTGGTTCTTGAACTAAAAATCTCACAATTTACATCAAAATAGCCATCCCTATTCAAGAAAGTGGAGGTACAAACAAAGCTACTAGAAGAAGAAAATACAAGCTGAGAATCAAAATAATTCAGCTGATGAAAACCTAAATACAAAGCAAAAGAAGACTATAGCACAATATTCTCAATGGTATTGAATATCCTCAAATAAGTATTTGGGGGATATGAAAAAAATATTGAGCCAGAAGTTTAAAAACTAGAAGCAAAATGACCAAAAAGAAGAAATAAATGATGGAACATAGATTTTTTTTTTAAATTCAGAGAAAAAAATAGAAGACAGATATCAAATCAGAAATACAGATGAAATTACAAGTGCTCCCCAAATTAACTGAATAAAAACAAGTATTGAAAAAAAATGGAAAATGAAAGTGAGTTTTAAAAGACATGAAAACATCTACTAGATCAAAGAAGACATTAAAGGGGAAATAAAATTTCTTGAGACAAACAAAAATGCAAACCCAACAGACCAGAACTTGCAGGATGAAACAAAAGCAGTTCTAAGAGGAAAGTTCCTAGCAGTAAACACATATTAAGAAGCAAGAGGGTGCCTGGGCGGCTCAGTGGGTTAAGCCGCTGCCTTCGGCTCGGGTCATGATCTCAGGGTCCTGGGATCGAGTCCTGCATTGGGCTCTCTGCTCAGCGGGGAGCCTGTTTCCCTCTCTCTGCCTGCCTCTCTGCCTACTTGTGATCTCTCTCTCTGTCAAATAAATAAATAAAATCTTAAAAAAAAAAAAAAAAGAAGCAAGAAAGATCCCAAACACAACCTAACTCTATACCTAAGGACTAGAAAAAGAACAAAGTAAGCCCAAATTTAGCAGAAAAAAAGAAATAATAAAGCAGAAATAAATGAAATAAAGAACAGAAAAACAATACAAAAAATTAACCAAAGAGTTGATTCTTAGACAAGATAATGAGAAATTAAGAACCCTTAGCTAAACTAACCAGGAAAAATAAAGAAAGAATCCAAATCAACAAAATTACAAATCAAAAAAGAGCCATTACAATGAATACCACAGAAAATGAAAGAATTATAAGAAACTACTAATGAACCACACACCAAAAAACTAGACAAACTAGAAGGAATGGAAAAATTCTTAGAAACATACAACTTACAAAGACTGAATCAGGAAGAAATAAAAAATATGAATAGACTTATTACTAATAAGAAGATTGAATCAGTAATAATAATAATTTAAAAAATCCAACTAAGGGATGCCTGGGTGGCTTAGTCAGTTAAGCATCCAACGCTTGGTTTCAGCTCAGGTTATGATCTCAGGGTTGTGAGATGGAACCCCATGTCAGGCTCCATGCTTGGCACAGAATCTGCTTAAGACTCCCTCTCCCTCTGCGCTTTCTCTCATTCTCACTCAAATAAATTAATCTTAAAAAAATTTTCCAACTAAAAAAAGCCCAGAACTAAATAAACAACTTCACTGGTGAATTTTGTCAAACACTTATGGAAGAATGAAAGCAATCCTTAAAAAACATTTCCCAAAACTTGAAGCGCCCACCTCCAAACTCACTTCACAAGGCAAGAATTATACTGACACCCAGACCAGAAAAGGATGTTACTAAAAAAGGAAACTACAGGCTAATTATAGGTGAATATCACTAAATTATATAGATATAAAAATTCTCAATAAAATACTAGCAAACCAAATTCAGCAGTACATTAAAAGGATCATTCACTATGATCAAGTGGGATTTATCCTTGAGAAGCGAGGATGGCTCAGCATATGCAAACCAATCAATGTGACACATCACATTCATAGAATAAAAGAAAAGAATCATATTATTATCTCAACAGATGCAGAAAAATCATCTAACAAAATTCAACATCAACTTATGGTAAAAAACAAAAAAATAAAACAAACAAAAAAACCTCTTAGCAAATTAGGCATAGAAGAAACATAGCAACATAATAAAGGCCATATGTGACAAGCCCAGAGCTAACCTCATACCCAATGGTGAAAAGCTGAAACTTTTTCACTGATATCAGGAACATGACAGGGTGTCCACTCTCACCACTCCTATTCAACAAAACAAAAAAGTTAAAATTGGAAAAAACAGAAAAAAAAACCCCCCCCCCCCAAAAAAAAAAAAAAAAAACAGAAAAGAAAGGGAAAGGAAAAGGGAAAGGAAAAGGAAAAGAAAGGAGTCAAATTGGAAAGGAAGAAGTAAAATTATTCCCTCATACAGATGACATGATTTTATATGTAGAAAATCATAAAGACTCAACCAAAAAATAAATGAATTCAGTAAAGGTACAGGATACAAAATTAACATACAAAATTCAGTAGCATTTCTATACACTAAAAACAAATTTTCTGAAAAAGAAATAAAAACATCATTTTCATTTACAATAGCATCATAAATAATCAATATTCAGGAATAAATTTAAGGAGGTTAAATATCTCTACTCTGAACACTGAAGACACTGATGATACTAATTGAAGATGGCACAAATAAATGAAAACGTATCTTACGTTCATGGAACTGAAGCAATTAATAATGTTAAAATTTCAATACTATCAAAAGTCATCTATAAATTCAAAGCAACCGCTATCAAGAGTCCAAAAGTATTTTCTACAGAAGTAGAAAAAACACTCCTAAAATTTATATGGAACCACAAAGACCCCAAATAGCCAAAGCAATCCTGAGAAAGAAAAACAATCAAAATAAGAAAGCACTGTAAAATAAGAAGCACTGTAAAATGAGAAGCACTGTACTGCCTAATATCAAACTATACTATAAAGCTATAGTCATCAAAGCAGTTTGGTACTGGCATAAAAAGAGACAGACTAGTGGAACAGAATTAAGAATCCAAAAATAAACCCACACAGATACAGTCAATTAATATTTGACAAGGGAGTCAAGAATACTCAATGGAGTACAGACACTATTTTCAATAAATAGTACTGGGATAATTGGATATTCACATGTAAAACAATGAACCTGGACCCATATTTTATACCATCCACAAAAGTTAATCAAAATGGATTAAAGACTTAAATTTAAGTCCCGAAATCATTAAACTCCCAGAAGAAAACAGGAATAAAACACCTTGATATGAGTCTTGGTCATGATTTTTTGGATATGATACCTAAAGCACAAGCAACAAAATGAAAAAACAAGTGTGCCCACATCAAACCACAAATTTGTCCAGCAAAAGAAACCATCAATAAAGTGAAAAGAAAACCTTCTGAACAGAAAAAAAAAAAATTGCAAACCATCTATCTGATGTGGGATTAATATCCAAAATATATAAAGAACTCATACAAATCAATAGTAAAAGAACAAATAACCCAATCTAAAAATGGGCAGAGGGGTACCTGGATGGCTCAGTCAAGAAAAGGCCAAGGTATATGAAAAAGATGATCAATATAACTAATCATTAGGGAAATATAAATTAAATCCACAATGAGATATCACCTCATGCCTATTAAAATGGCCATAATAAAAAAATAAGAGATAATAAATACTGATGTGGATGGGGAAAAAAGGGAACCCTAGTACACTCTTAGTGGGATTATAAATTGATATAGCCATTCTGGAAAATAGCATGAAGAATATTTTAAATTAAAAACAGAACTACTATATGACCCAGTAATTCTACTTCTAGGAATATACCCAAAGGAAATGAAAACTTACTTGAAAAGAGAATTAATTTTATCCCCATGCTGTACTTCAAATCTGCAGCATTATTTACAATAGCAAAAACATTGGCGGGGGGAACCCCTAAAAGTCTATCAATGGATGAATGATAAATAAAATATTATTCAGCCATAAAATAACAACAAAACAAATCCTACCATTGGCAGCAACATGGCTGGACCTTGAAGGCATTATGCTAAGTGAAATAAGTCAGACAAAGAAAAATAAATACTGTATGATCTCACATGTGGAATCTTTAAAACAAAACAACAACAACAAAAAAACACCTCACAGAAAAAAAGATCAGATGGGTGATTATCAGAGATGGAAAGTAAACAGAGGGGAAACTAAAGGCAAGTGGTCAGGAGGTATAAATTTCTAGTTATAAGATAAATAAGTACTAAGTGTATAATGTTCAACATGATGACAATTGTTAACACTTTTGTAAGATATATAACTAAGCTGATAAGAAATTAAACCTAAAAGTTCTTACCACCACAAGAAAAAAAAATTTTTTTGTTGTATCTATATGAAAAGATGGATGTTAAATAAAGCTACTGTAATATTTCAAAATATATGTAAGTCAAACCATTATGCTCTATGCCTTAAATTTATACAGGGAGGTATGTTAATTATTTCTTTATAAAATTAGGGGGAAAGACGTGAAAAAAGTCAAAAAGAAAGTAGTTAAGACAATCAAAGAATGTATAACAAATGTAAATTTGGAGTCACTGAAGTAGAAAAATAATACAATGGAAAAGAACTAATATTTTAAATTACACACTAAAAGAACTTTCTAGAAGTAAAAGAAGACTTTTAACCAATGTTTCACAAGTGGTGTGCTGAGGCATGCCAGTATGCTGAGTGAACTCACAGGCGTGCCATTCAATATTTTTAATGTGTGATGGAAATACAGTAATATTTGATACCTCTTGAAATTCACACTAGTTCAAATGAGAACTCTTTTGATTCTATAAACTTACCAGATATCCTGGAAAACTGAACCTTGATGATCAACTCTGAGACATAACCTATTAAAACTATTAGATTATAAAAATTTAAAAAATAAAGGTCTAAGGGGAAAAAAATCAAATAACTTATAAGAGCAAGAAAATTAGATGGACATCAGACTTTTTAAAAGCAAATTACAGAACAAAGAAACAAAAGAACAATATTTTTAAGAACTAAAGCAAATACGAAACATGATTTTCATATGCAGCCAAGCTGTCCTTCAAGTATCAAGGCTACAGAAAAACAGTTTTAAACATGAAATAAAATAAAATAAAATGGAAAAAAAACATGGAATAACTCATGGACTACAATAAACATGAGCTCTTCTTATGCACTCTATAAGCAAATGTATATCATCTAACCATTTCTGGAGAAATGTCAATTGTGGACAAAAGACCAAAAAAATAGATGAAGATTATATATCTATATCTATACCTATGAAAATGTATAAATAGTCCAAGTAAAACATTACACAGAAGAGGAGAGAGAAAAATAAAGTAGAATAAGCTCATAGTTTTATAAGCAATAAGTCAAAGGGTACAATTAAAAACTGACAAATAAAAAAAAAACTGACAAATTAGATAACAAAGGTGAAATAAAAAACATAGACTCTAAAAGCATTATAAATATATTTTAAGGGCAAAAGAAGCCACTAGAAAAAAAAAATACAAACCTTCCTAAATACCAAAGAAAATTTTAGAAATTAAAGAACAAACAAATGAGGGGGAAAATCCCAGCAATAAAATAGTGCGATATTACTTAGTTGAAATACAACTGTCATATCAATAAATGTGGATTGGCTTAACAAAACAATTACAAGACCAAACTTCAATCTGCTTCACAAATAAGCCCCAACTATATGCTACATAATTAAAGACGCACCTAAAACAAAGTGATTCAGCAAAGATGAGGATTCTGAAGCAAATTGAACCAATAATGAAGCAGGAGTTGTGAATTTGGTAACAAATAAAGTATAATTTAACCAAAAAGAATTAAATATAACAAAAACTATTTTTAAAACCCAATGCTGCAATTTATAATAAAGATACCACATTCACAAATATTCATGAACCACTTAGTTCAGAAACCACCTTTACAAAGCAGAAAAGACATGAAGAAGAGATAGAAACATATTTCAAAAAAACTTTAACATACCACCCTCAGTACAAGACAGATTAAATGGACAAAAGCCAAGTACAGATGTAGCAGGCCAAAACTGTATAATCAGTAAGCTGCACCTTATAGGTATATACCAAACTTTTATCCTCATGAGTTAGAGAGTATACTTTCATTTTAAGTGTGAATGAAATGTTAATGAAAGTTTACCATATATTAGTCATACAGAAAGCATGTTTCATAAAAATAGAAGTATTAAAGACATGGTTTCTGACAAAAACTCAGTAAGCCTAGAAATTAATATAAAATAAAAGACAAAAAAGTTCCTTCCTAACTGAATATTAAGGGGAGAAGCCCCTTCTCCACTAAACAACTCTTGGGTGAAAGGGCAAAAACAAACAGCAATTTGAGAATATCTAAAGACAATGATAATAAAAACACTTCAAACTATTATGGCATACATTTAAAATAAGAGAAAAATTTCTAGTCTTGAACACTTTTGTTAGTAAAAACAAAGGGTGAAAATAAATGTGCCAGAGAAGCTAGCTATGGCCTAGAGAAAAAAACAACAAAGTAAGCCAGAAAAAATAAAGTGAGGGGAATAATAAAGATAAGCACAAAAATCTATTAAGTAGAGAAAAGAAAAACATTGACCTAATTAATAAATCAAAATCTTGGGTTTCTCAAAAAAGTGACAAAAATACTTTAAAAAAGGGGAGAAGAAAGCAAAAATGCAGCACAAGAAATAATAAGAAACCAACCATTGAAAATTTAAAAATAAAAATGATGCAAATCTTTATGTTAATAAATTTGAAAATCTAGATAGAATTAATAATTTCCAAAGAAAACACAGTTTACAAAATTAACTCAGTTAGAGGTAGAATGCTTAAAAAGACAGATTTATTACTCAGATGTAGAGAAAACTTAGAAAAAAAATTCTCAACTAAAAAGCTCCAGGCTCTTACGGTTTCACTGGAGAATTCTACCAAATTTTTAATGATCAAATTATTCTAATGCTACATACATTCCTCCAGAACACAGGAGGGAAAAAAAAGTAAGTCTTCCAAATTCTTTATATAAAGCAAGTGTAGCATTAAAATCTAAGTCTGTAAAGACAATAGAAAATAAATTTACAGATCAATATCACTTATCAAGATCATTCCAAAAATAAAAATATTAACAAACTAAATCTAAAAACTCAATTCTACATTAAGATATATATACATCACAACCAAGTGAGATTTATTCCAGGAACTATATTAATGGATCAGGGAGTCCATTAATAAAGTACAACATAAGAACATCTAAGAAGAAAAATGATATGATTATGACTATCAATTTAAAAAAAAAATCAAAAAATCAAAACTTTAAAATTCAACATCTATTTCTGATTAAAAAGCATTCAGGAAAACATGAATTAATGTATACTTATCTTTAAGGATTTATTTGAGAAAGAGCGAAAGCCTGAGCAGGGGGAGGGGCAGAGGAAGAAGCATAGTTCCTGCTCAGCAGGGAGTCCAATGCAGGGCTCAGTCCCAGGACCCTGGGATCATGACCTGAGCCAAAGGCAGACACTTAACTGACTGAGCCACCCAGGCACCCCTATACTTTTTAAACATAATAAAATATAGACAACTTAGTCTTAAAACCAGTATCTTAATACAGAATCACAAGAGATTAAATATTCTTAAGGTTAGGAATAAGATAAAGATATCCATTTTTTCCACTACTATATAACACTGTATTGGTGGAAATAGTAAATGCAATTAGAAAAGAAAAATCTATTAGATTAGTGGTTCTTAAAATGTGGTCTGTAAACCCCAGGTAATTACAAGACTCTTTTAAGCGGTTCACAATGTCAAAAGTTTTCCCCCAAATAACACTAAGATATTCCTTGCTTTTTCTGCTGTATTGATATTTGTACCAATGGTGCAAGAGCATGCAGATTAAAACTGTTGGCATCATAGTCTGAATCACGGTAATGACATCAAACTTTATTAGTAACTATTATATTCTTTACTAACAGGAACTTAAAAAAAAAATCAAATACCACTTAAAATGTCCTTAATCTAGTACTAAAAATAATTAATATTGTTAAATCTCAAGCCCTGAGTACATTTCTTTTTAATATTCAGTGTGATAAAAGGAAAAGTATGCATAAAGTATTTATGTTGCATACAAAATTATACTGTTTGTCTCAAGGAAAATCACTTGTACAATTCTTTCAGTTGTGAGCTGAATTAGCACTTATTTCATGGAACACTATTTTCCATGACAAAAATTGACAGATAAATTATAGTTGTTCAGACTGGATATCTGGCAGACATTTTCTAGAAAATGCACAAAGTGAAGTTCAAGAAAAACAACTGATGAGATTTGCTGCCAATGACAAAATTCAAGTTTTAGAAATCTTATCTCTACCACCATAAGCCTGACAGCTTCCCAATATTTAAAGCTTTTTTCTGATGCGATCAGTAGCAATTTTAACAAATGAGGATTTTTTTCTATTTTCTAATGAAATGGGCTAACATTTGGAATATGTGCATAACTCAGTGAAACAATTATCTCCCATATAAGTCATGCATCAGCAACAGACCCATTCAAACTGCAAGATACATTAATGGGTTTTAATGTAACATCATACAAAAATATATTAAAATTGTTTCAGGCTTCCAGATACGGAATGAGTACGTCACTTGGATGATAGAGGCAGCATAAGGAATACAAGCAATGGTACTGTAATAGCATTGCATGATGACAGCTACACTTGGGAATATGTTGTACACCTGAAACTAATACAATATTGTGTGTCAATTATACTTCAATTAAAAAAAAATAACTTCAGGTTCCATATTATAAATAACATTTAAGAAGTTACCACAAATCAAATTTTGGAGCATAAAACAGAATGTCTGCAATTCTCTGAAAATGTTACTAAAATATCCCTTTGTTTTTCAGCTACAAACTTTACGAGGCCAGATAATCTTCATATAGTTCAACCAGAAAAAATAATGCAAAAGATTGAATGCATTAACATATATAAATATTCACCTATCTTCCTCTAAGCCAGATGTCAAAGGGATTTTTAAAAGTGCACAATAATATCAATCTTGTCACTAACTTAACAAAATAACTCATTAAAAAATATCTGCTAGCCTCAATGGATTTATCATTGTTATTTTTTAATGAATCAACAAATATTTATAATTTTCTGAGTCTTAATTCTAATGAGGTAAATATTAATAGATAACTCACAAACCAAAATGTCTTGGGGGTACCACAGAAATATTTAAGAGAGTAAAAAGCTCTGAGACTAAAAAGTTTGAGAACTGCTGAGTTACAGCATTAGAATGGAAAAGCAAAACTACCTGTATTTGCACAGATTTTGAAAAACCACACAGCGTCAATGATAAAAGTAAGCAACACAAGAATTCAATAAATTATCAGAAAACAGAATTAACATCGAAAAATCAGTACCCTTTGAGGTGCTCGGGTGGTTCAGCCAGTTGAGTGCTCCAAATCTTGACTTTGGCTCAGGATATAATCTTGGTTGGGGACATGAGATCAAGCCCCATGTCCAGCTCCATGCTTAGCACACAGTCTACTTGAGATTTTCTCTCTCCCTCTGCCCCTCCCCCCAGTTTCTCTCTCTAAAATAAATAAATAAATGAAATCTTTTTAAAAAAATCAATACCCTTTAAATATACAAGCAATAACCCAACAGAATGGATATATGGTTAAATAAAAACATTTATCATGGCAAAACAGAAGTAAAATACCTGGAATAAACCTTACAAAAAAAAGCAAAGCCTATGTCAGAAAAACCTTAAAACACTTCTAAAAAAGACAAAAATAGTCTTTAACAAATAAGAAAATGTTCCTTTGTCTTGGATAGGATGGTTCAACCTCATAAAGATACCATGTCTCTTCAAGTTAATTTATGTATTTAAACCTTTATTCCCATAAAGATACTTAGAAGTTTTTCTTTTACGAAGCTACTACAATTTATGTGGAAAATAAGCATGCAAGCAGAATTGTGAAAAACTGTAAAAGAAATAATACCAGTGAGAAGTTAGCTTAACAAAATATTAAAACTTTAAATTATCTACAATTCAAACAGTGATACATGAATAGACAAACTGGTGACTAGAATAGACGTAAACCCAATACAGAATTTTAGTAAATAAAGGTGTCATTTCAGATTACTAGAACTAAAAGAAGATATGTAGTATTAAATGGTGCCAGGACAACTGGATAGATGTTTGGGGGAAAGACCAAATAAAATCCATACCTCATAACATACACAATCTTTGTATATCAGAGATCCCAAACAAATGAAACCATAACAAGCTAATTTAGAATTTAGTATTAAGAATTTAGAATTTAAAAAAAAGAATTTAGAATTAATAAATTCTAACATAAACTGGTTATAGCAGAGGATTTCTAACTATAACTTAAAATCCAGAAAAATAAAAAGAAGATATATTTCACTACAAAAAATAAACCTTTTGCATGGCAAAAAAAAAAAAATACAATAAGCAAAGTAAAACACTGAGAGAAAAGATTTTTAACATCTTTTACAGATGAGGTACTAATATCTCTGATAAAGGAAGAACTCTTAAAAACTTAAGGAAGGAAAAATGAAAACTACAAAATATTGCTTAAAATATTTAAAAAGGCATAAAGTAATGGAAAGACATTCCGTGTTCATAGTTTGGAGACCTTAATATCATTAAAATATCAATGCCAAAAGTGATCTACAAATTCAATGTAATCCCTATCAAATCCCAACAATGCTTTCTGCAAAAAGAGAAAAACCCATCCTATGGAATTCAAGGGACCTCAGATAGACAAAAAAAAAAAAAAAAAATCTTGAAAAAGAACAAAACTAGAGGGCTCACACTTCCTGACTTCGAAACCCACTGCAAAGTGTGGCAAAGGCGTAAAACAGACATATAGTCAATGGAACAGAATAGGCAGCCTAGAAATAAACTCTTGCATATACTCTCAAATGATTTTAACAAGGGTGTCAAGACCATTCAATAAGAAAAGAAAAGCTTTTTCAACGAACAGTGCTAGAAAACTGGATATATATGCAAAAGAATAAAGTTGGACCTTTCCTAACATCATACACAAAATTAACTCAAAATGGGTCAAAAACCTAAACATAAGAATTAAAACTATAAATGTCTCAGAAGAAAACATAAAGCAAAAGCTTCACATTAGGTTTGGTAATGATTTCTATGATATGACACCAAAGGCACAGGCAATAAAAGAAAAAATAAGTTAGACTTTGTAAAAATTCAAAATTTGAGGCTCAAAGGAAACAACCATGTGAAAGGCAATCGATGGAATGAGAAAAAAGATATGCAAAGCACTTATTTGATATGGGATTCATATAAACAAAAACTCATACTCATAATGAATGAATGAACTTAATACCAATGAACTGCATATTTAAAAATGGTTAAGACAGATCTGCAAAAAAAAAATGGTTAAGACAGTAAATTTTACGTGTACTTTACAATAAAAAAATTTGAAAGAAATTAAAAGGACGAATAACCAAAAACAACAACAAAAACAAAACAACAACAACCAAAAAAACCCCAAAAACCTGAAAAACATGAACAGGCAATTCAAACACAGCCCATAACCACATGAAAAGATATTCACCTTCACTAAAAATAAAAGAAATATACACAAATACAAGGCTGAGATATTCCTCACCTATCATACTGGCCAAAATTAAGAAGCCTGACAACATGTACTGTTAGTAAAGTTGTAGAAAAACAGGTAAATAAACCTTGCTAGTCTGAATGCACAATGGCACAACCCATGTGGAAGGGAATTTAACAATATATGACACAATGATATATGTGTTTACTTTCCGATGCAGTGATTCCGTTTTGGGGAATGTTTCCTAAAGATACATCTCCAATGATACAGATATATATATACACACACACATACATATATACAGCTGACCCCTGAACAATGCAGGCAGGGTCAGGGACATCAAAGCCCTGCAGTCTAAAATCCACAACAATTTTTAATTCCCCAAAAGCTTAACTACTAGTAGCCTACTGTTGACTGGAAGCCTTACCAATAAAATATATAGCTGGTTAACATGCATTTTTGTATACTATATTATATATTGCATTTTTACAATAAAGTAAGCTAGAGAAAAGAAAATGTTATTAAGAAAATCATAGGATCTTTAAAAAGGGGGGGGGGGTGCGCCTGGGTGGCTCAGTGGGTTAAGTCTCTGCCTTAGGCTCAGGTCATGATCTCAGGGTCCTAGGATCGAGCCCCGCATGGGGTTTTCTGCTCAGCGGGGAGCCTGCTTCCCCCTCTCTCTCTGCCTGCCTCTCTGCCTACTTGTGATCTCTGTCAAATAAATAAATAAAATCTTAAAAAAAAAAAGAAAAGAAAATCATAAAAGAAAATACCTTTACAGTACTATTTTTACTGAAAAAGATTCATGGTATAGTAGACCTGCGCAGTTGAAACCTGTGTTGTTCAAGAGTCAGTATATATGTACAAGATTATTTATGAGAGTACTGCAAGAAATTGCAAAATACTGGAAATAATTAAAAGCTAAAACACAGAAGTCTAATTAAATAAACAATGGAACATTCACGCAACGGAACACTCTATAGCCGTGGGAAAGTATGAAGAATTCTGAGAACTAATATGGAATTATTTTCAGAATATACTGCTAAGTGAAAAACCAAAATACAGAAGAACATTCAGAGTATGGTATCTTTTGGGTAAGAAAAAAGGAGGTCTAAGAGTGTGTGCGTGTGTGTGTGTGTGTGTGTGTGTGTGTGTGTATTAACTCATTTGTGGAAAAAAAATACATGACAAATCAACCAAATAAACTAATGAAATTACCTACAGGTATGAGTGGAAACAGGGTGGGAAAGTCTTATAAGAGATGTAGTAGAAATTACATTTTCCTCAGAATTTCTTTTTGAAATTTTTTCTTTTGAACAGTATTAATATTTTAACATTTAGAAACAAAAATATCAACAAGAATGGGAATTTAAAACCACGAAAATGGAACGCAAACAAGCAAATTTTCAAATGAACAACATAACCCCCCGATATTTGGACTATTTATCTCCAGATTAAAGACAAAAGAACTACAAGCAAATACTGAACTTCAATTAGTAGGTTTGTTTATCACAGTGGATGGCTTAACGATTATGAAGCTACTTTTGGTATAGTCTACTACTGAGGATGAGGAGAGTTAGGTGTCTCATTGTCAGAGAAGAGAGTCACAAACTGTGGACAGTGAGAATATTGTGGTGTTGATTTGGAAGTAGAGGTAAAAATATGTACTCATAATACGCACAAAAACGCAGAGACAGAGAAAGGGGGTGAGGAGAGATACATAGACAGATTCCTAAGAGATCCCAGTATTTATACTATCCTCATAACAATGAGCACAATGGCATCCAAATTGTGTTTTCTAAATACCATTCTCCACTAAAAGGAATTACGAATTCATGAATGAATGCCTGATTCCAGGGCCACAGTGAAGAAAGTACAAGACGAGCCTGGAACACCTTGTGCCAGAAAGTAAGAAAATGCTCATGAAATAATGGGGACAGGTCAAAAGGACAGAGGAGCAGCCTAAAGGAACTCCTACTGGCCAAACCTGGGACAATGACTGAGACAGCCATGTACCCCTTACATATTTTATACTTAGTATGACCTACTACAAACACATAGATTCTGTGATATTCTTGACAAAAATGTATTACTTAATCTAATCATGAGGAATCATCAGATAAACCCAAATTGAGGATCATTCTACAAATCAACTCGCCTATATGCTTTAAAAATGTCAAAATCATGAAACACAAAACAGACTGAGAAACCATTTCCCAGGAGGAAACTAAAGAGATATGATACTTAAATATACGTTGTGATCTTGGTTTGGCTCCTGGCCCAGAAATTTTTTTAAGCTATGAAAGTTGTTACTCGGGCAATTGGTAAATTATAAAGTGTTGAGATTAGATAATAGTATTATATCAGTTTTAATTTTCTGATTTTGATGACTGTAATATTACAGGTGGTCCTTGTTCTTAGGAAATACACACAGAAGTATTTAGAGTTAAAGGTGCAAGATAGCTACAATTTACTCTTCAGAAAAATAAATATATTTATTCCTCCCCATTCATCAAGTCCATATATGTAATTTACCTGCTCATTAAAATTGGGTTGTAACCCACAAATCAAGTGCAGCAATTTCACAGTTATTGTGAGCATGCGTAAAGTAGCAAAAACATTGAATCACTCACCACACACATTCCAAGCTGAGGTCAAACAAGGTGACACTCTACCTTCTTGTTTCAACTGTCATATTATAAACTGTCTGTTTTGTGGTCTACTTAGTGCCACATTTTTTTTTTAAAGATTTTATTTATTTATTTGACAGACAGAGATCACAGGTAGACAGAGAGGCAGGCGGAGAGAGAGGAAGGGAAGCAGGCTCTCCGCTGAGCAGAGAGCCCGACGCGGGGCTTCATCCCAGGATCCTGAGATCATGACCTGAGCCAAAGGCAGAGGCTTTAACCCACTGAGCCACCCAGGTGCCCCATAGTGCCACATTTTTCACATTTGAGCTTTTTTTTTTTTTTCTTTTAGTAATTTTGCTGTTTAAAATGGTCTCTAAGTATAGCACTGAAGTGTTGCTTAGAGTTCCTAAGCACAAGATGGTTGTGATGTGCCTAGGGGAGAAAATATATGTGTCACATAAGCGTCATTCAGCATCATTATACTGCTGTTGGCCATGAGTTCAATATTACTGAACCAATTATATATATAGAATAATAAAATAAGCTGTCTTTAAACATAAAAACACACAGAACTGGGTTGTATATTGATTGGTTGATAAAATGCTCTGACCAGAGGCTTGTAAGAAGCTAACCCTGTATTTTTTCTTGGAACAATGGTCCCATAGTCACTAAATTCAGTGTTTTCAGTGACTTTTCAGATAATTACTACAGATAATGAGAATAAAGTGTGTGTGTGTGTGTGTGTGTGTGTGTGTGTGTGTACCACTATTTCTTGAAAAACCATGAGATGAAGTAGCTTAGTTACATTTTAGGATCTTGTAATTTAAAAAACATATCTTTAAATACTAAAATTATTCATATTGCCTAGATGTTAATGTTGTAAGACTATGTGAAAGAATGAGATCAATACCTTCCATCTTAAATTAACTTCAGGGCAGACATTTTTGAATAAATGCCAGGTAAAATCATCGGTAATATTTAAATTGTTCTCCTTCCCTCTCTCCCTTTCTCTCTCTCCTTTCTCTCAAAAACAATGTGTTTGGGTTTGTAAATTTAACACATGGTATTATGTAGAAGTGTTTCACATATGTGAAAAAACATACTGTTTTATGAAATAATTTAGAATTAACTGTGAAGTGAGAAGAGCGGAAACAGAAAGATATATTAGAAGGCATTAGACCAGGTAGAAGAGGGTGACGATCTAAGAATAAAGAGGAGGAGGATTTTACATTTGATTAGATGTGAAGGACAAAGGAGAAAAAGTCAGAAATAACTCTCAGTATTCTGGCATGAGTGACACATCACCAGTTGATAAAGGGAGTTCAGGAGAAGCTCCAGTTTTAATACTTTCGATGGAAGATGAGTTAAACTTTCACCACAAGGAGTTTCAGATGGTGAGCACATAGTTGAATAAATGTGGCTATGTTTAGGGAGAAAAATAAAGCTTAAGTCAAATAATTTAGAAGTCGCTACACAAAGGGGGTGTTTAAAAATCATGAGGGGATGAGATTACCCCTGATAGACATGAAGAGAGAAAGGAAAGGTGGGCAGGTCCCTGGAAAATAACAACCTTTAAGACACAAGGCTATAGAAGAGACCACAGAGCAGACAGAGGGAGAAGAAGAACCAGGAATCTTGTTATGAAGGAAGCGTAAGTATTAGAGTTTCAAGAAGAAGCAAGGACAAATGCCTTACATGAAAGTCCTGAACCACATCCACTAGAATTGGTAATGATTTTTCAGTTTTTGGGGTGATTTTTGAGTACATAAGAAAGGGCAATAGGGGAAAAGACTGAAAACACGTTCACAAGTCACCTGGATGGGGGAAAAAAGAGACAGGAAAACAGAAAAGAACTTGTGGGGAGGGAATAATGTTTGGCTGTTTTCAGGATTAGGCACTAGTTTCTTAATGAAGCAGAAGGAGCAGCAGAAAAGAACAAATTAAAAGAGAGATGGTATGTGATGAAGCAATGGCCAGTTGGAGATGAGAGGATTCATCCCTTAGCAGGTATATTTGAACCTTTGCAATCCCCAAAGAAAGATAACAAGCATTTATACCTATGAAAATGGCTTCAGTATGAGAGGACATAAGAGAAGATAAAATAAACCAAGACAGTGAAGAAAGCTAGGTTGAGTTAATGGTCTGAGAAGAAAGAAAAAAGTTGGAAATGAATGTTAAGAGAAACCAAGTAAGTTAATGCATGGTAGTGAAAATACTACTGAGATTAGAATTCATCAGTTTACATTCCCATTATTAAATTATTTTCTCTAGCATCATGAACCCCTCAAATGTGTAGGCTGAGAAGTTCACTTACATGATTGATATGTGAGAGCACAGAGGGTCAGTTCAAAAGTCAGCAGAGCAAGAAAGCTGAGGCTATGATGGAAATATAGTTCATTTAATCAGTTCTGTACATCAGTCTGGGTAGGGGAGAAAGAAGCTTCATGAAGGGGCTAATAATAGTGGGGGGAAAGAAAAGGATCCAGAAAACAGATCCAGGAACTAGAGCTCAGAGGCTAACAGATGGCCAAGACAGGAAGCGGTGAAGTGGGAAAGTGTAGAGAGAGGGAAGGGTCAGGGAGGGAACAAGGAGAAACAGAAGTGGAGGAGGTAGAGACGGAGAAAGAGAGAAAGGGAGCAGGAAGGAAAGAAGTGGTTTACCTGAGAGTTTGTTTTACTATATATTCAGACAGAGGGTTAAATGCTAGCGGTTGCTGGTTTCCTTCAAAAGAACAATAGTTAGCCTCCATCTCAAATGGATTTAGGTATCAGCCGAAGTGTCACCCTTAAGAAACCACTATTCTAACTCTCCACAGTGACCTCTCTGACTGACATCAACCACCTTGGCTTGTACATAATTTCATCATATTTTTTTCAGATATTGTCATCTTCAAGTCACAAAAAGCTTTCCTGTGGTTTCAAAGTGAAATTGTCAAAAAGAATAGAAATCATTTTTGTTTAACTTCAATTGGTATCATTCCAAAATACATATTTGAAACCTCTCCCAAGTAAGCAGTGATAAAAATTTTATATCATGTGCCTACATGTTTTATTTTCATAAATAAAAGATGATACAAAATACTTCTAACTTGCCCAGCATTATCACAACGGGTCGTATTAGTTGAGCATTACTATTTGCGATTCAATTTACATTTAAATTTCAGCCTTTTGGAAAGTACATCTAAATCCCTATTGAACAGTTTTTCAAAATCTTGTTTTACATACAGACCGACGCAGTATTGAGGCTCAATCGGAGTTTAACTAAGGATGCACAAATAAATATAATTCCAAAACACCTGCAGCATATTTACAGATGTAGAAAAGAAATAATTCTAAGTAACAGATACAGTACTGAGATATAACAGATATAGTAAAGATATATATATATATAAAAACAAAAGAATGTGTGTGCATGTGCACACACTGTGAAAAAGTAGAAAAAGACTAATTCATATTCTTGTACTTTTTCTTAATTATTCTATTAATACAGTCTTCATTCTATGCCTCATCACAACAGAAGCCATGTCTCTTTTGCTCTCAGTTGAATACACAATGCCTCAAGAAGTATTTATGGAATAATAAATATAAAGGCCAGTTTGACTACAGCAGAAATTCAATGAGAGATATGTAGTACTAAGTGAAAACTAAGGTTGGAGGAGCCCGGTATAGCCAAATTATGGAAGGTCTTAACAGCCAGCTAAAGACACCGAATGAAAGTGATGTAGGAAGCAGACAATGGGGATTCATTGTATGTGAGAGAAACCATTTCATGAAATGCCATTTAGGGAAGAGATCAAGATAGATTAACAAGAGGGGAGAAAAACAGGGAATAAGAAAATACGTTAGGAGGCAACAGTCAAAGTGTCATAGTGATGGGAATAGAGAGGAAGGAGCAACCAAAAATGTATTAATAAAAAAGGAAATAACGTTCAACATTAATGCCATTTTTAAAATAGCTTTTTTTTTTTTTTTTGGAGACTTCTCTCCCATTGATTAATTTGCTTCAACTTCTGCCTCTGAGGCATTTACATGTCAAGAGACCGGAGCCACCCAGAATCATATTTGATTTAATTCCATGACGTCACAAGGCACCTTATAAATTGCTGCTGGTCTGTCTGCTCCTTAATTGCTCTGTACAAAATCAACCAGCCAAAGTAAAAGAGCACGACCAAGAAAGGCTCCAGACATGCATACACTTCCCCACTGTCCAGAGTACCCTTCTCATCTTCTGTATTACTTCCAACTTATTTTGAGCACAACACAGGCATCTCCTTCACTAAGACACCTTTTCTGATCCAACCAAGGAGATAAAACCCTGTTTCTATTACCGTAGATCGTGGACTCATTTATATCGGTGCAATCCTAGATATCTGGGAAGTCATTCTTTAGAGAAAGAGATTACATGCCTCACAAAACTGGGACAGACTTGCCATCACACTACTTCTGAAGTAGAACAGACTGATTTCTATTAACCAGTTCTTTCCATCTTAGGACCTAATCAAATTCTATACAGAGACAGGATTGAGAAGGCAACAAAGAATTAGGAAATTGTTCTCAAATTGTGCTTCATGAAATGTTTTTAGAAGCTACCACCAAGGATGGAAGCTTACCTAAACATTAGAACCTTACAAGTTCTTAGGATAACTTTCTAAGAGTCAGGGACTACATAAAGGTAGAATGTGTCATTCCAAAAGGGTGAGTTCTTCAGACGCAGACTAACCGCTTGTTAAATTGCTACAAAGCATATGCAGAAATCAGAGGCTATCTGGCTTATATTACCAGTGGTGTGTCTTATGTGCTTGAGGTTTACCAGACTATTTATAGTCCTTTGATTTTCTCATATTCCGAGAGGTAATGTCAAAGGACAGTAATTTGAAAATCTACTTTATAAACTGCCACCTATTAGCCAGTGTAACTCTGGGCAAACTCCTTAAATTCTTTGATCCTCATTTGCAGAGTTGTTTTGAAGATCTATAAAAATATATGGGAAAAACCACCAAGCTGCCGATGCACACACACGCATACATTCAATAAATTCTAGCAAGTGTTACCAAGCTATTATTTATTCTTTCTCTCATTTGTATGCACCCTTAGCTTCTCCACCAAAGCAAAAGTATTGAATCTTTAGACAAAAGTAAACTGACGGGGAGAAACGATAAATATTACAGCTTCCTTATATACCATGCATGATTATTCTGAAACAGAAAATAATGTGATACAGTAAAAATCACACTGGAAACTTCTAACTTCCCCCTCAACCTATAGTCATTCGGGAAATTTCAAATGGTTCTTCGGTTTCAATCAATTTTGTCTTATTTCCAGCCTCAGGTAAATGAAGTTTTTCTGACACCAGGAGTATAGTCTCACCCTTGTAATTTAATTATTACGCATTTATTCTAGATAGCACCACAAATTTTCCAATGAAAGACTAGACGCATGTTTTTCACTAAATAACTAAGATAATAGCAATATGGTTCATATAGAAGAAAATTATTTTAAGTCAATAAATTTTGTTAAAAAATCTATTTCTAACTTAGAGGAAAGGTTATGTATTTTTGGTTGAAAGAAACTGGAATACCAATAATTGAAGGACACAAGGATGAACGGAGAGCAAGGGTCTGCCTCAGCTACACTGAAATGGCAACAGCTCTAAGAGCCTCCAAGCACTAGCCCTGCTCCAAGCCCCACAAAGTGTCATGGGCCAGCTGTCTTGGGTTAGCCCTCGAAACAACTCTGGAGACAAGCTTTACTCTCATCCCTCTCTCACAAATGTGAAGACCTAGGGCACAGAGAGGGTAAGTAGCAGGCTTAAAGTCATACAGACGGTAAGAGTGGGAGATGACCCTGACCCTGTTCTGGAACCAGCAGTTGGAAACGCTGTGAAGATGAAGGGTGAAATGCCTCACCCCTCTTCAACCTTGCCAGCTGGTTCCCTCAGTTGTGTATTGGAAGAGATATTTACGTCTTAGAGAACCCCTTCAGCAAACTTGCAGGCACGTTTCCATGAGGGTACCATGTAAGACGGCAGCTAATATAAATATCTAACATTATCATAGTTGGAAAAACTGAGACTTACAGAGTCAGGACACTTGCCAAGGTAGATAACTTCAGTAAACTGTGAATTTGAGATTATTAAGTGAGATCTTTCCAAACCCTTCTGTCTGCTAAACCCGTTTTTTAACAAAAACTCCTGAGAAAGTCCACCATAAGGAATAAACATGAAACTGCTTAGAAGAACACAGAATTCACAACTGAATTAAAGGACATTCACTTCTTTATGTAAAGCATTACATGTATGTGGGTATAGCCTAACTCATAGCAACTTCTTACCAGAGGAGGGCAGAGGAAGGGTATGTATGTCTGACTATTGAGTCTGTAACTGGGTAAAATCCCTAAGCCCTTTACACACAGTCCTGCTTCTAGGCCAGATATCCCTCATTCCTGTATTTGTGCAAACAATATGGGGACCCAAAAGGCAGGATTTCCCTTTTATCTTTGTTAAAACCTATCTTGTTTTATCTAATCCAACCCTCTAGGTTAATAAACAAAATAAAACGTATTTACTTAATCTAGGATTTCTCAGAGCCTTTAATATGCTGAGATTCATTTTGACTCACAAAGGATTAGTTACCAAATTTTTTCAGCCAAGAAAGAGATTTTTCATATGACGTGGATTAACTAATCAGTAGTTTGGGGTACTATTATTTCAAAGATGCTGTCAAAACCTTTTAGGAAGCTGTTTCATTTAACATACTATTTATTTTCCCTCCCATACTTGTCTATAAATTTATAAACTGGATTATCACATCCTCTTTATTTGTGAAATCTTTATCTAAATTACGGTAAAAATGTGGATCAACATGATTAAAGAAGAGTTCTTTTTCATGGCTCTGGAATCCTCTACCTGGCAGTCTGTCCAATGAAACTTTCTATGATAAGAGAAATGTTCAAGTCTCTCTTATCCAAGACAGCAGCCACAAGCTACAGGCAGTTACGGACCATTTAAAATGGGGCTAGTGCAGCTAAGGAGCATACTTTTTAAATTTAATTTTAATCTACATATATATCTATACAGCTACATGAGACTAGTGCTCACTAATTGGACAGCACAGCAACTAATACCACACCATGAACTGGCACTCACAAAACAAAAGCTTTGATCTAATTGCTACAACCAAGTATCAATTAAGAATTCTTAACTGTCTACGCATCTAATTGCTTCATTTCACCATGAGGTTATTCTAAGTGGCTTTGTCAAACGTCATGTGTTGTGATAGCTACATTTTATTCACCTACCAGACTAGGAACTGAATCAAAGAAAGAAATGACAGTAGCCTATATATAGTTTTCAGAACTTACTTGGTACCTGTTTGGGGCTTCCTCATCAAGTTTTTAAAATCTGTTCTAAATTTCTGTGTTCAACATGTGGCTAGTGGCTACCCTAATGCACAGCTCAACTCTAACTCTCGTCACAGAAAGCTGTATTGATCAGCACTGACCTGGAGCAGGAATGGCAAATTACAATCTGCAGGCCATGTCCCACCTGCGGCCTGTTTCCGCATGGCTAATGGACTAGGAGTCGCTTTTACATATTTAAAGGGTTGTTTTAAAAATATCCGGCACAGGGGGTGCCTGGGTGGCTCAGTGGGTTAAGCCGCTGCCTTCGGCTCAGGTCATGATCCCAGGTCCTGGGTTCGAGCCCCACATCGGGCTTTCTGCTCAGTGGGGAGCCTGCTTCCTCCTCTCTCTCTGCATGCCTCTCTGCCTACTTGTGATTTCTCTCTGTCAAGTAAATAAATAAAATCTTTAAAAAAAAAAAATATCCGGCACAGATTGTATGCGGCTAACAAATTCCAAAATATTTACTACCTGGACATTTCAGGAGAAAGATTCATGACCCTGTGTAAGAGTAAGATGTATGCTAACCCCATCTAGCAAAGCCTAAAAATAAAAGAACAAGCCCCCAAGATCCACAGGAAAGAGTTTTGTGGTTAAGTCCTGCCAAATTAGAGTAGTTAAGGAAGTATTTTTGACTTTCCAATGGAATACTATTCAGGAATAAATAGTAATGAGTTACTGACAGATGTAATAAACAGATCAATCTTGAAGATGTTACACTTAACAAAAAGCCTGGACACAAAAGAACACATATCCTATGATTCCATTTACATGAAATCCTATAGTAATAAAGTGAGATGAGCAGTTGCCTGGCACAGGAGAAGGGGAGAGACTGATTGCAAAGAAACACTAGAAAAACTGTCTTTAGAGATGAAAATCCTGTACGTTTAGACTTAGGTAGTGGTTACACAGGGATATAGTTTTGTCAAAAGTAGATAATCTTGTTGTATGTCAACTACAGGTCAATTAAAAAAAGCAGATGACCTTAAAATGTATTTTAATATATATAAATTATACCTCAATAAAATTGATTTTTTAGAAATCCATTTTAGATTCTCAATTTGCAATACACAATACTGGATTACTCTCCCTTTCTAAAAATCAGGAATTTGTCCCCTCCAGTCTTTCAACATCTTCCAATTCTTCAAAAAAAAAAAAAAAATCTTTTAATGTAAGATATGATGTATCTAAGAAAGGAAATAATTCAAAGCAAGTTAAGTGTTAACTTATAAACTCTTCACTCATTCTGGATAAATTTTGCTTACAAATATTCACCTTTAGCCTGAAGATCTTTATTTTGGGAAAGAATACTGAATCAAAATAAAAGTTGATGAATTCAACCAAATAAATAAATATTTCTTTTTAAAAAATATTTTATTTATTTGAGAGAGAGTGAGCACATGCACACGAGTGAGGGAGGGGGGGTAGAGAGGCGGGCAGAGGGAGAGGGAGAAGCAGACCCCCCTGAGCAGGGAGCCCAATCCAGACCTTGATCCCAGGACCCTGAGATCACAACCTGAGCTGAAGGCAGATGCTAAACTGGCTGAGCCACTCAGGCGCCCTTAAATCAATATTTCTAAAGGTTGGGCCCAGATATCAACATTTTCCATTTCATTTCTAATGAACAGAGAGGGTTGAGAAGTGACTTAGAGACCTTTCAAAACTAGAATCTAGCAGATGATGAACTCCAGGTCGTGCAATGAGCCCTGCCTCAAGCTCTGCAACCCAGCAGGGAGTCTGCTTCTCTCCCACTTCCACTCTATCTGCCCTCCCCCAACTTGTACCCTCTCTCTTTCTCTCTCTCTAAAATAAATAAATAAATCTAAACAAAACTAGAAGCTAGTATCCTAAAAGGTCATCGAGTAAGAACATCATATTGGAATTTTTTAAAATTTCTTATTCAAGTACAATTAACATATAGTGTTATATGAGTTTCACGTTACAATATAAATGATTCAACAATTCTATGCATTATTCAGTGTTCATCACAGTAAGTATACTCTTAATCCATCCCCTTCATCTATTTCACCCATCCTCCCATCCGCATATTAAATTTCACATGAGTGAAATTGTATGGTATGTGTCTCTCTGTTTCCACTTAGCATTATAACTTCTAGATCTATCCATATTGTAAATAATAAGGTTTCATTTTTTTTAGGGCTAAGTAATATTCCAGTGTGTGTATGTACAGCAGCCACATGGATAAAGAAGGTGTGAATATAATTTTTAATTTAATTTTAATCTACACGTGTATTTATATAGCTACATGTGGCTAGTGCTCACTATACACACATACACACACACACACACACACACACACGCACACACACACCACACCTTCTTTATCCATTCATCTGTCAATGGACACTTGGGTAGCTTTCATATCTTGGCTCTAATAAATAATGCTGCAAGAAACACAAGGGTACGTATATTTTCAAATTCATGTTTCTGTTCTCTACCAGTTCATATGGTAATACTATTTTAAATTTTTTGAGGAACTTCCATACTATTTTCTACAATGGCTGCACCAGCTCACACTCCCACCTATAGTGCACAAGGGTCCTTTTTTTCTCCACATCTTCACCAATACTTTTTATTTCTGATGATTTTCATTATAACCATTCTGACAGATATGAGAAGATATCTCATTGAGCTTCTGATTTGCATTTCCCTGATGATGAGTGATGTGGAGCATTTTTTCATGTGCCTATTGGCCACCTGAACAAGGTCTTCTTTTTTTAATTTTTTTTAATTTAAATTTTATTTATTATTTTTTTTTATAAACATATAATGTATTTTTATCCCCAGGGGTACAGGTCTGTGAATCGCCATGTTTTTACACTTCACAGCACTCACCATAGCACATACCCTCCCCAATGTCCATAGCCCCACCTCCCTCTCTTCTGACCCCCCTCCCCCCAGCAACCCTCAGTTTGTTTTGTGAGATTAAGAGTCACTTATGGTTTGTCTCCCTCCCAATCCCATCTTGTTTCATTTATTCTTCTCCTACCCCCCTAAACCCTCCATGTTGCATCTCCACTTCCTCATATCAGGGAGATCATGTGATAGTTGTCTTTGTCCAATTGACTTATTTCGCTAAGCACAATACCCTCTAGTTCCATCCATGTCGTCGCAAATGGCAAGATTTCATTTCTTTTGATGGCTACATAGTATTCCATTGTGTATATATACCACATCTTCTTTATCCATTCATCTGTTGATGGATATCTAGGTTCTTTCCATAGTTTGGCTATTGTAGACATTGCTGCTATAAACATTCGGGTGCACGTGCCCCTTCGGATCACTACGTTTGTATCTTTAGGGTAAATACCCAGTAGTGCAATTGCTGGGTCATAGGGTAGTTCTATTATCAACTTTTTGAGGAACCTCCATGCTGTTTTCCAGAGTGGCTGCACCAGCTTGCATTCCCACCAACAGTGTAGGAGGGTTCCCCTTTCTCCGCATCCTCGCCAGCATCTGTCATTTCCTGACTTGTTAATTTTAGCCATTCTGACTGGTGTGAGGTGATATCTCATTGTGGTTTTGATTTGTATTTCCATGATGCCGACTGATGTGGAACATTTTTTCATGTGTCTGCTGGCCATCTGGATGTCTTCTTTGCAGAAATGTCTTGAACAAGGCCTTCTTTGGAAAAATGTCTATTCAGGTCTTCTGCCCATTTTTAATTGGATTATTTGTGAGTGTTGAGTTGTATACATAATTTATATATTTAAATATTAACCCTTTATCAAGCATATAATTTACAAATATCTTCTCCCAATCAGTAGGTTTTTTGTTTTATTGATGGTTTCCTTTGCTGCATAAAAGCTTTATATTTTGGTGTAGTCCCAAAAATTTAATTTTGCTTTTAATTATCCCTGCCAAAGGAGACTATCTAGAAAAACGGTGCTATGACTGATATCAAAGAGATTGCTGCCTATGTTTTCTTCTGGGAGTTTTATGGTTTCAGGTCTCACATATATGTCTGTATTCCATTTTGAGTTCATTTTTGTGTATGCTATAATAAAGTGGTCCAGTTTCATCCTTCTGCATGTAGTTGTACAGTTCTCTCAACACCATTTGTTGAAGAGATGGTCTTTTTTTCTGTGCCAGTACCATACTGTTTTGATTAGCATAGCTTTGTAGTATAGCTTGAAATCTGGGATTCTGATGCTTCTAGCTTGTTCTTCTTTTTAGAGAGTTCTTTGGCTATTTGGGGTCTTTTGTGATTCCATACAAATTTTAGAATTATTTTTTCTAGTTCTGTGAGAAAATGCTGTCGGCATTTTGACACAGATTGTATTAAATCTGTATATTGCTTTGGGTAGAATGGATATTTTAGCAATATTTGTTCTCCCAACCCATGAGCATGGAATGTCTTTCCATTTGCTTGGGTCATCTTCAATTTCTTTCAACAATGTTTTATCATTTTTAGTGTACAATTCTTTTACTTCCTTGGTTAATTCCTAAGTATTTTATTATTTTGATGCAGTTGTAAATGGGACTGTTTTCTTAAATTTCTTTTCTGCTACTTCATTATAAATGCATAAAAACAAAACAGATTTCTGTATATTGATTTTGTGTCCTGTGACTCTACTGAATCCATTTATCAGTTCTAGTAGCTTTTCGGTGGAGTCTTCAGGGTTTTCTCTCCATTGTACCATGTCATCTGCAAATAGTGACAGTTTTACTTCTTCATTACCGGTTTGGATGCCTTTTATTTCTTTTTGTTGTCTGATTGCTGTGGCTAGGACTTCCAGTACTATGTTGAATAAAAGTGGTGAGAGTGGACATCCCTGTCTTGTTCCTGATCTTAGAAGAATAGCTCTCAGTTTTCCCCCACTGAGTATGATATTAGCTGTGTGTTTTTCACATATGGCCTTTATTATGTTCCCTCTAAACATACTTTGTTCAAGTTCTTATCATGAATTGATGTTGTACTTTGTCATATGCTTTTTCTGCATCTGTTGAGGTGATCATATGGTTTTTAAGGCCTTCCCTTGTTAATGTGATGTATCATGTTGAATGATTTACAAATATAAAACCATCCTTTAATTCTCTATCAGGCATATCACTTGTCTCCATTTCATTTAGCTCTTTTGCTGTGATTTTGTCCTGTTCTTTAATTTGGAATATATCTGTCTCCTGATTCTGTCTAATTCTGTGTACAATTCTATGTATTAGGAAAGTCAGCTATGTCTCGTGATCTTGAAAATAGCCTTTTAAATAATGGGTCCTGTAGTGCCCTGCAGTGCAATGCTCCCTGTTCACCAAAACCAGGCACTCAGGGGTATCTCCTATGTGTGTTGCACATACCCTGCTGTTGTGGTTGAATCATGTTTGCCTTCAGTCCAGTTGGCTGCACTGACTCTCTTTGTTGTGGGCAAGGTTTGGTCCCTGTGCTATTAAGGGGCTAGTATGAGGCTGCCTTGGGTTTGTAGTTGGGTCAAGCCAGGTGCTTCCACTCCACACGTTTTCTGGCACCAAACTGCAGGACAGTCTCCCTCCTGTGTTGTCCCCTGAGACGCTTCTGTTGGCAGGCAGGGCCTGAAGTCAGACTGGATGTCTGCCCCCAGCCTGTCTGATGGGGTTCAGTCACCCTAAGCCTCAGAGCTCTCTTCTTGTGCTGCCCCCTGGAAGGTTTCTGTTGGTCAGTAGAGCCTGCAGTCAGATTAGATGTCAACAACCGAGCCTGTTGCTTGGCCTACAGTTGAACTGGTGTGTATAGTTATCTTCCCCTCTCCCTGGGTCAAGAGTCTCCTTAGAGTGCTGGTCACTGCTGGGGCTGCTTGCAAAATGAGGTAAGTCAGTTGCCACTTTGGAAAGATTCCTGCCAAGTGGGGCGGGTTGGATAGGGTGAATCCCCAGGAGAACATGGGATGGGGCATGCGGTGTTAGCAAGCTATGCTAACAGTGTTCATTCTAGTTCCTGCAGGGGTCCAGGTATTTACAATGGGGAGGAGAGAAATGGCACCCAGCAGCTCTTTTGTTCTTGACATCTCCTAAAGGTCCTGCCCCTACAACTCACATTTTGAGATTAGTGAATAAATCTCCTGCCTGTATCCCCCAGGTTCTTTTCAAACTGCTGCTTCTATGCTGTTTCTTGGTAGGGTTGTTTGTTATGCTGTAGGCCATCTTATTTTTAAAATGGAGAAACTAAGGTATGTGACAGTTTTTATTAGTTGAAAAATTTTCTTCAGGAATACTATTCTCAGACCAATTCTCCTCTTGCCAACTCTGCCATTCATAGACACATATACCTTTTCCTAAATTCTCACATTATATTTTGAGGGGATTAACAATTGCAAGTATAACCATAAGTAGGTATCATAGAAAGCATATGTTGATAGCACACAAATGGCTGAAATTGGAAAACAGCTGAAAAAGTTAAGCTCAGCAGCCACTAACTCAGCACATTTGTCTTCACCTGCATCTGAAAAATGCCAATCAATGAAGCACTGATGTATTCACTCTTACCAAATAGTGCTTCATTTAGACAAAATCAAATAAATTCGGTTGCTTTTATTTCTCTTATTTGATCAGTCTTTGTCTAATACTATCTGTCTCTCTCCTTCTCTCTCTCTCTTTCTCTCTCCATCTCTGTCTCTCTCCTTTGAGGTTTATTTCCATGTTTCTCTTTCTTTGGATCAGAAGAGGCTACCTGGGAATTAAAACAATTTAAGAAAACAAACTCGTTTCTTTTATCCTCAATCATGCCAAAGGGTACATTGGCATATAAACATTTGTTAGACTAATAAAATCATTACTATCTATGAAGTCAAGCAAGTTACATAAAAACTTTTATAAGGAAAAATTTCCTTAAGGTTATTTATATTCAAACAGAACAAAGAAAAATTTATTTTCAGATGTGTGGTATGCAGAATAATCCCCACCCCTCAAACACCAAAATCTTAATTCATAGAACTTGTGAATGCTACTTTACATTGCAAAGGAAAAGTAGGTTGCAGATGGAATTAAGGTTGCTATTCAGCTAAGGTTGTTTACCTTAAAATAGATCAGCTTGGATTATCCAGATGCTTTCCTGACAAGCTGACATTTAAGATCTTGACTTTGTATGAATAACAGGTCCAGTATCTTGCCCTGTCAACTTATGTTTTAAGAAAGCAAAGAGAATGTCATTGCCTATAGAAAATTTTGCTTCCATGTTCTTAAAAGACAAAAAAGGGAGTTCTTGATGATATTAGAACATCTGCTAGAGGGGTGCCTGGGTGGCTCTGTAGGTTAAGCCTCTGCCTTCAACTCAGGTCATGATCTCAGGGTCCTGGGATCGAGTAATCTCAGGGTCCTGGGATCAAGCCCCGCATTGGGCCTTCTGCTCAGTAGGGAGCCTGCTTCCTCCCTCTCTCTGTCTGCCTCTCTGCCTACTTGTGATCTCTCTCTCTGTCAAATAAATAAAATTAAATTAAAAAAAAAAAAGAACATCTGCTAGAGTAGTATCTCTTTTACTATTCAGATCACTGGCCCTTTACCTGATATATGAGATTACACCCAAATCACAGAAAATGGATTTTCGTTCCATATTCCTCTGGTTATCTATCCTGTCACTTGAAGTAGTACACTTTCTCAACTCATGGCCAAAGATAAAGTGGTGGTAGTCAGGTCGCCTTATTCCCAGGAAATATGAAATGACTCACCATCATCAAAGCCAGTTCAGTGAGTCACAAGCATGACTCAGAGAATTCAGCAAGAAGATACCTTTATGAACTGAAATTATCTTGCTGAGCAAACTAAGTTGATTTAAAAGAAAGATTTCCATACCCTTTTTTAATTATAAGAAACGATTAAGACATGATTTTAATATTGGTTAAAAATTTTGTTAAATGATGATGACTCACAAAGTTTCTTCCACCATCCTCCCACTAAAGATGCTGTGTTTGCTCACTCTTCATCGGCAGTCCTTCCCTTGTTTCAAATAACTGGAATCTCATTCATCTTTTATTAGTTGATTGATTATACTACAGCAATATAATGTGCTTGGTGCAATGACAACACAAAAAAATTTATTTGTAAGTAAACCTACATTGTTTAAAATATGAGAAGTTATCAATTTAAAGAACTTTATTTAAAATCCCCAAGTCAGGGTTAGGGAGACAAGATGATCCAAAGAAGCAAAAATATGCTGTTGGCCTTAGCTCCATCTTCTTGGAAACCTCCGCACCATGAGAGCCAAGTAGAAGAAGCAGCAAATGTGCAGGCTGACGTGTAAAAGAAGAAGGATGAGGCAGAGGTCCAAGTAAACTGCTAGCTTATGCACACATGGCATCACAGGAGCATAAATAAGGAAAGCCCTCTAGAAGCCAGGGATGATGGTACCAGTTGTAGGACTGCCTGCCTACTTTCTAGAGCTTGATTCAAGTGATCTAGAACATCCATCGTCATCTAATCCCAACCATCACCTTTGAGAGACCCACCTTGCTTGTATCAAAATAATCTCTTTTGGTCCTCTGCCTGGACCTGTAACTTTCAGGGCTAATTCTGTTTTCATTTGTGGCTGAACAGAGCATGTGTACAGTAAATCATGTCTTTTGCTGTCTTAGCAGAAAAAAAAAAAGAAAGAAAGAAAAATATACCTTGTTATGGAGAAATATGTCTAAATTCTCTCTCTCAAATCCCAAACACTTGTCTAGAAAAGTATGGTATCTATGAGAAACTTGCAAGAAATCTGGTTGCTATTCTTGCCAGTTTGCTTCAGAAAAATACCACCACCAGCAATAATAATATCGCTACCATTTTTTGAGAGGGTAATATTTACTTGTCACTGCATTAGATACATAATGTATCATTTTATCTTCTAAACAAGGATTGACCCCATTGTGAAGCTTATCCCCATTTATTTAAAACCTACAGAACCTAGACAGACTGAACCTACTACATAAATAAGAGTCTGGAGCTAGAGTCAGTTTCATGGTCAGATAGCTCTCCTGACTCCACACAGCAGTCATGTTACAATGCAGGTTTTTCTTCATAAAACAAAAAAGATAAAAGTAGAAAGTAAATGACTTGGTGCAAATTCCTCTGTTCTCTCCTAGAAAAGAAATATTCATGAGGTAACAGTGTATGAAGGATGCATCTTTTACAGTTAATCCACAAAGGAAAAACTACAAAATTTCAAGGGGTCATTTAGAAATCAATGAGCTTAAATCCCTGGTAAAGAACAGCAGAAGAGAGATAATCTTTTACAAATGGCAAAAGATACCTTTTGCATGCAGTCTTTGTAGCTGGATCAAATCTCTCATCCATTTCCTGATGGGAAAAATCACATCCAACTCACTGTAACTGATTTCTCCTGCTGTCATCTTGTATCCCTTGTATTTTTATCATCATCTATCATTGTTTACTTTCTTCATGAACCACATAATTCTGGACAAACAAGTGTCTTTTGCATTAAGTAACATAATTCTTGGAGAAAATAAATCAGGTTAGCTAAGAAAATCCTGCGTTTTGTCCAGCAAACAAGTTTCTTCCTCTTTCCATACATACATGGACTGTGTGTGTGTGTTCATGCATGTTTCGAGGGATATAAAAGCAATTCTGTGTATGAAATCTGGATCACATTTGTAGAATTTAGGTTAATGCCATTAAAATTCATTCATTCGTTTATTGGCCTCCAATTTTGTGCTCTTTCCACAAGTCATTATACCAAACTTAGTTCAGTTTCTGGTTATCAAATCCTTTACTCCCTCACACAATGATTCTGTTATATAGAGCTAATAAACTAATAATGAAAAGGAATATTCAGGAAGGTTGCCTTGAAAAGCAGAACTAGATCTAAGGTCAGTAAAATGCTTTAAACTGTCTACTCATCCTGGGAAAATTTATCCAAAACTAAAGGCAAAAGAGTGTCCAGTCAAAGTAACCTTGAAAAAAAATTTAAGACAAAGGAACAATCAGCTATCCAAAATAGAATTTCTAAATGTTAAAGTAAACAGAATTACAAATGTTTCCTTAAAATGCATTATGGTATGTTAACTTTGGTTCAGTAATATTTACCAACACCAAATACATAAAAATGTATGTTCTAAAAAGCAGCTCCATGAAACTCAGGAGCATATTTGATACCAAAGTGATGTTGAAACCAACCGTATCTTCTTTGTGATAACAAACAAAAGAAATTTCTCTATCATCTCAGGATTAAGAATACATGTTGCTTCTCCTACCAAACAACTGGTCTTTTAATCTACTATACACTGTAAATCAGGAACTGATTCCATTTCCCCCTTTGTGTGGCTGCTCAAAGATAAATCTGTGGCCTACACTTAGAATCTAATGGATATGTTATCATCTCACATATATCTTTTCCCACCCTTCACTCTCTTTCTCTTGAACTCTTTCTTTTCTTTTCTTTTTTTTTTTTTTTAAAGATTTTATTTATTTATTTGAGAGACGGAGATCACAAGTAGGCAGAGAAGCAGGCAGAGAGAGAGGAGGAAGCAGGCTCCCTGCTAAGCAGAGAGCCCGATGCGGGGCTCGATCCCAGGACCCTGAGATCATGACCCGAGCCGAAGGCAGAGGCTTAACCCACTGAGCCACCCAGGCGCCCCAGAACTCTTTCTTTTCTTATTGGTTTTTATTTAATGTAACCTTGCTCTGTTGTGCAGATTTTGGAAAGCTAAGTTAAATCTTTTTTTTTTTAAACAAGATTTTAACAAGATTTTTGTTTAACAAGATTTAACACAAAATACAATACAAAACTTAACATTTAAAAAATGCATTCTATGGCTGTAATTATGTTAAAAGTATGACTGCATGCAGAAGATGGTGTGTAAATATTAAGATAATTACATGAGTGTTAATACTACAGACCTTTAACTTTTTTGAATTATGCCATATTTTTCATTAATTTTTTAATATTTTGGTTAAGTATTTTATTATGGCAGAATTTTATTTTTAATGTGCAGTATTTCGGTGCCCCCATACAACCAAAGAAATATGGTATATTTGGTTCAGTTAAGATTAGGTTTTAATTAAACATTTCAAAGGGCAATTTTACTTACATAACATATAGTTATCTAGAATAACTGAAATAAACAAAAATTATCCTATGTTCAAAGTGAGAGAATAATAGTAAGACAAATAAAAATAAATACTGCATGAAATGCCTTGCTTTATACATATGAACACTTTCCTACTACAAAGTCATTTACGACCTGATTAATATATTTCCACTGTTAATGACAAAAAGCTATTTTTATTATTTTTTTTTCTGAGTTTTGATCAGTGTCTTCCTTGGATGATTTCTATTGTCTTTCCCTTTCCTTTGAAAATCACAATTTATTTTTCTTGCACTGATAAGTTATTTTAAGATTTTACCATCACATGAATTATATTCTTTTGCTTTTAGGCTTTATCAAAGGATTGTGTAGACTGTTAGTACATCTTTAAACACTGGATTACATATGTCATCAACTATTTTGCCTTATACTTTTCTTCTTAAATTCTAACTTCTGAAAACAAAATTTGCTCGGAGTACTGCAAATGACATTATACAAGAGGACAGTAGCAATAGGAATTGTCATGTTTGAAAATTGGGATGAAAATATATGGAATTCTTTTCTAAAAGTCAATGTTATGAAATGTCTTTGACATACTGGATAAAAAGAACTATACTGAATCTGAGTAAGTTTTCCTATGTTGGTCTTTCTGTGTTGTATGGGTTTTGTTTTTGTTTTTTTTGAAGATTTTATTTATTTATTTGACAGACAGAGATCACAAGCAGGCTGGCAGAGAGAGAGGGGGAAGCAGGCTCTCCGCTGAGCCCGATGTGGGGCTCAATCCCAGGACCCTGGGATCAGGACCTGAGCCGAAGGCAGAGGCTTTAACCCACTGAGCCACCCAGGCGCCCCATATGGGTTTTGACTATAATGACAACCAATCCTACATTCAATTATTTAACTGTGACATTCTAAGCAATGTTACTTTGTATTTATTATGTTTTTGTGACCTCGCAGGGTCACTAATTGTGTGATTATCTTACTGCTAAGGTAATTAATGATAATGTTAATTAACATGGCTCATGATAATGAAGACTTACAGACTCTAACTTCTTATGATTAATTAGCCTTGATTTGCCATCCTATCGCCATATCTTATATGTAAATTTAAAACTAGCATTCCTCTAAGATTGTTACTGACAACAATAATAAGACAGTTTTCAAAATTTAAATTACATTTTTCATAATTCTTTAAAATACGGATTCTTAAAAATAACAACAATCCCTCACTTCTGTGGGCCTATACCTATTCTTGATTCACACTTAGAAAATATTTTAAATGGCCTTTCCTTTGTCTAAAATGCTTTCTCCTTACCTGCTTTGTGGACCTTTATTCGTATTTTAAATCCACCTCCTGTAACTTCTGACACTCACAAATCTGCCTCTCCTACATTAAACTCTTACGTGTATTTGCATGTCATAATTACTTACTCATTAATCCCTATTTTAGAAATGAATTCATTGGGAAGCAGCAACTATGTCCTGTCTATGTCTTGTCCCCAGTGTTCATCATTGTATCCTATAGTATAACAGAAGTACAATAAATGCTTGTGGCTGAATAAATTATCTAATTTGATCCTCATATATTATGAGGTGGAGGTCAGAAAGCAGAAGCTCAAAAATGTTTAGACATTTGCCAGAGGCCAAATTGCTAGAGGTCAAATTGCCAAATTGTGTTGCACAGAACACAATGAGTAAGTTTCTGATTCCTGTCCCATTTACACTCTCTTGTATATACAGAACCATCACAGAAAGTTAAAGGAGAGAAAGAAGAATATAAGATGGAAACTCTGACTTTAAATGATATACAAAGTGAAATGGTATATAGAAATAAGCACTGCGCTAAGTAGAAGGGATGAATTAAAATAGGGCTACACTAATGAATGAACTATAGATTCAACATTCATTCATTCAGAGGAATTACAAAAGTTAGTCAGTTATTACAGAAAAAGTCCAAGTGGAACAAATAGCTTCTATAATCAAATATAATAGTTAACAAACACCTATAGGGAAATAACCTTTTTTTTTTTTTTAAAGATTTTTTTTATTTATTTATTTGACAAAAAGGGATCAAAAGGTAGGCAGAGGGGCGGGGGGGGGGTGGGGGGGAAGCAGGCTCCCCGCCGAGCAGAGAGCCCGACACGGAGCTCGATCCCAGAACCCTGGGATCATGACCTGAGCCGAAGGCAGAGGCTTCAACCCACTGAGCCACCCAGGCGCCCCGGGAAATAACCTTTTGATAGAAATTTTAATCCATGGATATTTTTTCCCTGTCTGAACAAAGATAGATATTTTAACTTTGGATGTGTTCTGTTCTCAGATATATATGTAAGTGCTTGTGATACAATAAAATGGCAACTGAAAATTTCCCTCACCTCCACCATTTGATTTGAACCTATAAATAAATTCTAGTCCAAATGAAGAACAGTTAAAAAAGATGAATCTCTAGGTCTCAAAAACCTAGAAAAGTTAAGTTTCCATATTTGAGTATGTTTCCTCCAAGTAACACAAATTAAAGGAAAATCAAGTGATCACATTTCTTCGCAAAAAAAATAAACTGAAAAGAAAATCAAACAGATGCATTTAAATGAGTGCCAGGAGCACTGGAACTGTACTCATATTTGTAATCAAATGTTATTATAAAATAAAAATAGGATGAGAAATTGAAGATCTTGATTCTATATTGAATCAGCCACAAACTATGTGTCTAGCCCTAGAAAAGTCCTTTAATTCATCTGTTAAGATTTCTTGTTTGTAAAATGAAAAATTAGGACTAAATGTTCTTTAAAATTCTAAATTACCTGGATCTGTCATCCTTTTATATAGCTTTTTTTCCCTTAAAAAGCAGTAGGCTTAGTGATCGAAAAACACAGCTTCAAACCCCAAATCTACTACTTAGAAGCATGTGATCTTGAGCAAGTGATTTAACCTCACTATACCTCAATTTCTTTATCTGTAAAATATAAGTTTTGGTGAGGATTCAATGAGTTAATATGTGGAATATGCTTAAAGCAGTGTTTGGCACACAGTATGCACTATGAATATATTAGCTATTATTATCTTAACACCCCAATTTTCACCAATGGTGAAAAGGTGGATATAGGAAGATAAAAAATATGTTATAATGGGATTTGTGCTTGAGCTAATTGAAACCAAAGGTTTTAGTAATTTATAAAATATATTCCATGAATATAAATTCCACATTTTCATGTTTTTCCATTAAAACATAATGGATGGGTAATGTCTGCTTCTATGGAAGACATAAAAGGTTGGAAAGAACATTGGTCCCACTCTTAACACAATAAAAAATAACCAAGAAAATTCTAGGCAATCTGAAAACTCGCAACTTTTCTTGAACTCACTAGAAATCTGAGGTTGTAGAGCAACAAACTCTAACCTAAAATCTAAAAAACACCTTCAAAAACAAAAAGAAAGGAAGGAAGGAAGGAAGGAAGGAAGGAAAGGAGAAGAGAGAAGAGGAGAGGAGAGGAAAAAGGAAGGGAGGAAAAGAGAAAGGGAAAGGGAAAGGGAAAGGAAAGGAAAGGAATGGAAAGGAAAGGAAAAGTAGGGAAAGGAAGGGGAACAAAAACAGAATGTGAGACTTGCTTACCTGGCACAGACACTACCAGACACCATATAAGAAAGAATTCAGCTAAATTTTTTAATAAATTGGCAAAAGTTAAATGTGGACTAGCAAGAGAGTAAAAATCTTGGGGAGCCACATGCATAAGAATTCACAGTATTTAAAGGCTCTTCAAAGACCTGACCTGCTGCTCTAAAAACAAAACAAAACAAAACAAACAAACAAAAAAAATTAGTGAGTCTTGAAAATGCGTTCTTCATGGTACAGGCACGGAGGAAGTTATCAGCAGACACTCCAAAAAAGACATGAAAGCCTACCCAGATCTACTTTCTCTTTTTCCCTATAGAAAAAAACACTACTAGCAGAAACCCAAAAAAAATATTTACCCTTAGGGCACAAGTGAAAACCCACTGAAGCTAGGAGAAGAAAAAGGGTGGGGGGAAACTGCACATTTAGAAAAGAGGCAGGGATAGCTAGTCCCAGACTTATAGTGGGAGATGAAATAGAAGCATTGGTAAAGTCATACTTTATCATGAAAATAGTGCCTGCCTAAAACAGAAGCTTAATCAAAACTGTAATAAATTCCCCCCCAACCCTCACCAAAAGATAAGCATCAAGTAACAATATATGCTGCATGGAAATTGGGCAAGAAAGAGCAAAGAAACTCTCTCTAATGCACAGCACAAAGGGAAGAGCTGAAGCTGAGGGTAGAAGATTGAAAAAGAAAAATCCATGGCAAACTACATCACTGTAAAAACAAGGTAAAAACTAGTAGAATCTGAAGGATATGGTACAATGAGTGTAACTGTAGGAAAAGAAATCCCAAACCTAGATCAATTTCTGTCCACATTGACTAAAAAGAGCATACTCAAGGTTTAACAGAAGGAAAAACATACATTTCTAGGCAAAAAAATCTATGCACTTCAGTTGCTGTGGTCTTATACCCAGTGTCCACATTTCAACAAAAAATCATAAGCCATCACACACACACACACACACACACAAAACAAAAAAAACCATGATGTTAACAGACAAAATTACCTAAAGAACCAAATTCAATACAAAACACATGGTGAAACTATTAAGGAATCTAAAATACTATTATTAACAGATTAAAGACTCTAAAAGAAAAGTCAGACAAAATATAAGAACAAATATGTAATTTCAAAAGAGATAAAAACCGTAAGAAAGAATCAAATGGAAATATTATAATGAGAAACACAGTCACAAAATTAAAGAATACCTTTGACAGGGCAATCACTGGACTTGAAAGACTGCCAAAGAAAGAATCAGTAAACTTGAAGATATGTCAATAGGAAGTACCAAACTAATACAAGAGTTAAAAAAGTGGAAACAACAGCAACAACAAAAACAAAAAGACATACCAACCAACCAACCAACCAACAAATAAACAAAAACAGAACAGAGCATCCAAGATTTGTGGGAGAACATCAAATTTAATGAAAGACTCTGAACCACAGATCCAAAGGGCTCAGACAATCCAAAGTAAGATATAAGCATAAAAAATATAACACCAATCAGAAACTTGGATCTAAACACAAAAGAATGAAGAGAGCTAGAAATGGAATAAGTTAAAGAAAATCTGAAATTATTTTCTTATTTTTAAGTGCTCTAAAAGATCACTGAGAGTCTGAAGCAAAAAGAATAGTATTTTATGTTATGCATTTATAGTATGTAGAAAAGTAAAATAGCACCACCATAGCACAAAAGATGAGAGAAAGGAATTGGAAAAATGTTGTTCTTGCACTCTATGTGAAACAGTATAATATTTGAAGATAATTAAGATGTATATTGTTAACCATTAAGCAACTGCTAAAATATTTTAAATAAAATGGCATAAATAAATAAGCCAATGTTGGAGATAAAATTAAGTAATAAATAATATCCAGTTTTCTAAAAAGGAAATCAGAATAAGAAGAAAAAACAAGGAATGTAATAAAACTAGAAAATGATATGCTTTTAATCCAAGAATATGAATAGCTAGATTAACTATAAATGATCTAAAAATAAACTAAAAGAGATTGTCTGATTGAATGAAACAGCAAGAACTAATACATGCTATGTTTAAGAAAACCCATCTTAAATATAAAAACAAAGACAGGTTAAAAAATAAGGACATAGAAAAATAAATATTATTCAAACATATATCAGAAGAAAGCTATTCTAAATAATGGTGTTGGAGAAACTGGATAAACACATGCAGAACCATGAAATTAGACCCTTATCTTACAGCACTCACAAAAATTAGCTCAAAATGGATCAAAGACTTAAGCATTCAGACCTAATTCCATAAAATTCCTAGAAGAAAATGTAAGGCAGAAGTTCCTCAACATTGATCTTAGCAATGATTTCCTAGATATGACACCAAAAGTACACACAGCAAAAGCAAAAATCAAGCGGGACTACACCAAACTTAAAAGCTTCTGCACAACAAAAGAAACCTTTAACAAAATAAAAAGGCAGTCTACAGAATGGGAGAAAATGTTTGTGAGCTATAAGTTGTATAAAGGGAATATATAAAGAACACATACAACTAAGTAACAACAACAACAACACAATGTGATTTAAAAATAGGCAAAGAAACTAGACATATTCCAAAGAACCCATCCAAACATTCAGTTATCATGAAAAGATACTCAATATCACTAATCACCAAGGAAAGGCAAATCAAAACCATAAATGACATATCACCTCACATCTGTTAGAACAGCTATCCTCATGAACACAATAGATAAGTCTTGGTGAGAATGTGGAAAAAAGAGAATCTTTGTACTCTATTGGTAGGAATTTAAATTGTTCAAACACTGTGAAAAACAATACAGAGGTTTCTCCAAAAATTAAAAGCCAATCTACCATATGATCCAACAACTCTACTTTTGGGCATATACTCAAAGGAAATGAAAACAGGATACTGAAAAGATAAATGAGCTCCCATGTTTTCAGCATTATTCACAATAGTCAAGCTATGGAAACACCCTAAGTGTTCACCAGTGGAGGAATGAATAAACCAGATGTGACATATACACATACAAACACAAAATGTGATATACACATACACAATGTAATATGTGTGCACACACACACACACACAAATGTTATTCAGCTATGAGAAAGTAGGCTATCCTGCCATTTGCAACAACATGGATGGATCTTGAGCATATTACACTAAGTGAGATAGGTCAGACAAGACAATTACTATATGATAGCACTTACATGTAGAATCTAAAAAAGCTAAATTCATTAAAACAGAAAGTAAAATGTAGGTTGCTAGGGGATGGGAATTTTGGGGATAGGACAGATGTTGTTTAAGTAGACATACTCACAGCAAGCAGTATATAAACCCTAGAGATCTAAAGTACACTATAGTGAATACAGACAACAACACTGTACTATAATCATCAAACTTGCTAAGAGACTAGAAGTTAATGATTCTAATCACTAAAAGGAAAGGATAAGTATGCAATGTGGACAAAGGCACTAATTATCAGTACAATGGCAATCATATTGTAATATATAAATGTATCAAATTAACACATTATATACCTTAAATACACACATTATATGTCAAATATATTTTAATAAAAAATTTTTCTTAAGAACAAATATGAAAAAAAAGGAAAAGAAAACTCCAACTTCAGATAATTTTATGAGTCAATTCTATGGACTATTTAAGGATGATATAATAACAGTTCTAAACAAACTCTTCCAGAAAATAGAAGAGAATGAAACACTTCCCAGATCATTGTTACAACAGTATTCCTTTGATGCAAAAACCAGACAAATACATTACAAGGAAACTAGAGACTGAGACTCTCATTAACACAAAAATTCTCAATAAAATATTAGAAAATAAATCTGAGTGTTATAGAATAAGGATAATCCATCAAAAACAAGAATATCTAGTATGTATAAAGGACTCTGAAAATTTAAAATAAGAAAATTAAACAAAATTGTACAGAACCTTCACCAAGAAGATGTATAAGTAAACACTTAAACATGTTCAACATCATTAGTCATATATGGGAAATACAAATAAAAACCAAAGTACACACCAGTACACACCTGTCAGACTTGCAAAATTTTTTTAAAAACTGAACTGCAACTGCTAGTGAAGATGCAAAACAAATGGAATTCCCAGCAACTGCTAACAGGAATGCAAAATGGTAGAGCTACACTGGAAAACAGGTACCAATTTCACTTTAAAGGGTGAAATTCATATACCATATGCCAATGCTACTCCTAGTACTTAGCAAGAGAAATAAAAACTATGTTCACACAAAAACTTGTATGTAAATATTTACAGCAGCTTTATATATGTTAAAAATTAGAAACATTTTAACAATGTTTATTCTTCCAATCCATTAACATGGAATGGTCTTCCATCTTTTTGTGTCTTCTTCAATTTATTTCTTGAGTGTTCTGTAGTTCCTCAAGTACAGATCCTTTACCTCTTTGGTTAGGTTTATTCCCAGGTATCTCATGGGTCTTGGTGCTATAGTAAATGGAATTGATTCTCTCATTTCCCTTTCTATTTTTTCATTGTTACTGTATAAGAAAGCAACTGATTTCTGTACATTGATTTTTGCATCCTGCCACATTACTGAATTGCTGTATGAGTTCTAGTAGTCTGAGGGTGCAGTCTTTGGGGTTTTCCATATAAAGTGTCATGTCATCTGTGAAGAGAGAGAGTTTGACTTCTTCTTTACCTATCTGAATACCTTTTATTTCCTTTTGTTGTCTGATTGCTGTTGCTAGGACTTCTAGTACTATGTGGAACAAGGGTGGCGAGAGTGGGCATCCTTGTCGTGTTCCTGATCTCAAAAGGAAGGCTGTTAGTTTTTCCCCATTGAGGATGATATTTGCTGTGGGTTTTTCATAGATAGATTTTATGAAGTTGAGGAATATCCCTCTAACCCTATACTTTGAATTGTTTTAATCAGGAACAGATGCTGTATCTTGTCAAATACTTTTTCTGCATCAATTGAGAGGACCATGTGGTTCTTCTCTCTTCTCTTATTTTGTTCTATCACATTGTTTGATTTGCAAACATTGAACCACCCTTGCATCCCATGGATAAATCCCACCTGGTCATGGTGGATAATCTTTTTAATGTACTGTTGGATCCTATTAGCTAGGATCTTGTTGAGAATCTTAGCATCCATATTCATCAGGGATATTGGTCTGAAATTCTCCTTTTTTGGTGGGGTCTTTGCCTGACTTGGGGATCAGGGTAATGCTGGCTTCATAAAAGGTACTGGAAGTTTTCCCTCTGTTTCTATTTTTTGAAACAGCTTTAGGAGAATAGGTATTATTTCTTCTTTGAATGTTTGGTAGAATTCTCCAGGGAATCTGTTAGGTCCTGGGCTCTTATTTTGGGGGAGGTTTTTGATTACTGCTTCAATCTCATTACTAGATATTGGTCTATTCAGGTTGTCAATTTCTTCCTGATTCAGTTTTGGAAGTTTATAGGTTTCCAGGAATGCATCCATTTCGTCTAGGTTGCTTAACTTGTTGGCATATAACTGTTGACAATAATTTCTGATGATTGTTTCTATTTCCTTGGTGTTAGTCATGATCTCTCCCTTTTCATTCATAATTTTATTAATTTGGATCCTCTCTCTTTTCTTTTGGATTAGTTTGGCCAATGGTTTATTGATCTTATTGATTCTTTGAAAAAACTGCTTCTAGTTTCGTTGATGTGTTCTACTGTATCTCTAGTTTCTATCTCATTGATCTCTGCTCTAATATTGATTATTTCCCTTCTTGTGTGTGGGGTTGGCTTAATTTGTTGTTGATTCTCCAGTTCTTTAAGATGTAAAGAGAGCTGGTTTATTCTGGATTTTTCAGTTTTTTTGAGGGAGGCTTGGATGGCTATATTTTTCCCCTTAGGACCACCTTTCCTGTATCCCATAGGTTTTGGACTGAAGTGTCTTCATTCTTGTTGGTTTCCATGAATTGTTTAAGTTCTTCTTTGATTTCCTGGTTGATCCAAACATTATTAAGCAAGGTGGTCTTTAGCTTCCAAGTGTTTGAGTTCATTCCAAACTTTTTCTTGTGGTTGAGTTCCAGTTTCAAAGCATTGTGGTGTGAGAATATGCAGGGAATAATCTCAATCTTTTGGTATTAGTTGAGCCCTGATTTGTGACCCAGTATGTGGTCTATTCTGGAGAAAGTTCCATGTGCACTTGAGAAGAAGGAGTATTCTGATGCTTTAGGGTGGAATGTTCTATGAGGTCCATCTGGTCCAATGTGTCATTCAATGCCCTTGTTTCTTTATTGATTTTCTGCTTGGATGATCCGTCCATTACGGAGAGTGGAATGTTAAGATCCCATACTATTAATGTATTCATATCAATATGACTCTTTATCTTGATTAACAGTTGTCTTGTGTAGTTGGCTGCTTCCATATTAGGGGCATAAATATTTACAATTGTTAGATCTTCTTGGTGGATAGATCCTTTAAGAATGATGTAGTGTCCTTCTTTATCTCTGACTACAGTCTTTAGTTTAAAATCTATTTTATCTGATATGAGAATCGCTACCCCAGCTTTCTTTTGAGGCCCGATGGCATGAAAGATGCTCCCCCATTCCTTCACTTTCAGTCTGGATGTATACTTAGGTTCAAAATGGGTCTCTTGTGGACAAGATATGGATGGGTCCTGACATTTTATCCAATCAGCAACCCTGTGCTGTTTTATGGGAGCGTTTAGGCCATTCACGTTGAGAGTGATTACTGAAAGATATGTTTTTATTGACATCATGTTGCCTGTGAAGTCTTTGTTTCTATAGATTGTCTCTGAAATTTCTGTTCTAGGACATTCTTTCTTCTTTTATTGAACCCCCCCCCCCTTAATATTTCTTGTAGTGCCAGCTTGGTGATCACATACTCTTTTTAACCTTGCCAGTCTTGGAAGCTCTTTATCTCTCCATCCATTTTGAATGTCAGCCTTGCCGGGTAAAGTATTCTTGGCTGCATGTTCTTCTTATTTAGTGCCCTGAATATGTCTTGCCAGCCCTTTCTGGCTTACCAGGTTTCTGTGGACAGGTTTGATGTTATTCTGATGGGCTTTCCTCTGTATGTAAGGAATCTCTTCCCCCTAGCTGCTCTCAAGAGCTCCTGTCTAAAATTATGATTCATCAATTTCACAATGAGGTGTCTCGAGATCTTTCTAGATTCTGTGATCTTGGGGGGAGATCTTTCTGCCTCTAGGACATGAACCCTGGTTCCATTCCCCAGACTGGGAAAATTTTCCTGGAGAATCTGTTCAATTATATCTTCTAGTCTTCTTTCTTTCTCTTCCCCTTTAGGGATCCCAATAATTCTGACGTCGGAATGTTTCATGGTGTCATTTATTTCCCTAATTTTGTTTTCATGGCTTCTAGGCTGTTTGTTCCAGGCCTCCTCCTGATCATTTTTCTCTATCATTTGTTCTCTAGATCACTAATTCTATCTCCTGCCTCAGTTACGCTAACTGTTAGAGAATTTAGATTAGATTGGATCTCATTGATAGCATTTTTAACTTCTTAGTGGGTGGCTTTCACTTCTGCCCTAATCGATTGCATATTGTCATTAATGGTTTTCTCCAACCTACCCATTGCCTGTATAATTGTTACCCTGAATTCACTTTCTGATATACTTTACTACAAAGCTGTGATCACCAAGATAGCATGGTACTGGCACAAAAACAGACACGTAGACCAGTGGAACAGAGTAGAGAGCCCAGATATGGACCCTCAACTCTAAGGTCAAATAATCTTCAAAAAAGCAGGAAAAAATATAGAGTGGAAGAAAGACAGTCTCTTCAATAAATGGTGTTGGGAAAATTGGACAGGAACATGTATAAGAATGAAACAGGACCATTATCTTACACCCTCCACAAAGATAAACTTGAAATGGATAAAAGACCTCAATGTGAGGCAGGAATCAAAATCCTAGAGGAGAACATAGGCAGTAATCTCTTCAACATCGGCCACAACAACTTCTTTCAAGACATGTCTCTAAAGGCAAAGGAGACAAAAGCAAAAATGAACTTTTGGGACTTCATCAAGATCAAAAGCTTCTGCACAGCAAAGGAAACAGTTAACAAAACAAAGAGGCAACCCATGGAATGGGAGAAGATATTCGCAAATGACACTACAGACAAAGGGCTAATATCCAAGATTTATAAAGAACTCCTCAAACTCAACACACACAAAACAGATAATCACGTCAAAAAATGGGCAGAAGACATGAACAGACACTTCTCCAAAGATGATATACAAATGGCTAACAGACACATCAAAAAATGTTCATCTTCATTAGCCATCAGGGAGATTCAAATCAAAACCATTGAGATACCACCTTACACCAGTTAGAATGGCCAAAATTAACAAGATAGTAAACAATATGCGTTGGAGAGGATGTGGAGAAAGGGGAACCCTCTTACACTGTTGGTGGGAATGCAAGTTGGTGCAGCCACTTTGGAGAACAGTGTGGAGATTCCTCAAGAAATTAAAAATAGAGCTTCCCTATGACTCTGCAATTGCACTACTGGGTATTTACCCCAAAGATACAGATGTAGTGAAAAGAAGGGCCATCTGTACCCCAATGTTCATAGCAGCAATGGCCACAGTCGCCAAACTGTGGAAAGAACCAAGATGCCCTTCAACAGATGAATGGTTAAAGAAGAGATGGTCCATATACAATGGAGTATTATGCCTCCATCAGAAAGGATGAATACCCAACTTTTGTATCAACATGGACAGGACTAGAAGAGATTATGCTGAGTGAAATAAGTCAAGCAGAGAGAATCAATTATCATATGGTTTCACTTACTTATGGAGCATAAGGAATAATACAGAGGACATTGGGAGATGGAGAAGAGAAGTGAGTTGGGGGTAAGTGGAGACTATGAGAGACTTTGTACTCTGAGAAACAAACTGAGGGTTTGGGAGGGTTGGGGGGTGGAGGGTTGGGTGAGCCTGGTGGTGGGTATTGTGGAGGGCATGTACCACATGGGTGTGCGTGCATAAACAATGAATGCTGGAACACTGAAAAGAAATAAAATAAAGTAAAATTAAATTAAATTTTTAAAAATGAACATTCAGTGGCAAAAAAAAAAAAACCTAAAAAACAAAAAACAAACTAGAAACATCCCAAATATCCTTCAACTAGTGAATGGATACACAAACTGGTATAATCATTCAGTGGAATGCTATTTAGCAATAAAAAGAAACAAACTATTAACATGTACAATATGAATGAATGTCAAATGCATTCTGTTACATAAAAGAGGCCAGGCACAAAAGGCTAAAGACTTTATGGTTTCATTTACTTGACTTTCTGGAGAAGGAAAAATTTTAGGGAGATAGCAGAATCACTGGTTGCCAGTAGTTTCGGGGTCGGGGGAGTAGTTGATTAAAAGGGGCCTACACAATGGAATTTGGGGGAGTGATTGACTGGCCTGTTCTACAACTTGATTATGACGGCAGATACCCCATTAATTCATCAAAACTCATAGATATGTATACAAAAATAGCTAATTTTAGTATACATAAGTTTACAAATTTTAAGTGTGTAGAAGAAAAAAAATCAAGTAAAATCATTCTTATTTGGGTTGTATTTCTATATCTACACTGGTATTATGTGATGAATATCCTCACATTTTATACTAAGATAAGAAATGTCACTGGGTATTTGTTGATTTTATTAACCTAACTTTAGGTTTCATTTATTTTCCATATTATCTTCTATTTGATTAATTTTTGCTCAACTACTTTCTTTCTTCCACTTTCTTTGAGTTTATTCTACTCTTTTCCTAACTTATGTTGGACATTTACCTCACTAATTCTCAGCACCCTCCCCCTTTTTTTTTCTATTATAAACGTTTAAGGCTATGGACTGATTTCCATGTACCATTTTTACTATATCTTAAAATGATGATATATATTATTTTCACTATTATTAATTCTAAGTATTTTTTAACTTCCCTTTTGACTTATTCTTTTACTTATGAGTTATTTTTTTATTAACATATAATGTATTATCTGCCCCAGTATGTATTATTTGTGAATCATCAGGCTTACACATTACCCATGAGTTATTTAGAAGTGATTTAACCTGCTAAAAGAGAGGGGATTAGTTTTGTTTCGTTCTTTTTAGCAGATGACTAACTTAACTGCATGGGCAGTGTATATGGTATGGTCAGTGTAATATGAACTCTTTAAAATTGGTTGAAATGTGATTTATGGATTCATGGCCAATTTTCAAATGTTTTGTCTGTGACTATGAAAAATACATAGGTACTAGTTTGGAGGTACAGCATTTTGTGTATGTATGTACATTGAGTCAAAGTTCTAGGCTATGTGGTTAATCTTCTATTTCATTTAACTGTCTGCCTGACCCATCAATTTCTGGTATCTTCCACCCTTGCAGTGGTTTGTCCATTTCTCAAGCAGTTCTATCAAGTTTTGCTTTATATAGTTTAAAACTATTTTATCAGGTACATACAAGTTTAAATTGTTATCTCTTCTTTGATGTATGAACCTTTCTTTGCTCTTTATATAGTGACTACCTTTGTAAACAATAGTTTTTTTGGTTTTTTTGTTTTTGTTTTTGTAAATGTTTTTTTGCCCTCAAGTCTATTTTATCCTACATTAAGATGGTTATCTCAGCTTTCTTTTAGTTAGTATTTGTCTGGAATATCTTTTTTTCATCCTTATTCTGTCAAACTATGTCTTGGTGTTTTGACTGTGTTTTACCTAAAAAAGAATATAGCCAGATTTTCTATTTTTAATTCAATCTGCCAATCTCTACTAACAAGCAACTCTTATTTACATTTATTTATGACTGAAATCTTTTGATTTGTTTATACCATCCTACAGTCTTACTTGCTTTTTTTCCCCCTAGTTTTTCTATGCTTCTGTGGAATTCCTAACAATTTTTCTCCCTTATTCCATTTTTCTCCCGTACTGTACTGGTAGTTGCACATCACTTTTCTTTTAATGATTTTCCATTTTACCATGCATAAATGACTGAAATTAATCAGGAATACAGCAGTTTAATGGTTAAAATCATGGATCCAGGCTAGATCACCTAGATTCACATCCTGTCTTACTTCTATGGCTTCAGGTTGTCAATTATATCATTTATAAAATGGAGATACTATCACTAACCTCACAGAGTTATTAAGGCTAATGCACATTAATATATATACAGCAATCAGAACATGCCTGGTATATGACAAGCACTAAATTCATGTGAGCTCATAATAGTAGTGGTAGTAGTAGTCATACTATTATTGTTATCATATACCCTCCTCCAAAACCATACAACAAGCTCAGACCTGATCCATTCTTTTCTAGCGTACATATTTTCATCCAATATTTTAATTATATCTTTTAATTTTTCTAACATCATGAATTATGTATTATTGTTTTACACATAAAGTTTAATATTTATTTAATAGTAATTTCCTATATATATACTATTTAATTTGTTTACCATTCTTCTTTCTTATTTCAAATAATCTTTGTTTAATAAATAATTTCCTATATATAAACTATTTAATTTGCTTACCATTCTTTTTTCTTATTTCAAGTAATCTTTTTTTTCTCTTGTTATCTTTTTTTCCTTAAGTACATCCATTAGACCTTACTGAAGGTCTACTAATAGTAAATGCTTTCAGCTTTTTATTTAGTCAGCTCTCATTCTTGAAATACAGATTTGCTGGGCACTCAATTACAGTTTTTTCTTTCAGCATTTTGAAGATATTAATTTTCCAGTTATTATTCCTTAGTACTCATCATGTTTCACTCAAGGCTACTTTTAATATTTTTTCTTTTCCATTATTTTACAATTTATCCATGATGTGTCTCAGAGTTTCTTTTTATTTAAGTGAGATACTCTGTGTTTTCCTTGATCAAAGAATTTATCTCTCATTAGTTCTGGAAATTCCTAAGGCATTATTTCTTCAAATATTACTTCTTACTCCTATTTTTTTCAGTCTACTAAACTGGGTAGCCATATGTTAATACTTCTTATTTAATTCTCCATATGTCTTAAACTCTAAGATTTTCCATCTATTCCTCTGCTTTGCATTCTGGATAACTTCAAATCAATCTTCCAGTTCACCAATTCTCTCTTCACCTAAGTCTAATACATTTATGATTTTTAATTTATTAATTATAACTTCATTTCTAGAAGTCTGTATTTAAATCTATGTGCCTCTCATGTACTATTTCCTGTCTTTATATTTTATATGTTAAGTGTATTATATTATTTTGTTGGTAATGCCAATACCTGAACTATTTAGAAATCTAAATCATTAAATCCAAATCTAAATTCATTAACTTGCTTACGGTTTCCTAATGTGGTTGTCATTTTTACTATGTATTATTTGGCTAAACACTGCCTCAGGGAATTCTGAGGTCTTGGGTGGCAGGTGGCTCCTCAGGAAAGATTTATACTTGGTTCTGCTAGACACCACAGGGGGGCTCCCAAACAAAAATTGTTTAAATACAATGTCTTGACTTAGATTTTTCCTACTACTGGCTTAGATTTTTATTACTAAGCTGATAACTTAAATTCAAGCTCCAGATCCAAATGAGGGAAAACCAAAGACCTGAAGTTGCAGATTCTCAGGAAAGCTTACCTCCCGAGCCAACCCAAAGTTACCAAGGTGTCAGGTTATTTACACAATGTTCCAGCCAAGTGGAGTTTTTCCTAGTCTGCTCTTTCTGAAGAGAGGTATCCTTCTGAAGGTCCAAGTTTAGCCACTTTTTGATGGTTTTAGGTCTATTTTCCACAGAATTCTCCAACACAAAGCTATTACTCTCCAAGACAAATTTCTTCATTCCAGCATTTATTCCCACAGTGACTCAAGTTCCCAAACTTGCTTATCTCACTGGTTTCAACTCCATAATTTATTGACCTGTGGGCTTTGATTTGGTTTTATTTTTTATTTTTGACATTTGGGGATTTCCCTCATTTTTTTTAATAAAGTCAGCTATTCAATTAAAATTATGTTTCCTTCATTTTATCTCACTTTTCAGAATATCATATGTATCACTCTTCCAAAGGTAAAAGTTTCTATTGACTTATTTCAATAAGTCAATAGGAGCTAATAGTACTATTACAACTTTGTTAAAAAAAATCCCTGTTAATTTTTGTGTTTTTTTAGAAAAGCTTCAATTAAAATTAAATTAATAGGTAGATGGTATTAATACTTTGGTTTGGGGAAAAAATTCTCTAGAATATGTGATTTACTGTTCTTAGTGATTTTGTGACAAATCTGTTCAGAAATCACTCTACTTACCTTCACTTTTCTTGATTCAAAATCTGGAATTTATTCAGATGAGTTTCTTATTTAGGTTTGTACTAGAGAAAGCATCTCTCTTGATTCAAAATGGTCTCTGTGCTCAGCAGATTCTGTTCTCTGGGACTATCATTTTTCATGCACAGAATGTGACACTTGTCTCACTCAAGTTAAAGTATTCCACTTGCCTTATCTCCTTACAGACAAGGTCCAATTACAAGGATTTCTAATGATCTGTTTAGACTAGTGCTCTGCATTTCATAGTCTCTGCCTAGGTTTTTAGAATAGTATGATTTTATCACCTTTTTATGTTATACAAATTATCATACATCCAAATTTAAATAACTACTCATTTGAATTGTCACATAGTCAGGAAAGGCAAAAGACTTCATTATTGTACCCATTCCACTAGATACTTTGAATATATCGAACAACTATCAAACAAACATTCTAAAACCAGTTTTACCGTTTTTGTTTTGTTTTTATGTGTTTTTGCTAAACCAAAACTAAGACAGAGAAGAATGCAGTGAATATTAACAACATGTTAGCAGATTCTGCTCAAAGTACAGTAAGACTACTATCCACGTTTTAATCAACAGAATTCACACTGATCAGTGTTATTATAGCTAATTAAATGTATCATGCCTTGACACCTAAAATAAAGTGTTACCAAATTCAACCTCAAGCAACAGAGATCCAATGCCTCTGAAAGCTACAATTTGCATGAAAGCTTACTCAATAACAAATGCATTTCTTTAGCTGTTTTCCCAAAAACAAAGTAAATTGAAATAGACCTGGAAAACAGAGCAACTATTTAGAACAACAAATGTCCTAGCTACAAAACAATTTGCTCTTCAAATAAATCATTGCACTATACATTTTCATAATAACATGTCCTAAAAAGATCAATAATCCGGAAGTCAGGATATCTGGGTCCCTATTCTAGGTCTGCCAATCACATAGCTTGAGCAAATCACATAGCTTCTCTAGGCATCCTTTCCTTCACCCATAAAATGACAGAGTTGAGTAAAATGATCTAGTTTTCCTTCTAGGCACAAGTTATATGAATTTTAAAAAAAAATGTTTACATGCATTTATATGGTTATATGACCATTAGCCCTCTAATCATGGCCATTCATTGAGGCCATGTGTGAGCTGCGGCAATGAAATATGGATTAAAAAGCCTGACAGCACTTAAATTCACGCATCTACTTCTCATTTCTCCCTCTGAAAACCCCTCCAACCTCTCTTTTCCTGGCAGTGTGTGAAAGAAGGGTGTTGAAAAAACTGTTACTGGTATGAACATCACTTATTTCTTCTGCTATTGTAGTAGTTGTTAATGAGAGGCTAAAGTGGAAGACCGATGTTTCAAGAGTTCAGTGGTAGAAGGTGTATAAAAGAAAAAGGATCACTATTTAATAAAGTAGTGGCTCTTGATTTTTACTGTGTATTAGAATGACCTGGGATTTTTTTTTTTTTTTAAGATTTTATTTATTTGACAGACAGAGATCACAAGGAGGCAGAGAGGCAGGCTGAGAGAAGGGGGGGAAGCAGGCTCCCTGATGAGCAGAGAGACCGATGTGGGGCTCGATCCCAGGACCCTCGGATCATGACCCGAACCGAAGGCAGAGGCTTTAACCCACTGAGCCACCCAGGTGCCCCATGACCTGGGATTCTTATTAAGTCAAGAATTCAGTAGGTTTGGAAGGGGCCTCAAAATCTGTTTTTGACAGGCAGCCAAATAACTCTGATGAAGGCAGTCCTGAACTTTATTTCAGAAACACAAAGTTGAAAATGATGAAAGCTCAACAAAGTTCAAATAATGAAATTTGTTGTGAAGCTATGAACAGTGCCTATAAAATTAGATGTTATGAAAAATTTTTAAGATGACTTCAACAGCATGCATCCTTTCATACCAAGAAGCTATAAGCAAGATCCTGGAACTGAAAATGTTATTAAATTAGCTAATTTAGTATAATTTTTCCTAAACAAATGGCCCTAAGCACTTTCTCAAACAAGGATAACTTTCTATAATTACTGTAGTATTATATTCCAGATGGCAAAGTTTCTTTTTCTTCATCACCATAACTCAGATTTTATAAAGCTTTACTTCTCAGCATATGCAAAAGTCAGGGTTTAAGATACAGAGGGTGAAGAATCTGTATTTGCAACTGGTGACTTACTAAATTGGTTATAATACATCAAAGAACACAATAAAGGTAGTTTAGTTCCTTTCTGTAGTACCTGGTAGGATTGAAATACTTCATATCTCTTCAGTGCCTATCTAAATAGTTAAATGGTTTTTCTGGTTTGTTAACATCAAAGAAAATTAGATTTTTTTTTTAAGATTTCTTTCATTTATTTGACAGAGAGAGATCACAAGTAGGCAGGGGCGGGGGAAGCATGCTCCCTGCTGAGAAGAGAGCCCACTTTGGGGCTCCATCCCAGGACCTTGAGAATATGACCTGAGCGGAAAGCAGAGGCTTAACCCATTGACCCACCCAGGCGCCCCAAAGAAAATTAATTTTTAAAAATATGTGCATTAATGGGTTTTTAGATGTATCAAAATGGTGGGTCAGATTCTGACCTCAGAAACAAATATTCACCTACCATGGAATTTATCATTTGCTTTTAGCTGTCACCAATTTCCTCATGATAGTCTTTACATAGTGAACACTGAGAAGCAAGTTGTTTTATAAGTCAGACACAGTCACCTATGTTGCTAACTAATGCATACTGACTGAAGGATGCACAGAAGTTAATCTTTACATAAAGTTATCTTTTCAATAAAGTTTTTTTATGCCCCCTCTATATGATTACTATTTGGAAACAAATAGTGAATACTTTATTTTAGAAGCAAGCTTATTTTATTCTCCACATGTTATGAAGGACTTGGTTCATCATGGTAGTATGTATATATGTTTTCCAGATATACGTGGGAAATGAGCATCTCCTAAAGAAAAAAGGTTTAGAAAGAGTTGAACAATGAAATCAAAACAATCTTAGGTGTTGTGTAAATAACTTTAATACAAATGTTAACTTCAATAGCAGAATAAATGGGCTAGGTGGAGAGAAAAATGTCTCAAATTCAAGTGAACAATCACAAAGAAAGTCTTGCACTACCAACTTGGTGCTCTTTCTAAACTACCTAAAACACAGAAAAATCACATTGAGCCAAAACCATTTTCTTCAATGCATGAAGAAGGTACAGAAGAGGTAGAGTGAACTGGAAAGCAAATAAATGCTTTCTCCCTAATAAGTTAAAGCCCATAGCAGACTTGCCTACACAGACTTCTTGAAGTACTTTAGTTGTAGTTAGGTATGAATTATCTCATTTTTTTTAATCCCCAAACTATGTTTTAAGTAAGGGAAATGTTATTTTCTACACATAATGGAAAAATAAAACCTAAATATCTTTACTTTCTGCTAGATGTGCAAAAAATGTTAAGAAATCAATTCCCTTAAGAAAGTCCTTGAATGTTCTTAGGACAGAATTTCACATATAGTCCATTTGTCAAGTAAACTACTTCTCCCTGGGTAAGAGTGAGGACACTATAATTAGACTGCGTATTCTACTTTCATTCTCCTTTAAGTTAAGAAACATTGCCCCTGACAACGAGGTTGCCAGTGTTGGAGGCGTGACTAAAATAGTCTGACGATCACATCCCATGTGCAAACTAGAAAGCAAAGGGAGGGACATAAGAGGTGCATCTCCAAGGAACCAGAAAATAATTACAGTGCTTATAAGCAGTGACATTTAAAAAAAAAAATGACTTGGGAATCAGGGTATCTGAAATCTATTCCCTGTTATGACATGTTGTGTGACCCTAGGTAATATATAACCTTTCTAGTCTTAAGGAGTCCTCCACCTCTTATGTTTTCAAATCCCACGAAATTATGATGTTGACATATGCATGGATCTTATCTATAATTCTAGGAGCTCAGCCTTGATTCAAAGCAGTTATGGATAAAATTTTAAAAGTCTAGTACATCCATGGATAACCCTCCTCCCATGTTGCAATTGAAAGAACATTTGCTGTTCTATTTCTTTGCCTCACAAAGCAACCAACATTTTCCTCCAAATTAGGCTTCCCCTCCCCATCCAATCTTGATTGCTGTGTTTATCCTACTATATTTTGACTGTTTCTATTTCCACTCTATTTTGTACAGGAGGACCAACTTCTGTCTTGATGAATGAATCTCCTGAGAAAAGTAATCCATTTTTATAAACATTCTGGGAAGGTAATTTCCCCTCAAAATAGAAAGCTGACATTTGTACATCTTTCTGTCTATATTTATCAATTGACTTAACCATAAAAGCATATAAATAGGAGATGGGGTCTTGAGACAGGATGAAGAAAAAAGGCTCGAGAGAAATGGACAAAGAAGGAGAGAAAAACAAAGGAGAGGAAATGAAAAATACAGGAAATACAAAATAAATCATCTGCCAAAGGGAGACAGTATGCCATCTCTATTATCTAAATATGCACTAAATCAAAAATTTCCCTAGTGAAGAAAATGTGACAGGAGAATCAAAACAACAAATAAGCAAACAGTATATTACTAAAAATAACACTTCAGAAGTTTAACAAGAATTTAGAAAACTCAAATTTAAATGATTTTAACTGTTTGGCAACATTACTAAGTTACATTAATACCACTGAATTAAGTAGCTATATTAAAATGATTCTTTGTCCTCTGATCATTAGGTGCACTCACAGACAGCTACCGTATAAGCTTTCTGATGACAACAGGCATGCAAGCTGGTTTGCTTAAGGTGACCAGGAGGCATTTGTTATCACCAAAGAACAAACTGAGGGCACTACTGGGTACTTTTGCCCAAAAGAAATATATCATGATAATGTGATATCCTGACTCTAACTTAAATATTCTGGAATAGAACCTTGTATAGGCAGCATTCAAAAGGCCTTGGTTTCTACAGCCACATAATAAACCCTTAACTTCGTCTGCCATATGACAAATGTGTGATGAGGATGAATGGAACAGAGTATGTTCATCGCCACTCCAAGGAACAGCTCCTAAAACAGACAACGCTCTGAAAATTGGACAGTATGCAAATAAGATATCTTCTTATGGTATTTCTTTCATTCAATATTTGAGTGACTATTATGCTAAGCATTGTGCTAAGAACTGAAGATAAAATTAGGGGCAGAACAGACACATATGGCTGGGAGTTTAATGGAAAAAACAGACACAAGTAAAATCATCGTATAAAATCGAATTTAAAATGATCACAACACTACGAAGAAGCATTTACCATGAGAGCAAATAACAGGAAAATCAAAGCTAGTCTGAAGTCAGAAGCTTCTGGAAGGAAATGCTGGCTTGAACAGATAACTGAAGGAGAAAGTGAGCTAACTAGATAACAACAGCAAATAGACATCCAAGAGGAGTTAACTGGGCATCTAAGCATCCTGGGGTATGAAAGAGTGTGGAACACTGGAGGAACTAAGAGAAAGCTCAGTCATTATCAGATGATTTATTTTGTATAAGAGCAGTGAAATTAACATAAAGCAGTGGGCAAGGCCAAAGCATGCAGAACTTTATAAGTCATGATAAGGATTCTGAACTTCATCCTAAAAGCAGTGCCTGCTTCTCCCTCTTTCACTCCCCCAACTTGTGTTCCCTCACTTGCTGTCTCTCTCTCTGTCAAATAAATAAATAAATAAAATATTAAATAAATAAATAAATAAGTAGCAATTTTGTCTTTTTACCCTCAGTGTGTAACAGTGTGCAAATTAATCTTTCTGAAGCTACAACAGAGTATACTTAAAGTATTTTATTTTAACACCTTGATGAACATATGTTTAAGATCTAAAATGTCCAGAATCCACCTCAAGTCCTCCTATTTTCCTACATGAACCATCTGTTCTATTTAAAAGAAAGTGAATCTTTCAATTATTAACTAATGTTAAATATTATAAGACATTCACTGATTTGTTACAAAATAAATAAATAAAATATCAACCATGTGCCAGGTCCTATGTCAGAGTAATGAGATGTTAAGGTATACAGAGAAAGTTACATAACCTCCATTTTATATGTGAAGAAAATGAGAAAAGAAAAAATTTTAATTTGCTTAAAGTCACAAGTAATTTTTTAAGCAAGTTATTGGCAAAAACGTAAAGCCCAGGTTTAGTAGCTCCCACCTTACAGATCATCAAAAACTCAGTAACAAATGGACATATGCATCACCTTAAATTACTCAGGAATTTCCTACCACAGGTCAAAGACTTTTCTAAAGTTTCACTTTACCTGAAAACAATTTACTGAATACCAATGACATTTTATTGACCTTATTTGATCCTTATTGATAAGGCAAAGATTGGTAACATGGTTACCTCGTGACTTACCTGTTCTCCTATATCCCATCCTAGTTCCTGTCTCCATTTCCATGTGAACTATAGAAGTCTGAACACAAAAACAGAAACTATGTTGGTGGCCTTTTAGAAGAACTGAAAGAAAAGGTTCCACCTAGAATATACTGCCAGGTGACATTCTGTCCACTACTAGTATATTTTAATGTCTTTTGTTCGGAATACTGATTCATAGCTTTTGGGAGGAGGGTCAGCTTACCTGAGGTACAATTTACATCCAGAAAATCACCAACTTTAAGTATGTATTTTAATGAGTCTAAACAAATACAACTGTGTAAGCTCTTAGGATCACACATCTCATTTATGAATCTGATTTAATCCATGAAGACTCTCCCTTAAAAAAGACACACATACCCAATATGTTATATAAAACTGCAAAGATTTCCCAGATATTCTAAAGTTTATCCATGCACCCTTACAGATACATCCTGGGTTAAGAACCTTTGGTCCCAGGTTAAGTTTTCCCTTATGAAAATTACATTCAAGTAAACATTTTTTTCAGGTTGAACAGTGTGCTCTTTTACCGTTATCTCACTTGATTAAGTATTCACTTGATCTTATATATATTCAGAAAGTTCTGCTGTGCAATACTAAAATGTATATTCAGGTTACATATAAAAGACACTTTTTGCATATGGTCCATTGAAAATACTGCTTACAAAAATATACTTGTTCTTCGGTAGCATATGGACTGGTCAGTACTCCTCACAACTCCAGTTTGTACCGATTTTAAATTATTCTAGTAAATATTTTCTATTTGTAGTGGAAGAAATGTGATAATAAATAAAACTGAGAATAAGTTAAGAAAGTCTAATTTTTTTTAAAGATTTTTTATTTATTTATTTGACAGAGAGAGAGACATAGTGAGAGAAGCAACAGAAGCAGAGGGAGTGGGGAGGGAGAAGCAGGCTTCCCGCTGAGCAGGGAGCCTGATGCGGGGTTCAATCCCAGGACCCTGAGATCATGACCTGAGCCAAAGGCAGATGCTTAACGACTGAGCCACCCAGGCGCCCCAAGAAAGTCTAATCTTTTTTAAAACTTCCACCTCTTTGGGTAATTCTGCAATTCAGTTAACTCAAATAACATTTACTTAGCACTTTCAATGTGCAAAGTATGTTAGATTTAGGGGAGGTATACACAAAAGGAATAATTCCCTACTCACCTATTTTTAAAAATTGTTTCCACAAATTTGGGCTCTATCATTAAATATGTAAAAATAACATTGCTCTTATTTAGAACAACACTGGGTTCAACCACAAATCCAAAACAAAGGATAGGTTTCATCAAGAAAAGCCTGTCAAGGGGCGCCTGGGTGGCTCAGTGGGTTAAAGCCTCTGCCTTCGGGTCAGGTCGTGATCCCAGGGTCCTGGGATCGAGCCCCACATCGGGCTCTCTGCTCAGCAGAGAGTCTGCTTCCTCCTCTCTCTGCCTGCCTCTCTGCCTACTTGTAATCTCTGTCTGTCAAATAAATAAAATCTTTAAAAAAAAAAAAAAAAAGCCTGTCAAATTGAAAGACAACATTTTAGCAGTGAAATTATGGTGAGGTTATGAACTTCCTTCTTACATACTGTCCTAAAATAATTCTATGACAATGATAACATACAAACTACATAAATGTTGTAGGTATTTTTTATATATGATGCTTTTTAAACCCTGATCGATAATTCATTTTAATCATTTTTGCTTTCATGCTATAATGCATATAATCAGCTACAGGAAAGAGGTTTAAGTCACATTTGATTGAAGTTTAAAGAGGACAAGAAGGTAAAAAGATGAAACAGAAGAGAATTAACACCATCTCTCTTAAATATATTTCCTTAAACGGCCAAATGAAAGGTACTACCAATTACAGTTTAATCCAAATAAATTAATTAATTTAGTGTCATAATTAAGATAAGACTACCACTGAATGTAAATTAAACACTTTGAAGCAGATGTCAAGTTAAAATCTTTATTCCCATTTTCAGGGACAAAAAGGAATTCTCTATGCGACTTTTTTCCAGGATCATTCTCACACTTAGCATCAAAAAATATTTAGAGGTTATAAACTGCTCACATCATTTTATAAAATATTATCATTCAGTCATTCAACACATATTTATTGAAAGCAGCTATTATTTATGGAGTTTATTTGCCAGTCTATGTGCTAAGCTTGTCTTTTGTCTCTATAACAAGAAAAAGAAATAAGTTCTTTCAGAAAGCTTAAAACATAAATAGGCAACTGAAACCACACTGTATTTGTGTGTAATAGTGGATCCTAATTTGTTTAACTGCATTAAAACCCAGTGATCCAAGGGGTGCCTGGGTGGCTCAGTTGGTTAAGCGTCTACCTTTGACTTGGGTCATGATTCCTGGGATGGAGCCCCGCATTGGGCTCCCTGCTCAGCGGGGAGTCTGATTGTCTTCTCCTCTCCCCGAATTCATGCTCTTTCTCAAATAAACAAAATCTTTAAAGACAAAGAAAAACGCAATGATCCAATTATAGAATGGCCAACAATACACTACAAGTCAATTCTCTCCTGCTCTTCAGATCCATTTGGACTTTTTTGGCCCTTCATAGCAAAGGCCTACAAAGGCATTCATTCCACTTTCCATATATCGGCAACTTCCTGAACACTGGGCATTAAATGCTGGGAAAACATAAACAAGGTCCCACCATCATGGGACCATAATTATCATGCAATTATTTTTAGTCAAATAATTACACTTAAAAATGTAAATTACAAACTGAGGTGATTTTTCTGAAAGAAACGGTTTATAAATGTCTGTAACAAAAGACTTCAAGGGTCAGAGAAAGCTTCCTGAGTATGAAGACGGAGCTGAGATCTGAAGGCTGAGTAGGATTAACTAGGAAAAGACTGGGAGGTTGAAAAGACGGGGAGTGAAGAAAAGATTTCAGATAAAGAAAGAACGTGCCCTTAAATCCAGTATGACTGCAAAAGAGAAAGTGAAGAGTGTGATAAATCAAACCAATCCAAGAATACTGATCTTTATTCAAATAATAATGTAAAGCCAGTGAAATGTTTAAAGCAGACTGTCATTTTGAAAATATCACTCTGGCATCAAAGTAGAGACTGGATTTTGTTGGGATGGCAGGGGGGAGATCTGGAACAGTTCTGAACAAAACCAAAAAAGGAAAATTTTGTTTTCAGAGTCCCCACTATCCTAGTTCTTCTGCCAAAATATTCTACCTAGGATTAGCCTGTCTGTAGAATCCCAGTTTTCCTACTTGTTTTCTTCTCCTTTATAACAAGTTGAGAGGTCTTTCATTCTTTCACTGCCTTGCTATGAGCTTTTTACAATTAACTAATCAAAGCTAAGTGCTCTGATCCATGAAGCATGCCATCTCCTATTTCTTGCTGTAAGTCAGTATTTTAAGGGAGAAGAATACCTTAACTGATCGTATTAAGGTAGGTTAGCTTATACCAACCCATTAAAAAAAGCAATTTACATTTTAAAAGTTAATCCTGAAATCCAAATAGATTTACACAACAAAAGTTTATTTTTCGTTCATATTACACGCCCAACTCAAGTCTGTTGAAGACTGCTCTACGTGGCCACTTAGGAATTCAAGGTATTAGACATTTCTCCACCTTGAAATTACACTACCTGGAGCACACACTCTTGCTGACTGTAGCAGGAGAACAGAGGGTGTGATATATTTTATGCCAGCAATAAATGGTTGGGCTTAGAAATGACAAACATCATTTCTGTTCACTGCCCATTTTCCACTGATACACAGCTCAACCTGAATGTGAAGGGGTTGGAAGGTATAGTTTTCTGTGGGCTTAGAAGAGATATTGGGAAACATTAACAAAGAATAATATATAGTATCTTATATAGTAAGAAAACCATTCTTATTCTCCTCAAAAGAATCCCGTATTTTAAGACATTCCAACTACAAGAACAAATAACAACAAAAACACTACATTTAAGTATAATTCATGTCAGTGAGATACACTGAAGGACTGAAGCAATGTAGTGTCTTAACACATGTATGCTGTCTTATCTTGAGTAAATGTACCATTTTGGTTAGGCTTCTTGAAATATTAAAATAGGTCACAGGGTCAATTCTAGTTTCAAGCAATCATGACTCCATAGATATTACTGGAGACTAGAAAAGGTACTCTTAAATATCACTGCGACAAGTTTCAAGAACATTATCTTGACTTATGTAGAATCTGCCTGATACTACTGGCAAAGATAATCAAAATGAAAAAACAAACAAACACTGTGATAGCAGCGTAGTAACCTATGCCAAACCTTCACTGTCCCTTGTTCCGGTTCCACCTGCTGTGTAAAACCACCCCAAAGCTTAGGGGTTTCAAACAAGAATATCTGGTTCCCACGTATAGCTCTGTGTGTGGATTAGGGTCCCCCCGGGCATCTCTTGTTTGGGTTCTTTTATGCAGCTGCAATCAGATAACAGTTGGGCCTGGAGTCATGTGAAGGCTTGACTGGTCTGGATACCCAAGATGCTTCCCTACTCACACGGCTGGTCCTTCAGCTGGGAACTGACCAAACATATATGTATGTGTATGTATACATATGTGTCTTCCCAAGTGACTCCTTCAAATGCCTCACCTGAGTGGCCTTGAAGAATGCAAGTGTCAAGATTAGCTGGGCTTTTAACATGGCAGCTGGTTTCCCCAGAGCAAGCAACCCAAGAAATCAGGGCAGAAGCTGCAGGGTTTCTTACAACCTGGTTTAAAATATGCCCATTATCAACCCAGTTACAAAGAGCCAGCCCAGATTCAATGTGTGAAAGACTAGACAAAGGCATAAATACTGGAGGGTATGATTCAATGGGGGGGCGAGGAGGGGAAGGGATCTTTGGAAACTAGTGACCACACAAATGGTTTGGGAAATGAGAGCCATAGTCAAAAACACCTGATGTGGCTTTCTTGAACATCAACCAGAAATATGTTCAATAAGGTGAAAATTCAGGTCTCCAAATACCAAAAGATAACATTAACCAACAGATAACATTTAAAGATTTCATTTGCTAATTTTGAGAGAGAGAGAGCGGGCACGTGCGCACACGCCCATGCATGCTCGTGGAAGCAAGGGCAGAGTTGGGCAGAGGGAGAGAATCCCAAGCGGACTTAGAGCACAGAGCCAGACGTGGGGCTCAATGTCAAAACCCTGAGATCATGACCTGAGCCAAAACCAGGAGTCAGAGGCTTAACCAACTGAGCCACCCAGTGCCCCTTTTTTTAAAAATATTTTATTTATTTATTTTATTTTAGAGAGCCATACAGATAACATTTATATAAAATTTACACACCATGTATTGGAACTTACAGCCCTTTCTAGGCACACAGGATCATCACACAACAGCAGAACTTTTGAAAAATAGTAAAAAGCATCTTTAAACATGAAATAAAATTATAGCAGCATTTTTGAAAAGGAACTAACTCTATTAACATGTCAGAAAAATCATTTCAAAAGATGTGGAAATAAGAGCTTTCTCCTAGGTTTCTTTTATCCATACTCCTTTTCTCCTGGAACTCAAATGTAAAATACTGAAAAGTGACTCAGAATGTCTTCCAAAGTGCACTGCAATCATTAATTAGTTATTCCACACAATGTTCCCCTGAGGAGAATAATGATAATTGTCCATTATTATGGAAAGAAATAGCAGGCTTCTAAAGACCAACTTGTTAAAGAATGTGATTTTTCTCTAAAGCTTTCCAGACCACAACCCTCACCATTAAATCATGAGATATCTGCCATTCCTAGTTAAGCCATCTGTTCACTTGGGGAGATATCTTCTATCTTGTAGACACTAAAATTAATGTGCTAAGCTAATCATTTGCTAATATTGTAGCTAGATCTCTGTTTACTCTACTTGGTTCCAAGCCCTAAGAAAGCTCCAGAAAGTGAAACAACTTGTTTTACTTGAAGAAAATGTCATGATTACTTCTCCTGAAGAAATAATTACAAATTTATAATTATGTCACACTTTCACATGCTCTAAGCATCACATTAAAGTCATAAAACACAGCATTTTAATAACATGTTATGGTTAATTAACATATTCTGACCTAGAACAAAATCTGGTGACAACCCTACTTCTCTGTTTTGCTACATCTGGCCAAGTGACTCTTGTTATTTATTTTCTCCTTTTTTATTATCCCTAAAGCGAAAAAGGTGATGGTAGTCATAGTGGTTAAAAGCATGGATCACTTTACAAATAAAACAGAGTGCTCTTCTGAACAAATCTGCATTATTCAAAAAGCTAACTGACTCTGCCATGTTAATTGACTCTAATTTATTCCCTTGAAATTACATCATTTTCTGTGCTAAACTATTCATAATCTAAGCATATCACACACTGATTTGCTGAGACTCTGAATCTAGTCTATCAGAATTAATTAGCAAATTAAGAGACTTCGCACTAAAAATTTCTCAGCAGAGGAAAACAAAATTGCATCAGCATACTGTGAAAGATAGAAAAAAAATAGAACCTTATAAAGAAAAATAAAACCAGCTGAACATTTTCTGATTCGGTCAACCAGAGGTAGAATAGATTTAGTCACATAAAAAGCGTATCGGTTTGAAGAAGATCAAGAACACTGGAAAATTGTTTTCCCAAATGTGGTCACCTGACCTCAGAAGCAAACTGGCAGAGGAAAGCGCAAAGGCAGGTGAACAGGAACAGACATGAATGAGGACAGGCAGCCAGATTTTAAGGAGTTGTTCTTAACCCTGCTTTACAACGGAATCCTGAGGGAGCTTTAAAAATTACTGACATCTCAGACATTCAATCTAATTTATCTGGAGTATGGCCTGAGCATCAGGATTTTTAAAAGCTGGTTTCAATGTGGGGCAAAGTCCGAGAGCTACTGATTGAGAGGTTAGCCATGGTCAGGCAAGATGTAGCTCAGGACAGGAGGCTGTCGCCATATCAATCAATGGGGAAATACTGGTTGTGGTAATATAGCAGAACTGTTGTTCACAGAATCTCTTCCTGGTCTAGCACAACTAAAAATGCTAAATAAAAGATTTTTTAAAAATTTTCTTAGGGCACCTGTGTGGCTCAGTCATTAAGCATCTGCCTTCAGCTCAGGTCATGATCCCAGTGTCCTGGGATTGAGCCCCATTATCTGGCTCCCTGCTCAGTAGGCAGCCTGCTTCTCCCTCTCTAGCTCTTGCGTGCTTATATTTCCTCTCTCACTATCTCTCTCTGTCATAAATAAATAAATAAAATCTTAAAAAAAATTTTTTTTTCTCTAATGCATTGCCCATCTGACAAGAAATTAAGAGAACTCCTCAAAGGCCAGAATAAAAAGAAAGCACAAATCCTCAGAAATAAGCACCAGGGGAACTGGCAGTTGCTTTGAAGTATATGGCAATTCTTGCTAACCTAGACCCCGAGTTTTAATCAGCTACATATAAAGAACAGAAGACAAAGCCAAAGGCCCTTTTAGAGTTGAAGGTCCAACTAGAGAAGCTCCCTTAAATCTGAAGCATTCAAAGGATGACATCCTTAGAACATGAGTTTGGGGGAAGAGAACAGAAACCCAAAAACTATCCCACCAAAAAAACAATTCTAGTCATTCTTAGCCTTAACTCTGGATTCTTTGGCGGGGAGCGGCGGGGGGAGTCTACCCTGCACAGGAATTCATATTAACCAAGTGGCCTAAAAAGTCTCGGGCCAAAAATTAGTTTGAAGGGGTCTTGAGATGACAGTAACCACGCCAGCAAAATCAAAACACAATTCTCTTGAAAGAACACACTTTGATCCAGGCTTAAAAGATAACAGCAAGATGATATTCTGAGAGATATGGCCCCATAATACAAGAAAAAATAAGTTTCTGCGAGAGAGAGTCAGAAGGAAGAAAGAGAAAGAATCAAACCTAACATTCTATCAGATAAAGCAAATTCCTTGGCCTAATAAAGTACACCTTCCAAACAAATTACCACAAATATCATAAACAGTAGTGAAAAAGTTGACTCGTTCTTTAAAAAAGGAAAATACAAGGATTCATTCCTTCTATTCACTATTGTACTAAAGGCTGTAGTCAGTGAAATAAAATAAGATAAATAAAAAATATGAAAAGTGGAAAGAAACAAAACTGTCATTGTACAAAGACAATAAGTCCCAAAGAAAACCATTCGAATTATTAAGAGAGTTAAGCTGGTAATCAGCATGTAAATTCTGATTGAAATTTTACGTATCACTGTTGGTTAGAAAATGCAATTTTTAGAAAGATCCCATTTACCACAGTAACACTGAAGTTGGGTAACTAAGAATAAATCTAAAAAGTGATGTGTAAGACCTAAGAGAATATTATAAACTTTAGTGTAAGATATTAAAGATGACCCAAATAAAAGGAGACATATATAGGAACAGGAATACAATATTCTAATCTTTAGTTCTCCCCAAATGGATGTAATATAAGTCAATCAAATTCTAAATGGAGTTTTTAGAGCACTCAAGCTGATTTTTAAGATTCACGTAGAAGAGGGATATCCAAAAAAGGCCAAGGCACATCTAAAGAAGAGTCAGGAAGGAGCTTTTGCCCTGCCAGATATCAAACCTTATAATAAAGCTATAATAATTAGGAAGTGGGATAAGAGAACAGGAATGAACAACTAAAAGAATAGAAAAGTACAGAGCCTAGAAACAGTCACACACATATATGGTACTATTATACAACAGATTAGATGCTGGACATCAATGGGAAAAGAAACAAAAAATGTATCTGATGCTGGCAAACTAGAGTCCATAGGCCAAATCCAGGAAGACTCATGCTTTTGTTAAAAAAAAAAAAAAATTCCATTAAAACACAGTTATGCTCATTCATTCAAATTTTGTCCTTGGTTGTTTTGGGGCTACAATGGCAGAGTTAAATATTACAACATGGACCGTATGACCTGAAAAAGTCTGAAATATTTACTATTTTGTCCTTTACAGAAAGTTCGCTGACCTCTGATACTGAAAAAAAAAAATTAGAATGAATTCCTATCTTCTGCCGTAATAAAAATCACATCCAAGTAGACAAAGAACTTAAACAGGAAATGCAAAATTTAAAACTCATAGAAAAAATTACAGAAAAATATTTCTATGATTTTGGGGTAGGAAAGGATTTGTTTTAAAAGGTACAAAAAGCACAAATCATAAAAATTTAAAGTTTTTAAATAGTTAATAAAATTAACTTTGGTTCCTCAAAGACACTATCAAGAAAATTTTTTAAAATACAACCCACAGGGGCGCCTGGGTGGCTCAGTGGGTTAAGCCTCTGCCTTTGGCTCAGGTCATGATCTCAGGGCCCTGGGATGGAGCCCCACATCAGGCTCTCTGTTCAGCGGGGAGCCTGCTTCCCCCCTTCTCTCTGCCTGCCTCTTTGCATCTTGTGATCTCTCTCTCTCTCTGTTAAATAAATAAATAAAATCTTAAAAAAAAATACAACCCACAGACATAAGATAATCACATTAATCCACCAAAGGATTTTTATACATAATATATACTTAAATCCTACAAATCAATGAGAAATATGAAAGGCAAATAGAAAAAAGAAAACAAAATACTCATTTTACCATGTAGTAGAAACATAAATAATCAATTAACATAAGAATAAAAAGCTTATCTCATTAGTAGGCAGGGAAACGAAAATTGAAACCACAATGAGATGCCCTTTCACATCCTCCATATAAATCAAAATTAAAAAATTAGACCATACCAAAGGCTGTGGATGTGGCAGAGCACAAGAACTCCCACAACGCTGGTGAGAATACAAATTGGCAGAGCCACTTCAGGAAACACTTTGGCACTACGGATAGAGGAGAATCCGTCTAGTGCATGACCCAGCAGTTCCATTACTTAGAGGAATTCTTGCACACTTGCACCGGGATATAGGTCTAAGAATGTTTCCTGAAAAATTGTTCTTTATTGGAAAAAAAAAAAAAAAAAAGGTAGGGAAGGGCCTGAAAACAATACAAATGTTCACTGACCACAGACTTGATAAAATATGGTATATTTATATAGTAGAATAGTATGCAATATCAAAATTGAATGAATGAACATAGCTATACACAATCATAAGGAGAAATATGAAAACATTATATTAAACAAGTATAAATTGCAATAAATATAAGTATAAATTGCAAAAATAAAAACTAAAAATGTTATTGTTTCGAGATATACATATATAATAAACTATGAAGAACACCAAAGAAACATTTGAAAGTTTTCTTAAAAATCTCTTAGAAAAGAGGGTAGGCAGTAGCAAGCAGACGCGTTTTGGGAAAAATCCATAGGAGGCTTCAAACATTTATTTTAGAAGCTGAATGGCATTTACATGGATCTTCATATTATCATTGTTGTTGCTATTATTACTAACGCTGTTAAGATATATTACATCCAAGCATTTAATAGAAAAAGAAGAAAGGGAGGAAGGGGGAGAAGGGAGGGAGAAAGTGAGGAAGTCACCTAGCAGCTGTGTTTAAAGGCTAAAAGAGGCGTCTGGTTCAACAGACATTTTGTACCGAAGCATTTTTGTTTTCTAAGTTAGAAAATTAAGGTATAGGAATTATTATAGTGCTTATAATGCAGCTAAGTTTTCTATTTAGTATATTTTGAATGCAGAAACAAATAAATAAATGAATGAGCAAATGCATGCCTGCATGCTGTATGTAAGGATGGTCTAGGACCCTGATAGAGCAGTTTCTTACCGTAGTTTAAGAATCTGCCTTGTTTTTTGTCTTGAATGTTTTAGACCTCTCCATTTGACTATGGGGACCAAGAGAAATTCCCTGGTAGCTATAAGTGTCTCATGGAATTAGCTTGCTAGAGGCCAGATTATTTTTATTTCTTAAGTATATAACCTTGGAATCAACTGGTAAAACCACATTTTACCCCCATTTTGTAGAAGAAAAGCATTTATTTATACAACCCCAAAATTCAGGAGGCATGTAAGAGGGCAAGGATAAGCAACAGAGGGGAGAATTTTTCATACTCTTCATTCTCCCTAATCCTCTTGGACAGAAGACAAGGCTTGGTTGCAGGACAAGAAACTTGCAAAACAAGACTAATCATATAAGTAGATATTCCCACATGAAAACGGACCTACATCACTTGAAAACTGCATCTATATAAACTGCATTCTATATAGAAAACAGCCATCTATTCACCAATTTGTGCCTGAGACAATGTTTCTTATTTAGGAAAAACAGCAACGTAGAGCTCTGTATGTATACCTATCAAACTTTATCTTGTTAACTTCAGCCAACTGCTTTTATTCTGTTAGAAGATATTCTGGAACTCAATTCTGTAACTGTAATGCAGTTACCAATGCTATTAGCTTTGTTTCACCTGTAGATGTGCTGAGCATATGTTTATGTTTCACTAGGACAACCAAGGATAGTAACTAAAGCACTCCACTTTGAAAGATCATTCTCCATACAGAATACATGAAAATATACTCTAAATTCAGATTCTTGGACATTATCTCTAAATAAATATACATCTTTTTCTAAATATCTTCATATTATTTTCAGGTCATAATAGCAATTTTCTTTTAAAGATTTATTTACTTATTTTAGAGACAGAAAGCAGGGGGATGGGGCAAAGGGAGAGGGAGAAGGAAATAAGAAAACTCCATGCTGAGCATGGAATGGGATTCGGGACTCAAGCCCACAACTCTACCATCATGACCGAAGCCAAAACCAAGAGTCAGACACTTAACCGACTGCACTACCCAGGTGCCCCCATAATAGTAGTTAAAGAAGTTATTTAATATTTATTTTTCTGGTAAAAATACATTTTTTAAAAAAGCCTAAAGCACTCACTAATTATATTGTAAGGGCTATGGATAATAAATGCAGATAGCAGCCACAGGGTCATTGCAGTTATAGACCCATAAGGCCTCTAGTCATAGCACTCACTGACACACCTTTAACTCAGCACTTTGATCTTGAGACAAAGCTGCAAACAGAAACTCATTCTGAAAAGACAGGGCACAGATAGTAAGCAGAATACCAAGATGGCCGACAAGATTCCCACCCCCTTTTATAAACATTCTTTTCATAATCCTGTCCTCCTTGAGTATGGACAGGTCTGTGAATATGTCGAATTTTACTCCCAAGATTAAGTTATGCTATGTGAAAAGGAGTTCTTCAGATCTAATTTTGAGTAAGTCAAAAGGAAGATTATTCTGAATGTGCCTGACTTAATTAGGCAAGAGTTATTCAAAATAGACTGGAATTCAAAGTAAAAGAGATTCTCCTGGTAGCTTTGAAGAACTGATCCTTCATGTTGTGAAAGAACTATATGGCTAGAAACTGGACAGCTCCCCTAAGAGGTGAGAGTGACCTCTGGCTGACATCAAGAAAGCAGGGTCTTCAGTCCTACAACCATAAGAGAGTAAATTCGGCTAATGACTTGAATGAGCTTTGAAAAAGACCCCAAACTCCTGATAAGACCACAACCCCCGGTGATACCCTTGAGACCTGATAAGACCCTGGGCGGAGGACTCACCTACAAATAACTGAGATCATGAATTTTTATTGTAATAAACTATTAACTTGGTGGTAATTTATTATGTAGCAACACAAAATTAATATAGCATATAAGAAATAAGAGTCATTTTGGTGGCCCTGCCACCAAACAATGTACCTGGTCATTTAATACACAGAGCTAAACTGAGATACACTGAAAGCTATAAGGGAACGTGGGAGAAAAACAAAATTCAGCCATCACTGTTAAAATTATCTACTGGGAGCAGTACTGCATTAATGTTGCTCTCAATAAAAGAGCTATTTGCAGAGAGAGAGACAGAGACACAGAGACTGAGGGGGAGAAAGAATGAATATGAATCATTCACACAACTGGAGAGGCTGATGAAAATAGCATCCATGAATAGTGAGAGTCCAGACCACAGAACACTCGATGGCATTACAAAACCTGCAACAAGAATTTCTAAGAAGTAACAGACTCAGCAGAACTGCCCCTAAGACTTTCTATGTTGATTTTAAGGACTGAAACTCATTAAAGTAGTTGTGCCTCCAAATTAGCTAACTCTCTCAAAAAAGTAGGTTTATAATTTATCTAGTAGTTAGATGTTTTTAAAAGAGGAAAAAGTCAGTTTGCTAAATAACACCTTTACAAATAATCAGTAATCACACTATACCAATACACTTTAAAAAGCATTTTTAGTCTGTAGACAATCACATACTCAACTGCTTTCCGACAAAAATAGCAAAGGTATTCTGAATCCAGATCTTTAAAATGTTGCATCTTTCCCACTACCCATTTTGAAATTCCTTGTCTTATTGTATATAATGTAATGTAATAATATCAATGCAGTAATAATATTAGAAATATCATTTATGGGGCGCCTGGGTGGCTCAGTGGGTTAAGCCTCTGCCTTCGGCTCAGGTCACGATCCCAGGGTCCTGGGATCGAGCCCCGCATCGGGCTCTCTGCTCAGCGGGGAGCCTGCTTCCTCTTCCCTCTCTCTCTGCCTGCCTCTCTGCCTCCTTGTGATCTCTGTCAAAAAAACAAAACAAAACAAGACAAAAACTACACTTAAAAAAATAAGAAGTAGCATTTATTTTTTCACTTCTAAATTATTCATTATTTTATAATTTACTGAACTCCTACAAACTTATTCTTTTATGAGGCTTTCAGAACTTTGGTTCAGTGACTGCCAAAATATCTAAAGAAACTTTTACCAACCACTAAAAAAAATAAGCAAACCAAAATTCTTTAGTAACAATACTATTTTAAACTGAAAAAGTTATTTTTTGTCAAGAGATAAGCAGCTTTGCTCTTCAGGATCTGCTACGTAAAATAGTATTTTTAAAAACCCATTTTTAGAGTCAGTATCGGCTCATATGGTTTTGTAAATCAATTTGTTGTGTTTTACCATAAAGAAAAAACACTTTTGTCAAGGCATCTTTGTGGATGTCTCAACAGAATAAAATAACTAACTTGCATAGGCAGCCTTGGTTTTCTTAGACAGTATTTTATAAATACAATAAAGAGCCAAAGCCCAAAGTGCAAGTGGCAGCATAAATCTTTAAAAAATACCATGATCCGTAGTCCTTAGTCACAGAAGGTCTCTTTCATTATTTACTTACTTACTTACTCACTTACTTACTTATTTTTCAGGGTTCCAAGATTCATTGTTTACGCAGCACACCCGGAGCTCCATGCACTACATGCCCCCCTTAATACTCACCACCAGGCTCACCCATCCCCCAACCCTTCTCCCCTCCAAAACCCTCAGTTTGTTTCTCAGAGTCCACAGTCTCTCATGGTTTATCTCTCCCTCCGATTTCCCCCAACTCCCTTCTCCTCTCCTTCTCCCAATGTCCTCTGTGTTATCCCTTATGCTCCACAAGTAAGCGAAACCACATGATTTCATATGGTATGAAAGAAGTTCTCTTTCATAATCCATAAGTGAAAGCCATATAATAGTCAAAGCTCCTGGATCCAAACTCACATTATCCTTCCACTGGAAAAAGCAAGCTTAATCCTAGTTAGACTTGAGACAATCATTTGGAAATATCAAGAACAGAACTTTATGGTTTCTACAGGTTTACCACTCTGATGGATCGGGGTTTTGCAGTTGTTTTGAGATCCGGAAGCATTTCATTGGCCTGAGAGGATATTCACGGAGCAGCTCTAGTGCAGATACTCCACCGACCCTCCCTGGTCCCTTCACGCAGGTGCGTGAAGGGAAGGACCCTCTCACAGCAAAGAGATTATGGCTTCCCTGGGTGTGGCCTGAGGCCCAAGTCCTGGGTGCAGGCTTTCAGTGTTGCTTTGTCCTTTCCTGTGATTTCTTTGGGTAACCGGGCAGCACCTGGCACCAGACCCGGGTCCACCTCAGTATGCACTCCTATGGGCAGTTCTTTTCAGGGGTCGAAGTGGGCCTGGTAAGAAAGCTGTTTTTTCCTCCTGCTCCTCTCCCTAGAGGGTTTCTTCCTTCTTCCCCAGTGAGTTTTATATGTAATCACTAAACTGGCAGATAGCAGCAGGCAATATTCTGTGTGCTTATTTTGTCCCAAAGCAAATTTTACAATTTTCGATCAGAAGGAAAACTCCTCTTCATCAGAGAGTTTCCCATCAACAAATCAGAGCCACTTCATACATCATTAATTGCAGCACAGTCCAGAAACTATACGCACATAGTTTCATCATGGCTTCATCATGGTGCATATGCTTACAGACCTTCATTCATTGGAAAACTTAACCACATTTTACCAATATCTTCTCCATTGTGAAAACTGTGAAAATTAACATACTTTCTATAATTATATCTGCCTGTATCAAAGAAGATTGTTGAAGAAATCATTTTGCATAAGACTAAGTTCAGAGTTTAAAGGAATTTAAGGTAACAGTTTGGTAATGCAGTTGATGCGACATCAAAAGAAGTCAGTAGTGGGGCACCTGGGTGGCTCAGTGGGTTAAGCCTCTGCCTTCGGCTCAGGTCATGACCTCAGGATCCTGGGATCGAGCCCCGCATCGGGCTCTCTGCTCAGCAGGGAGCCTGCCTTCTCCCTCTCTCTGCCTGCCTCTCTGCCTACTTGTGATCTCTCTCTGTCAAATAAATAAATAAATAAAATCTCAAAAAAAAAAAAAAAAAAAGAAGTCAGTAGTAATTAAATGCCTGGTCTCCTGCTATTCGAAAGTTTCTTTATTGATCATTAATTGCTTATACATTGCTTGTTCCATATATGCTCCCTATCCCCACTCAGAGAAACCTCAAGTTCCTTAAAGGCAGGTGCCATGTCTTTATCTTTCTAGCCCCCATAATGCTTAATTCACAGTGTTTCACTGTTACACAATGAATATTAAAGGTTTTAATATTAAATATTTTAAAAGGTTTAATTTTTATTGATAATGCTACAATCAGAATTTCAGAAAAACATTTCTGAAATTAAACTAGAGTCCAATTTTTAGAAAAAGTCCTTGTAATCATTAAAAAAATTACTTTACACAACCTTTTTCCAAGGAGAGTAGGCCAAAGGCTTTACTTGAGGTTAAGGGGACTCATTCCACTATCTCTATTACAGCATTGGCCCTCAAAAAATAGATCACGTTAGCGTAGATTTGTCATCAGGAGAGACATGACTGTGTACCAAGGGTAGCCCTGCCTGCTTTTAATGGGCAAGACTGAAGCAACAATAAATAAATAAACCCCAAAAACCATAAAATCTTATATTTGAAAAAAATTCAAATTGATTTTAGTGTCTCTTTCAATAATAATGACTAATTTAATATCAAAATATCTACTATAAACATTTCATAAGTTTCACCCATATCTGATATAGTTCTTCCATGTTTTCAAGATTTAGAATTCATCTTACAATCAGCATCATCTCCCACTCTGCTCAGTATTCCTTAAAATTATAAAACTTACACCTGCTATTCACATTTTAAATATGATTTCCAAGATCTCAGGAGAGAGGACATTCGCAGTTCAAACTAATTAAACTGCACTTTTGTTTATTCTTTACAAAGTTCCACGACAGGAGTTTTGTGTGCAATTTTTTAAATGTATAAGTCTTTTTTAAAGAATTCTGCCACAACCTTGGAAATTATTAATGTTGTCACAAACCAAGACTGAGAACCACAATCTTACACACAACCCACACAAACATTCATACACACAACGGAACTGGAATTCAATTTCTGTTGAAGAATGGGTTATATTCCAGAAACAGATCAACAGTTTCTAGGTTACTATTTATGGTTTCCTTTTTTTCTTTTTTTAATCCTTTTCTGCCTCTTCTCTAAACACTCCAACCATAGGTACCATGTTCCTATGACTCCCTCAGAGGACTCACTGACAGGAGCCGGAGGCCACCCCGGAAGACCCGACCTAGGATGGGCCTCTTCAGTGTGCCCCTGAGACAGGTCGTTTGGTGAACAAATGCACCAATTATCCTCTCAGGCTCCTCTTTCACTTCCCCTTCCATTGAATTAGCATTCCTTTTGGATATCTTGATGAACAAAGATGCTTTTGAACACATTTCCATGTCCTTCTCTAAGAACAATTGCAGAACTAGTAGTTCAGAGGCAGTCTAGTTTAGAACCAAAAATTCTAAAGCAATGACTAAGAGGTAGTGCCCAAGGACCAGTAAATGTGAAATGCTATTTCAAAGTTTGCTGAGAACTATAGCATTAATAAATCAAAGTGACCACAGCAGGCCCAGAATCATTTGCAGTGCCAAAATAAACATGCACGTCTGTATAAGTAAACCAAAAACCCAAGAGAATGAAGGTTAAATACAGAAGTACTGACTTCAAGAACCAGAAACATCCAGGGTACAAAGAGGTAAGGATCCCAAGAAGATGACTATCTCCATTGTCAAGAGCATCAAACCTTCTTCATAACTGTTGTCCATGACTCTCCAACATTTATCCAGAATGGTGCTGGGGTCAAGGGCAACTCTATTCTTCAAGCTTCTTAAGTATCCTGGCTGAGGACTGAGCTGTCTGTCACGCTTGCAGCTGAGCTTGAAATCTGGAATGACAACTCAGATCGGCTTTTAGATCTGCACCTTCCCCACAGTGCAGAGCAGCTGACAGAATACAAAGAAACAAGCAACAGCAGGAATTTCCAGATTCCCTTAGATTTCTACATACCTTCCGTGATCTTGCTGGATGTCACCTTCTGCATTCTAAGATGTGAATTATATCTACATAGGTATCACTTACAGAGTTTTAACTTTTTGCATATATGCTATACTCCCATCTTAAAACCTGGTGGGCAGAAAAAGATCCTACAAAGGAAAAGCATCAGCTCCTGTTCTAGTTTATCTCTGGTTTTGCTTGAGAAAGAGGACACAGAGTCCTAGGAAATGACTGAAGGATATATAAAGAGATACTGTGACTACCAAATACATGGAGGCTGAAAGAATAGTGATAATAGCAGAACGGAGTAATCCACCACTGGAGCCTTTTGATTACGAGCTAAGCAAGAGTAGTTATTTATTTTCTTAAGTCCAGGTAATTAAAAATGAAATGTCTATGAACATATGGAAAGAAAGAAGCACTCCTGTTCTAAATATATGTGGCAAGGTTAAAACTGTTGAGACTCAAGCCTCGAAAACTGGGCCTCCCAAAGCCTGGAACCATCTAATATCCATCAATTATCTCCTAATGGTATTTAGCATTTCCTGTTTCTTTTCTCCTACTTCACTTGCTATAGTCATGTAGAAACAAAGGGAATAAATAATTATTGTGTCTTCTATATATAAACACTTATGTCAAACAAAAAGGACCCATAAAGGAAACCCTCAAGTCATTTCATCTTACCAGAGATGGAGGATTCATAATTTCAAAGATCCATTAAATAAACAATTTATTGATTACCCACTTTGTGTCAAACAATATATCCCTGACTGGCACTGGGGACACATTAATGAACAAGTAACGCCATCCGGTTAGAAGAGCACGATGTAAGAGGGACTACAGACACAATTAAATAAAAGTTCGTACGCTGTGAAAAATATTCAGTGCTATGAGAACTTATATTAAGAAGATCTCCCTTTGGGATCAGAAAACTGTCTTCCCAGAGCAGGGGATATTTAACCTATTTTTAAAAAATGAGTAGACATCAGGCAGAGGAGACTCAGGATCCTATGCACTCGATTACTTATAACTAACTCATTTTGCTAAAGAACATCACACGAGGGGTATGCAATTTGGGAAAAGCTTTACAAAACAGATCCATTTAAGATGAGTTCTGAAACACACGTAGTAATTTACAAGCAGAATACATGATTAAAGACCAAATTGAGTGGCATAATACAGAAAACTACTTCCATTTTAGAGCAAAATATAGCTTGCTTCTATTGATGATCAATGAAGAATCAGGGCTTGAATTGGGCTTTGAATTAGCAAATTTAATAAGGTAAAATAACATTCAGGGCACACTGAACACAGACTACAGTGTAAACACTGCAGGTACAGAGCTAGAAAAGGAATTTTTATGATACATGAAAGACTGTATGGTTTGAGAAGTTCCTGGAAGGGAGGTTATTTGGATAAATTGAATAAAATCATTGTAGATGGCTTTGAGGGCCACAATGACCTGATTACACTTAATCTAACAGCAGTAAGAACTCATTGTCTGTTGCTGTCTTCTGTCTCAACTTCAGTGTTGTGAAGTATGTCTAAGACCTGTCACATTACGAAAGTTATGAATTCCAGATCTGGTATGGGAATGGATGTGGCCAGGAACTGGGCATCTTACAGAGCACCAAGATAAGTATCAAGCCTAAATTCTGGGAGTTACAATGAGGAACAATGTGCAGACTCACTGCATTAATTTCTATTTGGCTGAGTCTTTTTTTTTTTAAGATTTTATTTATTTATTTGGGAGAGAGAGAGCACAAGCAGAGAGAGCAAGAGAGGCAGAACAGGAGAGGCAGAAGGAGAAGCAGACTCCCTGCTGAGCAGGGAGCCTACCATGGGCTCAGTCCCAAGACCCTGGGATCATTACCTGAGCTGAAAGCAGATACTTAAAAACAGAGCCACCCAGGTGCCCTATGAGTCTTTTTTTTTTTTTTTTAAGATTTTTTATTTATTTCAGAAAGAGAGAGAGAGAGAAAGAATGTGAGAGGGGGGAGGGGGCAGAGAAAGGGGGAGAGAGAATCTCAGGCAGGTTCCATGCTCAGCACAGAAACAGACGTGGGGCTCAATCCGTGACCCTGAGATCATGACCTGAGACAGAATCAAGAGTTGGATGTTTAACTGACTGAACCAACCAGGGCCCTATTTGGATGAGTCTTAAAACTCCTTTCATGATGCACAGTTTCTGATTCCCTGTATATGACAGTAAGTCTCTGCCAATTCAGGTTCCAGTGATTAAAATACAGTAAGGAGAGAGAACATACAAAAGTTATTGAGTTAAAATAAATGAAATTAGTTTTCTTCTGCAAATTGGCATAGTATTAATCTTAATTAAAATAAAATCCAACCTATATCTAAAACATTTCAAATCAAATAAAGGAAAGGATTATCTAAAGAGATAAAGTGGGTGATAACTAAACCAAAAGTCAACCTCAAAGTTTCTGTTAACATTTAGTTCTAATAAGTTATGCTTTTTTCCTACTATTAACTCTTCACATATACCTCATTCATTTACCTGTAAGTAAAACCAAAGAAGATTAAGAATTATATGGAGAAATCTTAATCTCAATTTAGCATTCCCCAAGAAATTTAATCACTCAGAAAATATTGAGGTTATCTGTTTGTATAACTTGATTTATATTTTTAGATTTTGAAAAAGTATATGATTTTAATTCATGATTTCATACTGCCATGAAATTAATGGCCACCTTTCTACTGCCCAGATTTTGAAATTTTACTTTATTTCAACATCCGGTGCCTTCTGAAGGTTCTGAGAGAGCTTAATGAAATAAAGATTCACCAGGTCTATTGCCAATATTTGTCTACATATGTGGATTAATTACACTAAGTGTGGCCTAGGTTGCATTATGCTGTCAACAGTTGCTGCCTCTTGTTTTGGGTTTCCCTGCAAATTCCACAAATCCACATGACAACTGAAAGGTCCTTTGAATTGGTCATTTTCTTGGGAAACTGACATGTTTAGTTTGTATAAACATTTCAGTCATTCAAGACATTAACTTAGTCATTCAGCCCATATTTGGTAAATACATCCCAGAGACTGGTTCTCAACAATTTACTAAAACACTTAATGCTTCCACTGAGATGTCTTACCTAACGCGCTTAGATATAGAAAAATGTGTTTGAACTGCCTAACAACTACCCAAGTGACCTAAGAATTCAATTGTACCAAATTCAAAAATTCGTTGAACATTCTAAGTTTACTGAAGTGCAGCCAACCATATAACAAAATAAGTAGAGAAGAGTTATTATCTTATTCTTGTGAAAGTGAAAATTTGGCACTGGATAATAATGGAATTGAAAGTTATACAGGGAAAAAAAAGTCCAGAAATTTCCTTAGCACAAAAAGTAGCTAAAATCCAAATATTATTTTCAGAATTTGGGGGTTTTTTTAGATTCCACATACAAGTGATACCATACAGTATTTGTCTCTCTATATATAATTTCACTTAGCATAATGCCATCCAGATTCATTCATGTTGTCCCAAATGGTAGGATTTCTTTCTTTATCATGGCTAAATAAAAATCCATTGTATATACCACATTTTTTTTTTATCCAACCATCCACTGAAGAACATTTAGGTTGTTTCCATATCTTTGCTACTGTGAATAATGTTGCAATGATGGTAAGAGTGCAGATATATCACTTCAAGACACTGACTTCATTTCCTGTGGTTATTTACCCTAGAGTGGGATTGCTGGATTATACAGTAGTTGTATTTTTAATTTTTTGAAGAACCACTATATTGTTTTCCATTAAATGGTTGTACAATTTACATTCCCACCAATAGTACATAACAATTCCCTTTTCTCCACACATCCTTGCCAATACTTGTAATCTCTTGTGTTGCTGTTGTTTTTTATAATAGCCATGCTTATACATGTGAAGAGATACCACAAAGTGGTTTTGATTTTCATTTCTCTGATGATTTGAGATGCTGAGCACCCTTTCATGAATCTATGTGCCATTTGCTATGTCTTCTTCAGAAAAATATCTATTAATATCCTTTGTTCATTTTTAAATTGGATGATCTATTTTTGCTATTGAGTTGCATGAGTTCTTTACATAGTTTGGATATTCACCTATTATCAGATATACGATTTGCAAATATTTTCTTCCATTCTGTAGGCTGCCTTTTAAATTTATCATTTCCTTTGCTGCACAGATGCTCTTTAATTTAGTCCCACTTATTTATTTTAACTTTTGTTGTGTATACTTTTTCGTGTCTTACCCAAAAAAATCATTACCAAGACCAATGTAAAGGATTTCCCCCTGTTTTCTTCTAGGAGTTTTAGGATCCCAGGTCTTACAACTAAGTCATCAATCCACTTTAATTTTTATAAATGGTATAAGATAGGGGTTCATTTTCATTCTTTCACATGTGGATATCCAGTTTTCCCAATATCATTTACTGAAGAGAATATCTTTCCCCATGTGTGTTCCTGACACCCTTGTCGAAATTAGTTGACTATATATGAGTGGATTTATTTCTGGGCTCTCTACCCTGTTCCAAGCCTCTACCCTGGCCTACAAGCATTTTTTTTTAATGCCGGTATCATATGTTTTGATTACCATAACTATGTAATACATTCTAAATCAGGGAAGTATGAAGCCTCTGGCTTTGTTTCCTTTCTCAAAATTGCTTTGTCTATTCAGGGTTAAGGGGGTGGGTGGGGGAATAAGGTCAGAGAAACTGTATCTATGGAACCAAGCCAGACCCACAGCAGTGGATGGCTAAAAGGGCAAAGCTGACCAGGGGCAACTATTTTAACAATGAAATTAAGACTCTGACCAGTCACAAGTAAATCAGAAAGCTCCTAACTGTCCTGCTGATCAGAGACCCTCAGAAGGGCCTTCCATATCCCAGGTCAATTGTATTCCTAAAGAACAGAAAGAAAGCAGAAACAAAATCCCCCTAAATTTTCTTCACTTTAGGTCCAGAGAACTTCCACAGAGTAAAATCAAGCAATGAGTTCACAAACAAAAATACCAAACTCAAGAAACCCAGTTTTTATGACTGAGAGCCAGAAGAAACAACTGACAATATTTTTACTCCCAAGTATTATTTGTATAGAAAGTACAGGGAAAAAATAATAGAACTGCTGTGCATAAGCTGTTTTAATAACAAACAAATAGAGCATAATTACAAAGTTGGCCAATCAATACAATACTGTTAGAAATAAACAAATTTAGAGGAGAAAGAACCCCTACCTATGAAATTTATAGTTGTTAAAAGGTTACCAATAAAAGGGAAGAAAATAACCAACTGATTAAAAAGGAGATTAGAAGCAATTAGTTGTACTAGAAAATATGTCCGAAAATTACCTTCAATATAGCATAGAGAAACAAGGAATTGAAATGTGAGAGGAATGTTAAAAGACATAAAGAATAGAAGGAAAAGATCTAAAATACATCTCCCTGGAATGTCAAAAAGGAAAAGTGAATGGAGAAAAAGTGGTATCCAAAGAGATAATGGATACAAAATTTCCAGAACTGATAAAAAATGTGAACCCATCAATCCAGGCAGTACATATTCCAGGTGGAATAAATGAAATGAAATAAAACAAAAAAGTCTAAGCTCTAAAATATTATTTTTAAAACTCTAAAAATATAGAAGATAAAATTAAAAGCACCTTCAGAGACAAGCCAGAATACTCACAAAATTATGGCAATTAGAAAAATAGCAGACTTCTCGACAATAGAAGTCAGAAGGCAGCAGAACAGGATCTTTAAAAGGTCAAGAAAAAAAACAAAATTTTGTGCCCCACGAAAGTATCTTTTGCTAGATGATAATGATGATAAAAAGAATGATGATAAAATAAAATATTTTAAGTATAAGAACAGAGTTCACTACCAAGAGACCTCAGTAAATGAACCTCCGAAGACTGTATTTCAGGAAGAATAAATAAAGGATCCTGGAAGGACAATCTAATGTGCAGCAAAGACAATGATAAACCTGCATTTTTTTAATGCAAGCAAACACTTTTTTTAAATATTAATTATCATAATACTTTTTAATTTGTAGAATTAAAAAAAAACAGAGGTGGACTTCCCCTCCAAACATCATGGAGGAACAAGGACCAGATTTACCTTGCTGCCTTAACCAAATAAAAAACTGGAAAAAATAAATAAAACATCATTTCACAACAGGCAAAGCAGAATATTCCCTGGGAGGAAGAGAAAAATGAGGTAATTCCTATGACTGCCCTACTTTACTGCCTGCAGAGACTTTTTCAGCACAGAAAGAGATAAACTAAGCAGTGTCCCTGAACTGAAGAGACAGGGATGGTAGTCCAGGAAGGCCAAAGTGGCTAGAATTCCAAGGAATTATACAGTTGATTGGATGTGTAGAAAATGTAATTAAACAGCTATTACAAATAAAACTTCCTATGTTCAAGAAAGTAGAAAATGCTGCAAAGGGTACAAGAATGCCTCCTGAAAGGGGCATGCGGGTGGGTGCTGAGACGGTGTTAATGCAGCTCTCTGGAACACTGGAAGATGAGTGCCACCGGCTGTCCCAGCTGACTGCGAGTGCCATCAAAACTCAGGAGAGGATGTGCGGGGCACTGGGGATCCTTCATGACACCAGCTGCAGTTCACTCTTGGAGCAAAAAAGCATTTTGGAACCAGAAGAAAAGCCTCTTCTTCATTCAGTGCCTCTCCAATGCCATTTACTGAAAAGCTTAACATTGTCCTACCTGGCAAAAGAGAAACACTCACAGGGCTCAGCTCCAGTATCACAAAGCAGGGCAAAAAAGGATGGATATGGAGAAAAGAGATAAATTGACAACCAGTACAAAGAGTATATAAAACATTTAAATCTCTAGATTTCCACCTCTGTTATGGAAGATTCGACTTGAAGTTTCACTATTAAAAAATAGAACTCTCTTGGGGTGCCTGGGTGGCTCAGTCGTTAAATTTTTAAAAAGATCGTAGGATCCTGGGATGGAGCCCCGCCTTGGGCTCCCTGCTCCATGGGAAGCCTGCCTCTCGCTCTCCAAATCCCCCTGCTTGTGCTGCCTTTCTCGCTGTCTCTCTCTCTGTGTCAAATAAATAAATAAAATCTTAGAAAAAAATAGAACTCTCTTTTAGCTTTTGATAAAAGGACAATGAAAATATAACTAATGAATAGAAGCTCAACTAACCTGAGGTTTTATTAGTAAAATGTCACATCTCTCTGTTTTTAGACTTAATTTGTGGGCTTATAGATAGCATAATTGAGATATCTTAGTAAAATATATGTTATCTAATCCAAACTACCAGATATATTACATATATAAAATAATATACATCTCTCATTATATTCATAAAATGGCTTATTTACAAGTATGTATATGCACACACATACTTCACCATATTAGTTATCAAAGAAATACAAACTGAAGCAAAAATTAAGCACAAATTTTTTACCCCTCAACTGACAAAAAATAACTAACGTCCAATACTAGAGAGAGTATGGGAAAAGGGAAGGCTAAAAACTGATGAAGATAAGCATCTCCAATTACACATTTATATATACTGCAAAACCTGCTGTCAAGAATATAATCTAATTTTTAATTTGGTCGTTTGGTTGTGGAGGAGAATTTAGCTAAACAGTATTTGAAAAGTTCTCCATTTTTATGTCCAAAGAAAGAGTAATGCAGTTTTTAAAAGCATCATGTGTTTGTTCATTCTTTCAAATCTAGATCAGTGACAAAAACACTTGACAATGGCAAAATGAGAATAATCACTAGTCAATTTGTAGAGCCACCTACTCCAAATTCTTTACACCCATTTTACAAAATGCATCTATCACAAATGGAAAACAATAGAAACTAAAGCACATAACTAAGTCATTATGGCATGTGCAGAGTTTTTATTTGATTCTAAAAATAATAGTTGATTATAGTATTTGTGATAATAGAAGTTCTCTAATAAAAATTAAAACCATCAATTTTAATTGAACCTCTATTCATTTTTAAATAGAGCTGCCTACAATGAGTAAATTAAATCAATGAAGTAAATTTTAAATGTAGTGAAATATAAAACAAATTAAGGTTAGACCTATAATCTACATACCCAGGAAGGTTTTCAGATACAAGGGAGAGTATCAGGAGTAAGTACTCTCTGCCTGTAATTTTCCATTCCTGAAGTAAGATGGAGCACCTGGCAAACTATGGTAGAATTCATCTAAATCTTTCTTACGGGTGTGATATGGTGACACCACCAGTTACCATAAGACATGCTCTATTACAAGATTATGGTATTATGCATGAACTTAAACCGCAAGAACAGCCTTAACAATAAGATGTATGAATACGTCATCAGCTATTGATTGGTGTGAATTCTTAATGAAGATGTAATCTACATTAATTTTTAAGAATATCTGAAGGGAGCCTGCTTCCTTCTCTCTCTCTCTCTGCCTGCTTCTCTGCCTACTTGTGATCTCTCTCTCTCTCTGTCAAATAAAGAAAGAAAGAAAGAATATCTGAACCTCAGCTTGCTCATCTATAAAACTGAAATGATAGTATCTTTTTGGACTGTTTTGAGGATTAGCTATACCCTTTTATATATATATATGTATACATATATATATACATATATATATATTTATTTATTTATATACATACAATGTATATATATACATACACATATGACACAGTGAATGGGCATCCAATAAACATAGTTATTCCAATTGACAATAATGAAGTAATTTTAATACAGCATTACAGGTGGCACATAGGAGAGGACCTGCTATGCCATGTGGCTTCTTGCCTTCATGGTACTCACAGTCTACCAGAGAAGACAGATATAAATACGTAATTATAAATAACTAATAATTTCAAGCAGACAAAATGCTACGGAAAATAGAGAATAATTATAGAGGATGTACTGTGCAATGCTTTTTACATATGTCATAGTATCGTTCCCATTTAAAGAAATGGGAGCATAGGTTGGGAAACACAGGCAGTCTGAATCCAAAGATAGCACTTTAAACTACTATCCAACACTATATTTAAAAAAAAAAAAAAAAGTAGTATGCAATACTCTACATACATTTTTTTATGATGTTATAATCATAATATCATTTTTTAAATCACACCAGCAGCAGTGCAGATGATGAATTGGAGAGGAATAAAACTGAACACAGGAGAGTATTGGAAGCATCCAAGTGAGAAATGATTAGTACTAGAACAAAGTCAGTCGTAGTAAGAATGAGAGAAGAAAACAAACTGACGAGCTGTTGAGGTAGAATTGTGACTAGACGAGAGAGAGGGAAAGGGAAAGCTCAGCACACGGCCACCAGAGAGACCTGGCTACCAAGCACTTTTATAACTGAAGATTTAACCAACCCTGACCCAGGAGAAAAGGCACAGAATTTCATTTCCACCCCTCCCCACTCATTCCCACCCTTAGCTATAACATATGCATCACTGCTGCAGAGATAACAAAATAGCATTGTATACCAATCAAATATTTAACCTATATTTAAAGAAAATCTCTGAAATCTTTCACTTAAAAAAAACAAAAAATGATCTGGAATCTCTGTTTCAGCAAAGAAACAGAATACTAAACTGACTTTTCATTTTACACATATACATGGTACTCATTTGGTCCTAAGAATATCTTGATTGAACACACAAAAAAATGATGGCTACTGAATTCACAATCTGTTAACTAAAAACGAAAGTTAAGTAGCTTACCCAATGATAGAAGTAAAATTTCAGACCAATCCTCAGAAGAAAATTTTCAGGCATTACTTGATTATGCCATTTTTTTAATTAACAGCATTAGCTAGACAGACAATGGGTCTTTTCTTGGACTTCAGGGCTGCAGAATTCTATACAATTATGCATGCTTTAGCATGTAAAATGATTTAATTTACATTTAAAATTCCAATATGAGGGGCACCTGGGTGGCTCAGTGGGTTAAAGCCTCTGCTTTTGGCTCAGGTCGTGATCCCAGGGTCCTAGGATCGAGCCCCTCAAGGGGCTCTCTGCTCAGCAGGGAGCCTGCTTCCTCCCTTTCTCTCTGCCTGCCTCTCTGCCTACTTGTGATCTTGTGATAAAATCTTTAAAAAAAAAATTCCAATATGAGGGGCACCTAGGTGGCTCAGTCAGTTAAGTGTCTGACTTCTGAATACAGCTCAGGTCACAATCTCAGGGTCATGAGATTGAGCCCTGAGTCCGGCTCTGTGCTCAGCCTGGAATATGCTTGAGATTCTCTCCCTCTCCCTCTCTCTCTCAAATAAATAAATCTTTTTTTTTAAAAATTCCAAAATGAAAGTTGGAGAGGTAAAATACAATATATTCTGTTCTTTGACATTTTGGTCAAATTTGTTAAAAAATTAAATCAAAATGAAAAATCTAAAAGTTTCTTTTTTTACTCAAATTATCTGAGAAGTGAAACAATTTGTGACGGTTTTACCTGGAATGCAGTCACTATAGTTAGAAATACACATGAAATTCAATATGCGGTATTTTATTTTAGATAAATTATTATAATTTTTTAAAGATTTTATTTATTTATTTGTCAGAGAGAGAGCACACACAAGCAGGCAGAGTGGCAGGCAGAGGCAGAGAGAAGCAAGCTCCCTGCAGAGCAAGGAGTCCAATGCGGGAATCTATCCCAGGACCCTGGGATCATGGCCTAAGCCAAAGGCAGTGGCTTAACTGACTGAGCCACCCAGGCATCCCTAGACAAATTATTATTTTGACTAATATTATTGTCTTTCTATCCTCTCCCAATTCTGAGGACAGTGGACTGAGTTCAGTGGAGCCTGAGGCTAAAATTAACAAGAGGGAAGATGGAGGGCAGAGATGGGGTATAGAAATCTGTCTGCAGAACCATCAAAGTAAGAAAGAGAAAGAAAGAGAAATCAAGAAGTAGAGTCAATGTCGGAATTATAAATACACTGATCAGAGCTCTCAAACTTTTTGATCTTGGACTCTCTCTACACTCTTCAAAATTACCAAGAATCCCAAAGAACTTTTATTTATGTTGGTTATATCCATTGATATTTACCGTCTGGGATATTAAAACTAGGAAGTTTTGAAAATATTTAATAATTCATTTAAAAATAACGATAAGCCCATATCATGCAAGCATAAACAATGTATTTGTGAAAAATAATTATATTTTCCCAAACAAAAAAAAATCATTGTTTTACATTTCTGCAAATCTCTTTAAAGTCTGGCTTATTAGAAACCAACTAGCGTCTCATATTTCTTTCTGCATTCAATCTGTCCCTATATCATATCTTATGAAGCCTCTGTACACCCATAAGAGAATGGATAATACAAAAGGCAAATAACGTTTTTGAATTTATTATGGAAATAGTTTTAACATCACAAACTCCTTTGATAGGGTCTTGAGGATCCCAGAGGTCCTAGGTCCTAGGACCATACTTTGAAAATGACTGCCTTAGACAAACATATTTTAGAAGGTAGCAAATAAAAGTGATTTGCAGACCAGCGTAAAAACAAAGCCTATAAGCATAGTGGCTCTTCTTATGTCTCTGTCCCTTATGAATTTGGGGCTTCAATAGAACTAGAATTTCAATGGAGCCAAGCCTGTAGAGACCATTATCCATTATCTTATCTCCAAGTGTAAATGTAGAATCAACTCTATAGAATTTCCTCCAGATAATCATGGCACTGAAAGCACCAGCAGGAAAAACTGCTTTTGCCTGCATAAAACATAGAGTGTCCTGACAAGCTAATAGTAAACACCTACTGAAATAATTACATAATCAAGATTAGGTCATGGCTTGGGGCACCTGGGTGGCTCAGTGGGTTAAAGCCTCTGCCTTCGACTCGGGTCATGATCTCAGAGTCCTGGGATTGAGCCCCACATCCGGCTCTCTGCTCAGCAGGGAGCTTGCTTCCCCCTCTCTCTCTGCCTGCCTCTCTGCCTACTTGTGATCTCTCTCTCTCTCTGTCAAATAAATAAAATCTTTAAAAAAAAAAAAAAAGATTAGGTCATGGCTTTACTTCAATACAATAGCTATGGTAAGATAATGGAAAGCACTGCTTATGGACAGTTCTCTTTCCTGAAGAGCTATAACATAGATAACCACACATTTAAAACAGTATGAAGATACTACTTTCTGGAGACAGAATATGAAACAAAAGCCTCTTAAAGTCTCCCCCAACTTATGAGTTCTTGAGTATTTTTATCCCATTGAAATGGGCTCTGATACATCTGACATTTCCCCCTTCACACACTTTTCTAATTGATGTACAAAAATTGCTGTAAATATCCATTTATATAGTTTTCCTCGTTTTTACTTCTAATCCTTCTGTTTTCAGTGTTTGTGTGCCACTTCCAGGCCCTACTCTGATTCCGCTTTCATCCAATTATATTTAGTGTTCCCCACATCTCTCCACACATCTATATGTGAGTTTACATTCTGAAATACAAAAATATAATTAAATGTCACACATTCTTGTACATTATAAAGACAATAGCAACCCAAACTATGAATAAGCTGAAAGAGAGGGAAAACATAATGACTTCCAAAGACAATTGTGAAATAGACACTTGCATATTACCTCAAGGGCAAAAGCACTTAAGTTATTTCAATACTTTAGGTTCTGCTTGTATCATCAACCACCCACTTGTTCTCTCTCAATCTATAAACCTTGGGGAGGGAGAAATAATGATAAATTGAAACTTTCCCTGGATAAATACATCTGAATGACTTCGTAAAGACACCAAAAAAAAAAAAAAAAAAAAAAAAAATTAAGAAGGTGGTAAATAAGGCTTTTTCATTTAAAAGGAAAAAAAAAGATATCAAAGAATAGAGTTTAACTCTTGTGTAATACAGTCAGTTACAGCATGCTAAATCAGCCAAGGGCTGTAGCTAGGCAACATGATTCTTCCCTGTGCTCAAAAAGGGGGCCGCCAAGCATCAGTAGCCTCATTGCTCACTGAAAGCTTTGACAAGTTTCCACCATATTTTTTATAATTGTAGCAGAGGGAGTGCCAGATTAGATCTGATTTGCTGTCATAATGGGATTTTTCCCACATAAGCTAATGATGCAAAGCTATATTTAACCCCCCAAAAGTCACCCTCAAGCACTTACTGTATATTCTGATTGCTTCTCATATCGAGAATTGGACAAGTAGCAATTTTTCTGCTACTGAATATGACAAAAGCAAAGGTTTAATAGGTAGATTTTTTTTCTCCTGATGAGTTCCATTATAAATTTAGCTACATATTCCAAATATGTTCACTGACGTCTCTCACCAAATTGAGAAGATCAAGAAAGTCTGTTACTTTGAGTTCATACCCATTGGTATATGCGAGTCGCTTCTCTTGCCCCAACCTACTCTAGTTGGCTGAATACGCTGTTAATTTCCCACCTTTAGGCTGGGCACCACTCTAACCCTAGGTCACAGAGAAGTTTGGGGGCATTTAAGGCATTTGTCTTCACCGACCTCTGTCTAAGGAGATGGATTATATCTCTTGAATCCTATTTCAAACTGGATATTTCTACCATCCCAAGTCATGCCATAACTTGAAACAAGATACCATCACTGGCAAGAAACTTCTGATGTGGCCACTCACACACCTACACGATGGAAACTTCTATATATTGGCTCCAATCCAAATCTGTGTGTGAGCTTGCCACATCTTTTGGAAATTTGTGTTGGCACCCAGAGAATTAGATCAGTTCTACACACAAGATTCTAGCATGCCTCCTAGCTGAGCTCCCATGCGTAAAACTACAACGCTAACAGTATCAGCCTATGGGCCACTACCATTCAGTAATTCTCTTTCCAAACAACCAATCATCACCTATAGAGTAGTCCCTCCTTATCCGCAGGGCATACATCCCAAGACCCCAGCAGATGCTTGAAACTGTAGATAGTACCAAACCCTATATATATGCCATTTTTTTTAACTGTACATAGATACTTATGTATCTTTATGGTAAAGTTTAATTTATAAGTTAGACACAGTATGATATTAACATTAATAACTAATAATAAAACAAAACAATTATAATAATATACTTTAATGAAAGTTATGTGAATAGGTCTCTCTCTTTCTCACATATGTTATTGTATTCCATTCACCCTTCTTCTTATGATGATGTGAGACGGTAAAATGTCGATGTGAGGGGATGAAGTGAGGTGAGTGACCTAAACATTGGGGCGTACTGTCAGGCTGCCACTCACCTTCTGACAACAGGTCAGAAGGAAGACCATCTGCTTCTAGACCACAGCTGAATACAGGAAACTGAAAGTGAAACTGCAGATAAGGGGGGACAGCTGTACTACCTCTCTATAGTTTCAATCCCTGACCTACCATTTTCTGGTTTTATGACCTTAGTTAAGTTACTTAAAGCTATTTTAAGTCTTAGTTTCCTCACCTAGAAAATAAGAACAAGCATACCTAGTTCACAGCATAATTATTAAGTAAATGTCTTATTATCATTAAATAATTATTTTCTTATACAGAAACAAAAAAACAAACTTGTATCAACAGGACATTTCCTTTTTGGGGATCTCACAGACTTTTCAACCTTGGGCTAAAGAAAACTTAGTTAACCAGCAAGTATGAACAAAAGTGACTGTACCTACAGCACTCGTGAGTAAGATCTTGTAAGAGTTTCATCTTTTTTTTTAGAAAAACATTTTATGTAGTGCATAAAGTTCATAAACCAGAAACCTATAAATCAAGACTTAATGGTTTATCTCAGATAAATAGGTAAATGATGTAGATAGAGGGACAGGTATAGACAGATCTATCTGAGAGTCCATTCACCTTGAATAGACAGTAGCACTGCCCTTTGTACATTATAATTCATAGACTTCAGAGGTCCCAACCTTAGGTCAACAGGTTCAAGGTTGATGATATAATCCAATAACATGGCATTATACAAAAGAGTGTTATTCAGGAGCAGATAACCAAAGATCACGACCCTGTCACAGCTGAAAAAAAAAACAGCTTTATCTCCTACTCTAAGGTATCTGATTCCTTCATAAGTAAAGGAAGCAAATTAGCTTAAAGAAAAATTAATGACACTCCCCTGTACTGCCTCCTTTCTGCTCAGATTGTCCTGGATCAACAATCCAATGTTAGCTAAACATCTTTTGGCTTTTCCTTCTCACTTCATTCAAAATTATTAGTCCCGAATCACCATGCCCAAAGTGCTTAATGAGTAATTGGAAATCGAATCCTATAAGCCAGCTCAGGTGAAGGTGGCAATGATGAATAGTAGTTTGCTCTACCTTTCTCACAGAGAAAAATCAGAAAATCTCGGGTTTGGGAAATCTCAGCCACAACCACAGGCAGTGTGAGTGTTCAGGGCATTATCAATGCAAGGAAAATCAGAGTTTTTAGATGGAAGCAGCTTTTAGTGTCTTCCTTTACAATATACTCGGAGTATAAAACCTTAGGGCTACAGACAAGCTTAAGAGGCATCAAGTCCAACTATACAGTTATGCTGCATGAAATTTTCATGAGCCCTGCAAAATTTTGTCAAGTGGTACCTTTCACTGTTGAAAATACTAAAGCCTATAGCATTCTCATCAAGGGGTCATCTTGGCCCTGTGTGATTAAACTCCAACATTCATATTTATAATTTCATATTTTAAAATATATGTATTTCAATATTTTTAAAATTTCTGTGATTTTCTTTTTTTCTCTTTTTCAAGATTTTATTTATTTGACAGAGAGAGAGACAGCAAGAGAGGGAATACAAGCAGGGGGAGTGGGAGAGGGAGAAGCAGGCTCCCCGCCAAGCAGGGAGCCATCAATCCCAGGGGACCACGATTTGAGCCTAAGGCAGATGCCTAACAACAAAGCCACCCAGGCACCCCTATATATTCTCAATTTTTGAACGACTCTGATTGTTAAAACATTCCACTTACACTGAGCTAAACAGAGCCTTCTGTTGTTCCTACTGGCTTACTGGTAAGTCACAGCCTAGCCCCTGGCTCCTTTCAGAAAAAAAACATAGTCACATAATAGCTACTTTCATGTTTGAAAACAGTTGTCAGATCATTCTCCTCCCTGGAAAAACATCTTTAATTTCTGTGAGTCTTCAAAAAACAATGTTTCAAAGCCCTTACTAGTACTATCACTCAATTTCTATATTCCTCGTCACACTGTTCGAGGTGTTTTCTGTTAAGTTTAGAATCCAGTGAGATGTGAACCTCTCGACATCTCAAGAAAGACCTACAACTAAGACTGGCTTTTGCTCTTGCTGTTGCACAGCCAAACCATATTACGGACCCATACTGAACTTTCAACTGTTCTCTCAAATATTATTGTTTGCATGTGCTACAAATAAACCATTTTATTCTTTCTGTGTTTGAAAAGATAGATTTTTGTGCTCGTATTCAGGATCTTTCCTTTGTTCCTATTAACTTTCATTGATAGAGATGTCCATTTCCCCAACTCAGCAAAATCCTTCTAGTCTCTGATTTTTAACTTCTGATGTATTTGTTATTCTTATTCGCCACCTATATTATTTTGCAAAGAACTGATGAACTTTCTGACCAGCACAAGGCCCTACAACAAACTGCTACAAGATTCACTGTTAACATCAGTCCATTTAATCACTTCCTATGTATAGCTTTAGACTTAAAACACAAATCCAAAGCCTAAGCTTAATTCCTCTTTTCAGTGTGAGAGATGCGACATTTTTACAGTTGTTACTTAATGCAATGCCTCTATACCATGTCTAAAGCGACACCAACACAGGACAATATCCCATCATCTCAGCTACCCAATTCCCAAAATTAAATGTGCTTTGGAATCTAAAACTCCCCGTACATGCTCACTCCTAAACCAAAGTAGATTTATCCCATTATATGTTTCCTAGAAAATAACAGGAAATATAAGATAGTCATATAAAAAAAAAAAATGTGCTCTGGGATGCCTGGGTGGCTAAGTCGGTTAGGCATCCAATTCTTGATTTCCGCTCAGGTCATGATCTCAGGGCTGTGGCGCAGAGCCCACTTTGGTCTCCGTGCTCAGCAAGGAGTCAGCTTGAGATTCTCTCTCCCTCTCTCCCTCTGCCCCTCCCCCTGCTAACTCATATGCATGCTCTCTCTCTCTCTCTCTCTCCCCCGCTCTCGAAAATAAATAAATTTCAAAAAAATATGTTCTGGAATCAAACAAATCTGACCTCTAATTCCAATTCTGCCCATTACTAACTGATTACAGGCAAGTTATTTAACCTCTCTAGGCCTACCAGTCTCATCGGTCAAATGGGGATTATAAAATTAATGCACATAAAACATGTGGAACAAAGCATGTAGAACAATTCTTGACCCAAAGCAAGTGCTACTAAGTAGTTACACCCATTATTGGTATTAATATTAAAAAGAAGCTTTATTTTTAAGATTTTGATAAAATATCTTGAGTTGAAACAACAGAAAAGTGAAACCCATCCATTAGTCTTTACTGTGGATTTATCCACTTCCAACTGTAACCCTTGATTTGGGGAGATTGTTTGCATTGACAATCCTCCCTGTGAGCCAAAAATGAAAAAGTAGCCTCTGAATATAACAATGAATCTGCCACCTTCTAATAGATCCTCTTGGGATTCTTCAAATTGACTGTCTCCATCCTCCTCTCCCCAGCTCCATAAACTTCTACATAGAGGTACCAGGAACAATGAAAATATAGATTTTTTTTTCCCTTGAGACTGCATGTGCCCTCTCCCTTTCAGTCTACCCACCTACTACAAATAATGAGCTACCTTATGCAAATCACTCTGCACATAATTCCCATAGTTACAAATTTTACTTCTTAAAATTAAAAGGAATTATTTGGGGGGTAGGAAAGGAATAAATGAAACAAGGTGGGATCAGGAGGGAGACAAACCATAAGAGACTCTTAATCTCGCAAAAGAAACTGAGGGTTGCCAGGGGGAAGAGGGGAAGGGAGAGGGTGGTTGAGTTATGGACATTGGGGAAGGTATGTGCTATGGTGAGTGCTGTGAAGTGTAAACCTGGCGATTCACAGACCTGTACCCCTGGGGCTAATAATACATTATATGTTAATAAAAAAATTTTAAATTTTTTTTAACAATTAAAAGGAATTGTTTTCAGGGGGAAAGAAGTTTGGCTGCTTCATACTAGTTTTCTACTTGTCTACTAATACATTCCAAAAAGACTTTCTTGCATAATATCACTTCTCTCTATCCCAAAATTCTTATTATTCCTGAAACCATCCTGGAGGACTTCATTACTTTCCTTACTATAGATTATAGATATCATAGATATCATTCCATGTCAACAAATGAAGAATGATGTTTTAAATAGTATTGTGTTTTTTGCCTACATCATAACTTATTTAACCAATTCGTATTATTATACATTTAAGGTATTTCTAAATTTTTATTATAACAAATAATACTGTAATAAGTAATCCAGTACATATACACTTAGGCCAGTTTTTTAATATTTCCTTATAAAGCTTATTCAAAGTAGAAGTGAAAGAAAAAGAACAGATGGGACAAAGAAGAATGCAATTCTTTTTTTTCTTTTTTTTTTAAGATTTTATTTATTTATTTGACAGAGAGAGAGAAAGTGAGAGAGGAAACACAAGCAGGGGCAGAGGGAGAGGGAGAAGCAGGTTTCCTGCTGAGCAGGGAGCCCGATGTGGGGCTGGATCCCAGGACCCTGGGATCATGACCTGAGGCAAAGGCAGGCACTTGACAACTGAGCCACCTAGGTGCCCCAAGAATGTAATTCTTAATGGTGATACATTTTTACCATATTTCCAGAAAGTCTGAGAAAAATCTGCATCCCTATCAATAATTCATGAGAATGTCTATTTTGCAAAAACCTCACCAACACTGAGCATTATAATTTTTTTTTTTACTGTTTGCCAATTCAATAGGTAAATTCTTGCACTTCTGAAAGATGTGCAAAGACTTGTCTTTGAGGATAGGGATTATTCATTCCTGTGTCTCAAAAATTAATGTATGGTATTTTAGTCACTTAGCAAAGTTAGTATTTAGAAAAGTTAAAGTCAATTGACATATTTTTAAGCTCCCTGGTTCCCTCTAGAATGGAATGATTTCTTTTAAATTATGGATTTCCTCTGTCTTGGTCACCACAGTGTATCTCAAGACACTAAAACAGTGCTTGGCATATAGCAGTTGCTAATAAATATACATTGAATGAATGAAAACAATGAATCTGAATTAATCTATTGGAAAATGTGTCCCATGTAAAAGAAAACATCTGCCTTGTTAATTATAATAATAAGTATCCATAAGAATAATTGTTCAGCAAACTTTTAAAGTGGGCCTCAAACAGAGAAACCCAGGATACTTATTTAGAGGTGAACAGACTAAAGTCAGAACTGGGCAGCATGAGGCAATGCTCGAAATAGCAGTCCAAGACTTGACCAGAACCTAACATACAAACCAGCTTTCAGCTAGGCATAAGGGAAAAATGTACAGTATTCCAATAGTGGTTTTAGATTTTCCTATCAGTGAGTGATTCCCTTATCCCCTTGTCCCTCTTCATCTCTGTCCCTGTCCCTTCCCTGCCCCTCTCTTTCCCCCAACCACAAGATGGCGGTGGCCACTGCTGAACTCTTGGCCAAGGTGCTGAAAACATCTTTCTGTAACTGAGAAAGTCAGATTTCCCTTAAGGGACTTTTTAGGTACCCTGGTACTCTTATTTGGGAATAGTAACCCTACTTTGGGAACAATTCCAGAATATCTAGTCCAAATAACTCTCAGGAGCATACTGAAAAGCTCTGGAAAATACGATCAGTTTCTAATAATTTAAGAAAAAAGGACTGTGTAACAAAATCAAACAAGTTAGGGCTTTATGAACTTCAGAAACAAATGGGAATCCATGTAGTAGTGGTATGGCCTTTTTTTGTTAAACTAGTAAAGCAAGGATACTTGACTAGATCAGGGACTATTTAGCCCAGGAGAAAGAAGACTTCGAAGCAGACTGACAGCAATCTTCAAATATCTGAATGAATGACTACTAGCAAGAAAAAAAATCTTAACTCTATTTTTGGGCAATTCCAATGGGAGAAATCAAAAGCAATGGCTGTATGTTAGAGGGAGGCCATCTAGCAAGAGTGGGTTGTCTCCATTAATTCAACAAATGTGTCAGGTACTGCAAAGCACCAATGAACACCTGATCTTTGCCCTATATTCTAGCAGGAGAGTATGAGTTCACATTAACCACATTTTGTATTAGTCATGAAGGGAGAAAGAAGTTTTCCTACAAATACAGAATAAATTTAAATATCTAAAAGATTTCCAGTATTTACGTTTCTCCATTTACTGAAAGATTTTTACAGTTTTCAGGGTAAAATAATGGCATTAAAAATCTGCAAGTTTCTTAATATTTATTTTCTTTTTTTTTTTAAAGATTTTATTTATTCATTTGAGAAAAAGACAGAGAGAGAGAATGAGCAGGGGGAGAGGCAGAGGGAGAGGGAAATGGAGGCTCCCCACTGAGCCAGGAGCCAGAGATGGGGCTCGATCCCAGGACCCCTGGATCATGACCTGAGCCAAAGGCAGACATTTAACCATCTGAGCCACCCAGGCGTCCCTCTCAACATTTATTTTCAATTGAGATAATACAGTAGATTGTAAGAATGCCTGCATAAGCCAAAATTCATTTCAAGTTTGTCCTTAAACATCCCTTAGTAGATTTGAAAGCAGTGTTACTATAAGAGGAAATTGAGATTTGAAAGGTTTCAATAATCTATGTGTTTCTACTATACTGTAAGTCAGACCGTAGTCTAAAACACAGATGCCCACTACACTGTTCAATACGGTAGCCTTGGTTACATGTGGCTACTATTCATTTGAAACCAGGCTAGGAAGGACCTGAATTCTTCATTTTGCTTAATTTGAACTGCTTAACATTTCAAGAGCCATCATGTGGCTAGTTACCATTGTAGCAGCAGACTTCTAGAGACAGGTGAACAATAATATTTGTAAAGCAGAACCTTTCTAGAGAAAAGATTAAAGAGAAAAGAAATGATTGGTGAGATTGCAGCCATAAAATGAGAACTAACATATAGCTGTTTCTATGCAATTTCACTCAGTCAAATTGAATTCGGTAAGAGATTTCTGGAAAAGCACTTTAAACCCTATTGCAATGAAATTAGTAAGCTACACTCTGTATATAGGACAGCTTCCAAAAGAGAGTGATTAACTCCTTCTGCTTTCCTTAGATTTTTGCATTAAATTTCTTTTCTTGCATACTAAATGACACCTTTTCCTACATTTTTAACTTTCTAAAAATATATCTTTAGAGCTTAATTAACTTAGATCCAATGGGGTAGTAAAGAGTTACAAGTGGGTTCCCACCTAGTAGTAAAAAACAGAGATATCCGAAAACTATCTTAGAACTATATAAAATCCCTGGCTGAGCTGACAACACAATCACTCAGGTGACTCTAGGAAGAACAGTACAATGATAAACTCAAGCAGTAGTCTCCAAAGCAGAGGACCAAAGAGGTTAATTGGCATACAAAAAGAAAATAGAACTTCTATTTATATTTAACATCTTTTATTTAAAAAATGAGAAATCAAGCTTTACTAATTTAAGACTTGGAGAGACATCAATGCTCTTACTCAGTCCACATGTCATAAGACCATAACACTGGTAAGTCACTTGAGGTATCCTGAAGGAAAACTAGGAGTTCCCAGGTACCAATATCATCAGTGGTTAACTGGTTCCTTCATTTACTCTCAAATTTCAATGTGTTACCATTTAAGTGGATTTACAGAGTATATTATTTCATACTGTAAAATATTTACAATTCTTCGAAACGACATGGTGTGTGACCTGGAAAACCTTTTCCCACACAAAGATTTTCCGATTATCTCAAAGGGAACTCCTTGTTTCTAAACTCAAAGACTAGTTATGCATGACTCTTTAAAAAAAAAGAAAATGCCCCAAATTTGCTGACCTGCTCTGTGATGACAAGTGGTTGTCAGTAGTGCCTGTGCAGCAGGTATTTTCAAAAGTACATCTAGGCTGTTCCTTCAAAGTAAAAGTGACAGTCTAACTATCCAATAGAAAGCCACCTGAAGTGAGCATTTTGAAAATGCATATTTGGAAATGTTTTCAGCGTTATGCGGTTTTCGTTGCCAGAAACTATAAATACTCATTAACCATATAGTTTAAAGTTGGAAATAAAATTTCTTAATCTGTTTAAAATATTCCTCACAAAAGCGTGAGTGGACTTTTTAACCTATTCCCTTTAAAATATTAAAATTCCCAGCTTTCCCAATAGTTTGTAAGGACCAACTGACATCAGGTTAGATGAAAGACTGCCAGCTGAATTTTACAAAAACCTGTACAAAACTGAAGAATGAACCCTGCCTTTAGCAAACGTAGTCAACAAATTATTTCTTCAATTCGGAATGACACATCCTTGTGAGGCATATTTTTAACCATGACAGACATTAAAACAAAGTATAAAAATAAACTGAACTTAGAGACCTATAATCATTGCATTACTATTAAACTAAGATTTTAAAAAATGATGAAGCATAATTGTCAATCAGTTAATTTATTGTTATCATTAAAGATATAATATTTATAATACACAATATACATTAAAATATTATTTATCTTTATCTCAACCTAAGTGTTTAATGAATATATAGAATATATAAATATAAGAAAAAACTCATATTTTCTAGATTAAAAATACACATATACTATGGATGGATACTTAGAGCATTTTTACTAGTAGAATATAATCAAAAAATGTCAAGGTCACTGTCCTACTTTAAACAGTGATTTTTAAAAAATCCTTATAATGGAAACAAAGCAAAAGAAAACCTTTAAAACAAAAATGAATATCAATTTATTTTAGCGTTTTTTAATAAGCTATTCTGTCAGAAAGGATTTGGTGTACTCAGCACAAACAATGATATGAAAATAGGCCAAGAATTATTTAAATGAATACTGACAACATGATCAAGTCCCTGTTGCACTGATCCGGACCACTTACAAAAACAGCCAGAACTATCCTACAGTCCAGTTCAGGATGCTGGTTCAGATCCTGTTTTACTTTGCCCTTCAAAAAATACTAAGTGGCTTCCTAGTTCCTGTAAGGACCCAAACTCACTGAGAAATTATTTTCTTCACAAATCATTCCATGCCCTTCTAAAATATTCCTGAGGCTTTTGTCATCGGTCACATGCCACTTACCTATTTCCAACATCAGACTCATTGTTCTGGTTTACAATACCCTGAAGGCTAAAAACTTAACACACCAGAAACATTTTAAAAGTGAAAAGTTTGCCTCAATAGAACTAAAATGTGTGACTTCCACTAGCGTTTGTAAGAGAAGCGTATTAAACATTGGCAAGATAAAACCCACAATAAATATGATGAGTATCTCTGTTTCTAACGATATGGATATTCATCAAGATAGGCTCTTACACCCTACAAATGTCACGTTAACGACTTCCCAACATAAGCCAGTTTACACAGGGATCCTTGGGGTCCATAACAGAAAATATGTGACTGGAGGGCCAGTGAGATAAGAAATACCCAGGTGATTTTTCTGTTTTCCCAAGCACCAAAAAAGTCAAGAGAAGCCAATTCCTCATCTCCAACTCACATCGGTACAGGGAAGGTCTGAAAGACCACTACTAGTCCCTTGACTGAGGATGTGGTATGGAATTATTGCAGATGCCTAGAATGACCAGCACCAACTACAGGAGCTTAAGGAAGCCCAGCAAAACAGTGTGAAGAGCTCCATGGCAGTCCTGTATGAGTCGGACTACCCACCAAGGGCCTCTGGGGCCCAAGCCAGGACACCTATGTCTCCCACTCCCAATTCTAGCACCTGGCAAGGGAAGGGAGTGGAGAGATGCAGAGTCTAAGTCAAAATCTGCATTTTGTACATTCACTGTTTATTGATGTTATTTTTGATCACTGATCCCCTTTTGACAACATTTTTAAATGAGATTCATTGAACTGTCAGTCTTGTAGAATACATTTTCTCAGTTTTTCCTATAGGAATCTAATAAATATAATGCTCATATACACAATGCAAAATGTTACATATTTCAATGTAATCCTTCTTAGCCAGAACAGAGGACAACATTTTATCTTGAAATAATTTAGTGTATTTCAAAGCTTTAAAAAGACACAACACCCAGAAAATTAATCCTGGTACAATGAAAATAAATCACTCAGAAAGATAAAGAGATTCTTGCAATATAACCGTCTAGTCAAATAGATGTGTTGTAAGAAAAACAAATAAACAAACAAACAAATACACCAAGATTATTAGAGGCAAGCAGCAACTGTAACAAACTGAAAAGTGAATCCCGCCTTGCTTGTAGAAAGCCTGCCTATTCCAACCACCCAGGAGCACCAGTGAAACAAGGCTATACAGAAATAGTTACACTACAACACCCCTGCAGAAAAAATTCCACCCTGGCTAAAAGACAAACTTAAATGGTTATATGCTATTGGCATAGAGATAATAATCAGGCTAAAGATGTTCACTAGACCAGTGATTGAAATTCGTATCTTTAGAAATGCCAGAATCACCCAAAGGGAAGTGGAAACTCAGGAAAGTTCAAAATCAAAAGAACAAAGAGTGAAAGGAAGCAAAAAGAGGACCTTGAACTTCTATGAATTGACAAAACCAAAACATTTCACTTACATAATCTGAGTCCCAATTTGGGGGTGGGGGTAGTGAAGGAAATGAGGGCTGTGTTGAGGGTTGGTTTGTGGAGATGTACAGAAATGTGGGAGGGGATATGGGGATGTGTAGGACTGTATAGGGGGCACTAAGGAAGTGAGTGTTACAGGGATATTTGTAGGGATGTGTGATGGCTTTAGAGAGATGTAGGGAGTCATGAGGTTTTCTAAAGGTTTTAGGGGGTAGGAAGGTTGAAGAATATTGTGGTAGAGCACTATGTATTGAATCATTATATTGTACACCTGAAACTAATGTAACACTGTCTATTAACTCTGCTGGAAGAAAAATAAAATAACAACAAATAACAAATAAAGAGCATCATATTAGATAGAAAAAATATACTATATAAAACCACCTTTTGCAAGAACAAAAAATTAAAATTGAAGATTTAAATTACTATATTTATGGCAATCTCCCCTGTATTTTAAATAAATTAAGCTGACTTTCCTCACAAATCCATGGACTCAAAGTTGGGACAGTTCAAGTATTTATTTAGGATCAGAAGATTTATTGTACAGTTGTTTCACAGCGTTTTGGGACCTGAGAGATAGATTATTGAAAATGAAATCAGGATGTCATCACATTTCTTCTTTCAAACTACAAAAGACAAGTAACAGTCTTATTTCCAGAAGTATGATCTCTTTGACTATTTTTTTAAACCAATCAGAGTCCCATGAAATCAAGCACAGATAAGAGATTAAAATTGGAAAAACATACACAAATACACATATTTCTTATCCTGGTCCCTGAATAGTTTTCTTTTGTTCTTAAATTTGCCCTGCCTTACTTTATCACTTTTCTAACAGACGGCAGCATGTCTGAATGTACAGCATCAGTGTTTCAACAAGCATTATACTGCATAAAAATATGCATAATCTGGTTGACCCCTCCTGGGTTTCTCACTTCATGGTTATTTTAATTTCTAGCCCATTTTGAAGAATAGGGTCAGCCTTTGACTAATGCAAACTTTGGACATATTTTAAGTTTCAGCTTTCTCTTAGTCCCCAAATGAACAGTTATTGTGCACAAAATTTTCTACCCCTTTCAGTTCATTTAGCAACAATTCAGAACTGCATGAGACTTCTCTTTCCCAGTAAGCTGCATCTTGTTTACTTACCCATGTAAATACAATATAATTCTCAAATTATACATTTCTGAGCTTCTGATTTCAGAGGATTTTATCTTCAGGTTCTTACCTCTGAATTGTTAAGGTGACATTTGTGAGTTCCTGAAAACCAGCCATCACTTGAACATTGGTCAATGTCCACTTTCTGAAGATTTATGTCAACTTTCATAACACCCCTTAAAAACAGAGAAAGATAAGAGCAAATTAATCCGAGCCCTTATAATTTCTAATTCTGTATCCCATCCCAGAAATTAGACAAATCAACATCAAGAGTGCACTAAAAATGTTCACATTGCCCACTTATATTCAACTAAAGTGTACCAAGTGAAGATAGGGACACGATACAACAGAATCAGCAAGTATTAGTTTTACTTAAGTCCCTGTATTGTTCACTGTCTTCAGCTCCCTGCATAATGCGTGGCACATAGAGGTGCTCAATAAATATTTGTGGATTGAGTAAACTCCAGTTAGTATTGCTCTGGACATGGTAGAAAAGTCGACTCTAAAATAACACCTGCTCCCAGTACCTCTTCTCAAAGCAAAGCCCTCACCTCCTTTCTTTCTTTTCCTAGTTCCCAGTGTGGGACAAGGGATGGGGGAGGGCGAGGGGCTGGATAGCATCTTTCCTCTGATCTTCTATTACAATGACTTTAAACAGGGCTTTGCAAGGGAATCAAAAGCAAAAATGAACTTTTGGGACTTCATAAGATAAAGAGCTTCTGTACAGCAGAGGAACCAGTCCATAAAACTAAGAGGCAACCCACAGAATGGAAGAAGATATTTGCAAATGACATTACAGATAAAAGGCTAGTATCCAAGATGTATAAAGAACTTCTCAAACTCAACACCCGAAAAACAAATAATGAAGTCAAAAAATGGGCAGAAGACATGAACAGACATTTCTCCAAAGAAGACACACAAATAGCTAACAGGTACATGAAGAAAATGTTCAACATCATTAGCCAGCCATCAGGGAAATACAAATCAAAACCACAATGAGATACCACCTTATACCAGTTAGAATGGCCAAAATTAACAAGGCAGGAAACAACATGTGTTGGAGAGGATGTGGAGAAAGGGGAACCCTCTTACACTGTTGGTGGGAATGCAAGCTGGTGCAGCCACTCTGGAAAATAATATGGAGGCTCTTCAAAAAGTTAAAACTAGAGCTACTCTATGACCCAGCAATTGCACTACTGGGTATTTACCCCAAAGATACAGATGTAGTGAAAAGAAGGGGCACATGCACCCCAATGTTCATAACAGCAATGTCCAATAGCCAAACTGTGGAAAGAGCCGAGATGCCCTTCAACAGATGAATGGATAAAGAAGATGTGGTTCACATATATGATGGAATATTATTATTCAGCCATCAGAAAGGATGAATACCCACCATTTGCACTGACATGGATGGGACTGGAGGGGATTATGCTAAGTGATATAAGTCAAGCAGAGAGTGTCAATTATCACATGGTCTCACTCATATGTGGAACATAAGGAATAGCACAGAGGACATTAGGAGAAGGAAGGGAAAACTGAAGGGAGGTAAGTCAGAGGGGGAGATGAGCCATAAGAGACTATGGACTCCAGGAAACAATCTGAGAGTTTCACAGGGGAGGGGAGCGGGGGGATGGAGTTGCCCGGTTATAGGTATTAAGGAGAGAATGTGTTGTAATGAGCACTGGGTGTTATACACAAATAATGAATCATGGAACACTACATTAAAAACATGATGAGCTGTATGGTGACTAACATAACATAATTCAAACAAACAAACAAAAAACCAGCACTTTAGGTCTCCCAGTATTCCACACCAGAGATTTGCACCGTCTACAGAAGTGCTGATTAGCATTTTTCTTCTCTTAAATCTGGAAACAAAAACACTGCATTTCACTTAGCCATTTGAGAAAAATCACTAAGAAAGAGAACTCACAAATTCAGAGCCAAAAGCAAAACTGCAAAGAAAGCTCCAGTTTTATCTCAGATTTCTCCATTTTCTCCAACCAATCTTCCAACAATATCCTAAGATCCCTCTCTTCTGTATTTCAGCACCATGAGCACTACCAGCAGCAGAAACATCTTTCCTACAGTGAACTTTCATAGCTGTACATCATTAAAGTAAATATTCTGTGTCCTGGGGCCTAAAGCTCAAAGCTTTGTAATGTCATTTTTCACAAACTTGAGTAAAGTATAAAACCTCATTAAAATCCATTAAAATAAAAACACCTTTTTAAGGTCTCCTGTTCCTAATTTAAACTACTTTCATTATGTATTATTAAATATGTACAAATATAAAGTTAGGTTCAAATTCTTCATATTACACTTCTTGTAGCTATAAAAAAACACCCACAAAATCACAAAGTAAGTACAAACAAAACTATCAAGTCAACAAAATTTAAATTTAATATATTAATTTAAAACACCAATGATGGGGCGCCTGGGTGGCTCAGTGGGTTAAGCCTCTGCCTTCGGCTTAGGTCATGATCTCAGGGTCCTGGGATCGAATCCCGCATCGGGCTCTCTGCTCAGCAGAGAACCTGCTTCCTCCTCTATCTCTCTCTCTGCCTGCCTCTCTGCCTGATTGTGATCTCTCTCTCTGAAATAAATAAATAAAATTAAAAAAAATTTTTTTTAAATAAAAATAAAAATAAAACACCAATGATTATGCTTTACGAAGCTGAACACCTCTCAGAACAGGAATATGGTACAGACTATAGCCAGCCTATTTTACTACATGCTATGACTCATTTCTCTCTTTTCTTTTTTTAAACTACTGTGAATTCTTCTGACAGAGTAGCTTACTGTCATTTGAGCTTCACTTAAGGTGAATAAGTCTTTTACATTTTTAAAGGATGCCTCTGAGTTTTTCTTATTAACCTGCCACAAAATACTACACTAAGTAGTGGTAACATGCTCAAAAGAGACACAAAACAGAGACACCAAAATCTCCTGTTAATATTTGGTTTCCAGATAGCCCAGAATATGTGTAAGTTAAATTGTCAGAGGACCACTGGAACGAAATCCTAAAAATGATCATAGAAAACTCACAAATCCTTCATTATTTATTTTTTATTTGCAAACTACTATTATTCTTGGCCATAATTCTATAAAACAAGTGCCTGTTCATGTGATAAATAAATGAATTCCCAGGTAACCTAATGCCTTAATGAATTTCACTTCCTTGCTCTTTCAACAAATACTTCTTATCTAGTATGAGCATACCACTATAAGAGATACAACGAAGGTGAACAGCATAGGCCCAAATATAAAAATATTGGAACGTTTAATGAGAAAAGATGGTAAATTGTGGGAAATTTGGGAAGCTATCATTTAGGGTATAGCCGATATTCCATAAACATTTGTTCATTTTTTGGCTGTCTTTACTAGCAGGCCTTTGAACTATGTCCCACATAGGTCACACCAATCATGCAAGCCCACTCTAGGCTACTTCATGCTCTTTGAAAAATAACATACTCATTTGTTTTTCATTCATTCAGTAAGTGTATATTGAGTTAAGCACTCAGTTTTGGGCCAAAACTGTTCTTGGCCTTTGAAACACAATAGTAAGCAGAAAAAAAAGTTCCTGCCTCCATGGGGCTTAACTCTGGTGTGGGACAAATAATAAATGACAGCTATAACAAGTAAGTGAATTATGCTATATATTACAAAGTAACAAGTGCAATGGTGGGGAAAAAAAAACTTCAAGCAGGTGAGGGGAATGGGATTTGTTTGTTTGCTTGTTTTTTAAAGAGTGGACAGATTTCTAACTCAACCAATGACTCAGGCTCATATCACACTCTAAGTTACCAGCCATCTTCAATAACACAATATTCCCCACTGGGCTGTTACTGTCCACCAAATTTCGGTGTTCTGCCATGAATGGCTTATTGAGAATGTTTCTGTAAGTAATAAACTAATAAAACTATATATTTGTATTTGTTCCACATCTGTTAGTAAGAGCGAGGTCAAGTTTCCCTCACCTATCCTGCTACACTGAACGAATTCAGTCACAAGAGAGTGCACATGTTCCGCCTTGCTCCGGGACATGAGCCACGTTGGGGTTCCCGGAGGCTACAATTAACTCTGGCCCCTTTCCTGGGGGAACTGGCTTAAGAAAAAGATATCTTAATCACTGAGAATTTTCCCTCTTGATTCTTGGTTCCTACATAAGAACCAAAAGTCACATCAGACCTTAAGCTCAGTTCGAAGCTTTCCGGTCTTTGTGCAAAACCACCAAAGGTAATGAGTCGTGAGTTTACCAGCTGGGAAATCCGCGCTGACTCATCTTCATTAGCATCGTTGCCTCGGTGCCTGGAGACCTACAAAGCCCTTGGGGAGGTGCGGGTGACTTCCGGAGGGGAAAGAGGAAGTTTGCGGGGTTAAGTGGGAAGAGAACGCTCTCTCTGCGGAGGAAGGTATCCTGCTGAAAACCACACAGAGGCGAAACCACTCACGAGACACCCCTCCGCGGACAGAGGTTGGGCAGGGCTACGAGCCTCGCAGCGCTTGCGCAGAGCGTCCCCTGAGCGCGTGCCTCTGGGGGCGGAAGTGCTTCTCGCACATCCTGTGAGCCGGCGCTGCTGGGAAGCTCTGGGGGTGTGTAAGTGGCTGCGGTTTCCTGGGCTGAGGACTGGAAAGCGAGGGCCAAAAAAGCCTGGTAAGTGGCCTCCAGAGAAGAAAATATTAGCAAGTTATATCCCCCAACACCTGGATGCTTAGCTGATCTGCAGACATGCATTTTTGTGTCCTTGTCTGACACCTGAAATGCAACAAGCCCACAATGGGATTCATCCTCCACCCAAATTTTCAGTTCCCCTAATGTTCTTTGTCTGTGATTGCGCCTCCGTCCTTCCAGTTATCCAAGGCGATAACCTGTTGTGAAACCAACCCCCAACTCAAAACAAGTGCCACCTTCCCTCGATCGTACTCCCTGGATCCTCCTTGTATCGTAACCTTTCCCCTCCATTTTTACTATTACTGCCTTGGTTCAGGTCTTCATCTCTCGCAAGGCTAAAAAAATTTTTACAATCATTTACTGATTGAGTCGTTTCTCAGATTGCTCCAGGAAGATCTTGTTCCTGAAGTGTATATGATTTAAGGTCCTTCTCTAAGAAACAGACACAAAATCATGAATACACATATTACAATATGACCTTTGGCCTTATATCTTTGCCTTTTAACTGCAGTGTGGATAGTAAGATCATTACCAGAAGCTATTTCTATGCCAGTAGTACAAACTACTTTAATATATATTACTGGGGTGCCTGGGTGGCACAGTACCTTAAGCATTCCACTCTTGGTTTCCAGACAGGTCACGATCTCAAGGTCCTGGGTTGTAGCCCCTGCTTGTCTCAGCTCAGCAGGGAGTCTGCTTGAGAATCTCTCTCCCTTTCCCTTTGCCCCTCCTGCCCCTGCTATCTGTCTGTCTCCCTCCCTCTCAAATAAATAGATAAGTCATATATATATATACACATATACATATATACATATGTATATGTGTATATATATATATATATATATTACTAAATAATGCTGAACTTTCCCTTAGGTGGTTTCCAAAATACCATAGCCTAGGAAAAATGTATTAGAAGCAAGTTAAGTAGAAAGAGACCATTGCAGTTAAAATATCCTCCTTTTTCAAATTTTACAGAAAAACATATGACCACAAAACTCATTCCTAGTGTTCATTCTAGGACTTTAGAAGGTTTCCGTGAAAGCCAAGGGCATTGGAGCTTAAGCATCACACTCTGCTGTCTATGTAATCTTTGAAATATGTCCATCTGATCCTAATGATTTCCAGCTTAAAGTCAGTATTTCCCTCTGTCCTAAAGAATAAAATCCAAGCTCTTTGGTATAACGTTGTATCATAACCCTCCTACTACTGACATCAGCAACCACTCTTCTGCACACATTCTTTGTTCCAAACAATTCACAATTACATGTGGTGTTCTTAAAAACTTAGGCTATCTCAGAAAACCATTCTTTTATACATTTCTTTATACCTGAAGTCCCTTTCCCTAAACTGTGCTTTAACAATCATAGCTCCTCCCCGACTTTCTGAAGCCTTTCATAAACTCTGATTTAGAAGCTACTTCCCTATTCTTACCATAATATGCTATACTTACCTTCTTTATACTTTAATGATCTGTTTTCCCCACCAGACTAAAATTTCCATAGCTCAAGTCTTTGTAATACTTCTAGCTCCTGTGTGCGTGTGTGTACACACCATATCTTCTTTATCCACTCATTAGTCAGTGGACATTTGCGCTCTTTCCATAATTTGGCTCTTGTTGATAATGCTGCTATAACATTAGAGTGCATAATCAGGGGGAGTGGCAGGGAGAGGGAAAAGCAGTTTCGCTGCTGAGCAAGGAGCCTGATGTGGGACTTGATCCCAGAACCCTGGGATCATGACCTGAGCTGAAGGTGGATAGATGCCTGACCAACTGAACCACCCAGGTGTCCCAAGATCTGTAGTTTAACAGTGTTGCACTAACATTACTTTCTTAGTTTTGATAGTTTTACCATGGTTACATAAGATTTTAATGTTACTGGAAGTTGAGTAAATGGTATGTGGGAACTTTCTCTACTATTTTTGCTAATCTTCTTAAAATCTAAAATTATTTCAAAATAGTTAGAACTTCTCAGTTGTAAAAACAGCTAAAGTTCTTTGAAAAGATGAATGAGACTCAAGTATTAAAAAATACACAAATAAAAGAAAATAGGCAAATAAATATAGTGAAAAAATACAAAGGAATGCTCTAAAAAACAGTATTATGATTAATGATTCTCTAATAAACTTTTAAAAACTAGAGTTAATGAAAAAAGTATAAATTGTTAGAAAATATAAAATGGCAAACTTGCCCAGGAAGGAATATAAAACTTGAACAGGACAATAAGTATAAAAAAAATTAAATCATTCACTTGCCAGAAAAGCTTCAGGCTTACATGTTTTATCTACGAATTCTACCAAACTTTTAAGAAATAGTTCTTATATTTTTACAAACTTTTAAAATAAAAATATAACAAAAACAATGCAGTTTATGTGATTTTGATTCCAAACCACATGAGAACAATACCTAAAAAAAATTGTAGCCCCCTTTTAACTACACGTAGATCCAAGAATCCTAAGGGAAATATTGGCTAAATAAAATGTTAAAATATCTTAAAATAATTATAAATCATGATCCACTAGAGTATATCTTAAGAATGAAAGGAGGTTTTAATGTGAGAAAATCTATCAACAAGGGAAAATGGTTGCTGAGTAGGAGGACCACAAGCTTGTCTCATCCCGTGAATATAACTAACCATTTTAAATCATCCTCATATCCCAGAGATTGACCTGAAGACTAGCAGAGCAAACTCTACAACTAAAGGTTGAAAAGAGGTCACATGGAAGAAGATAGAAAGTGTGGATACAGGTTTTGGGAGAGAAGCAGATTATGGCTGCTGTAGTAGGGACGGAGTGGTATTAGAGAAGAGTGAGAGACACGCTAGCACATAGCGAGTGATGGGAAAGTAAAATCCCAAGGCAGTTGGCTCGGAAGGTGAGAGGGCCCAAATTTCATGACTTCTTGCCACCAGTAAGGCATAAAGCCTGGAGTTATAAAAGTCATTGGGCTTGGCTATGATAGAGCCCCAAGGGCACTGAACTGTTCTTGGAGAGAAGGCAGGCAAACAACCTATGGGCACACATCATAGAAACAATAATCTGAAAAGCTCCTGGGGCACATAATGGGGATGTTATTGGCCCATATCAGAGCACATACTAGAGAGTGTTCGTGGACAGAACCCCTTCAAGAACAAAGGAAGTGGCTAGTGCCATTTTTCTCCCCTGCTCCTCTGCATAAGCACAGGGCCAACTGTGGGAACTAGTACAGCTCTGACACCCACTACCTAAACTGCTTACACCAAACCCCACCACACCATGCTCCAGTGAAACTACCCTTCCCAGTCATGTCTCAGTCCCATTATAGTGGATTCCCCCACCCCTAACCCCACCCCCACAGAAGACCAGCCCAAGCCCCTGCAAACACTGCATTTCCCAATGTAGGCACTTAAGTTTCTGCAGTGGTGGCGACAGGTCTCATTTCACAAACATATCAGAGCACACCTAGTTAAAGCATGCCACATTCAGGCCAGGGATCAAACATTGCCCACAACAGCAAAGAGAGCCTCTGTAGACAACTGGAGTGAAAGATAAAGGTAGGAAACACACAAAAAAAACAAAGATGAATATTTCTATAAAAAAAATCAGTCAAGAAACTCACAAGATAAAGGGATATAAAATATAGAAATAAATACCTACATCGTGGGGAGGGGATGGGAAAAGAATGGGTTCAAAATTAAATGAACACCAACTTAATATAGATTGCTGTATGCAGAAGAGGTTATATACAAACCTATTGGTACCAATATATCAAAAACCACTAATAAATATGCAAAGGATAAAGAGGAAAAAACCCAAATATATCATTAATGAAAATCAGCAAACCATGAAACAGAAAAAGAAAGGATCAGAGAAAATCTTCAGAAATAACCACAAAACAAATAATAAAGATATAATAAATATGTATCTATTAGTAATATAAATGGACTAAACACTCCAGAAATTACAGAGAGAATGGCTAAAATAACAAGACCTACCTACAGACTGCCTATAAGAAACTCATTTTAGACCTAAACCTACCTGCAGGTTAAAAGTGAGTGAATGGAGAAACATCTGTCATGCAAATGGATGTCAAAAGAAAGCTGGAGTAGCAATACTTATATTGGAGCAAATGGACTTTAAAACAAAGACAATAATAAGAGACAAAGGAGGACACTATATAATATTAAAGCAGACAATCCAACAAGAAGATATAACAATTGTAAATATTTATGCACCCAATGTAGATGCGCCCAAATACATAAAACAGTTAATAACAAGCATAAAGGAATTAATTGATAATATTACAATGATAGTAGGGAACTTTAACACCCAGTTACATCAATGAACAGATCATCTTAACAGAAAATCAACAAGGAAATAATGGCTTTGAATGACACAATGAAACAAGTGGATTTAACAGATATATATCCAGAACATTCCATCCTAAGCAGAATACACATCCTTTTCAAATGCACATGGAGCATTCTCCAGAATAGATCACATATTAGCCCACAGAACAAGCCTCAACAAATTCAAGAAGATCAAAGTCATACTATGCATCTTTTCTAACTACTATGTTATGAAACTAGAAGCCAACCATAAGAAAACATTTGAGAAGACAACAAATACATGGATGTTAAATAATATACTGCTAAACAATGAATTGGTCAACCAGGAAATAGAAGAAATTAAAAAGTAACATGGAAAAAAATGAAAGTGAGAACAAAATGGTCCAAAATCTTTGGGATACAGCAAAAGCAATTCTGAGAGGGAAAATCATAGCAATACAGGCCTACCTCAAGAAACAAGAAAAATCTCAAATAAAAACCTACCCTTACATCTGAAGGAGCTAGAAAAAGAAGAATAAGCAAAACATAAAACCATCAGAAGGAAGGAAATTATAAAGATTAGAGCAGGAAAAAATGATACAGAAACTTAAACAAAAAAAAACAGAACAGATCAATGAAACCGGGAGCTGATTCTTTGAAAAAAAAAAAAAAATCAATAAAATTGATTCATCTAGCCAGATGTATCAAGAGAAAAAGAGAAAGGACTCAGACACAATCACAAAGAGAGAGGAGAAATAACAACCAAGACCGCAGAAATACAAACAAGAGAATATTATGAAAAACTATATGCCAACAAATTGAACAATTCCTATAAACATATAAACTACCAAAACTGAAACAGGAAGAAATAGAAAATTTGAAGAGACCAATAACCAACAAAGAAATTGAGTTGGTAGTCAAAAAGCTCTCAACAAAGAAAAGTCCAGGACCAGATAGCTTCACAGGTAGATTCTATCAAATATTTTTAGAAGAGTTAATACCTATTCTTCTCAGACTATTCCAAAAAACAGAAGAGGAAGGAAAATTTCCAGTTTCATTCTATGAGGCCAGCATAACCCTGATACCAAAACTAGATAATGATATTAATAAAAAAAGAGAACTATAGGCCAATATCTCTAATGAACATAGAAGCAAAATCCTCAGCAAAATACTAGCAAACTGAATTCAACAATTCATTTAAAAAAATCATTCACCAGGATTAAGTGGGATTACTCCTGGGTAGCAAAGGTGGTTCAATATTCACAAAGAAATCAATATCACATCAATAAGAGAAAGGATAAGAACCATATGATTATTTTAATAGACACAGGAAAAGCATTTAACAAAGTATAATATCCATTCATGATAAAAAAAAAAAAACACTCAACAAAGTAGAGATAGAGGGGAAAATACTCAATATAATGAAGGCCAGATGTGAAAAACCCACAGCTATTATCATCCTCAATGCAGAAAACAGAGCTCTTCCCCTAAGGTCAGGAACAAGACAAAGATGTCCACTCTCATCACTTTATTCAACATAGTACTGGAAGTCCTAGCCTCAGCAATCAGAAAACAAAAATAAAAGGCATCCCAATTGGTAAAGAAGAAGTAAAACTTTGAGTATTTGCAGATGACATGATACTAATATATAGAAAACCTAAAAGACTCAACTAAAAACTTGCTAGAACTGATAATTCCATAAAGTCTCAGGATACAAAATCAATGTACAGAAATCTGTTGCCCTTTTTACACCAATAATGACATAGCAGAAAGAGTAAATTAAGAAAACAATCCCATTTATAATTGCACCAAAAATAATGATACCTAGGAATAAACCTAGCCAAAGAGATAAGGAAAACTATAAACTCTAAAAACTCAAACTCTAAAAACTATAAAACGCTGGTGAAAGAAATTGAAGAGAACACAAAGAAATGGAAAGACATTCCATGCCTATGGATTAGAAGAACGAATATCGTTAAAATGTCTATACTACCCAAACCAACCTACACATTTAATGCAATTCCTATCAAAATAATGACAGCATTTTCACGAGCTAGAACAACTAACTCTAAAATTTATATGGAACCACAAAGATCCTGAAGAGCCAAAGCAATCTTGAAAAAGAAAATCAAAGCTGGAGGCATCACAATTCAGACTTTCAAGTTATATTATAAAGCTGTAGTGATAGTATGGTACTGGCACAAAAATAGACATATAGATCAATAGAACAGAATAGAAAACCCAGAAATAAACCAACAATCATATGGTCAATTAACCTTTGACAAAGCAGAAAAGAATGCCCAACAGGGAAAGTCACTTCAAGTAGTGTTAGGAAAACTGGGTAGCAACATACATAGGAATGAAACTGGGCCATTTTTTATACCACACACAAAAATAAATTCAAAATGAAGTAAGGACCTAAATTTGAGACCTGAAACTATAAAAATTCTGGAAGAGGAACCAGGCAATAACCTCTTTAACATCAGCCATAGCAACTTTTTTCTAGAGGCAAGGGATACAAAAGCAAAAATAAAGTACAGGGACTATATATATATATATATAAGCTTTTGCACAATGAAGGGGGAAAAAAATCAACAAAACTGAAAGGTAACCTACTGAATAGAAGAAGTTATTTGCAAATGACATACCTGATGGAGGTTTAGTATCCAAAATACATAATAACTTATATACCTCAACACCAAAAAACCCCTCAATTATCCAATTAAAAATTGGCAGAAGACATGAACATACATTTCTCCAAAGAACACATACAGATGACCAACAGACACATGAAATGATGTTCATCATCACTTAGTATCAGGGAAATGCAAATCAAATCTACAATGAGATGTCACTTCCCACCTGTTAGAATGGCTAAAATCAACAACACAAGAAACAACTGGTATTAGTAAGGTTCACTGTTGGTGGGAATGCAAACTGGCGCAGCCACTGTACAAAAACAGTGTGGCGCTTCCTCCAAAAGTTAATCACACTACTGGGTATTTATCCAAAGAATCCATGAACCCCTCTGTTTATAGCTGCATTATTTACAATAGACAAGTTACGGAAGAAGCTCAAGTGCCCATTGATTGATGAATGGATAAAGAAAATGAGGTGTTATATGTAAATATATAATCACACAATGGAATATTAGTCATAAAAAAGAATAAAATCTTGTCATTTGCAACAACATGGGTGAAACAAGAGATATAACAATAATAAGCCTGTCAGAGAAAGACAGAGACCATATGATTTCACACATATGTGAAAATTAAGAAACAAAATAAATAAGCAGAGGGGAAAAAAAAGTGAAATAGAGACAAATCAAGAAATAGGCTCTTAACTATTGAGAACAAACTGATGGTTAGCAGAGGGGAGAAGGTGTGGGCCATGGGTTAAATAGATGATGGGGATTAGGTAATATGCTTATTGTGATGAATGATGGGGACATACGGGATTGTTAAATCACTATATTGTATACCTGAAATTAATAGAACACTGTATGTTAACTAGAATTAAAAACTTAAAAAGCTGGGACGCCTGGGTGGCTCAGTTGGTTGGGCAACTGCCTTCATCTCAGGTCATGAGCCTGGAGTCCCAGGATCAAGTCCTACATCGGGCTCCCTACTCAGCAGGGAGTTTGCTTCTCCTTCTGCCTGCCCTTCCCCACTCTTGTGCATGTTCACGTGTGCGCGCACTCTCTCTCTCTCTCTCAAATAAAATCTTTTAAAATTTAAAAAAAATTTTAAAAGTTAAAAAAAAAATAAAATGTAACAGTGAAATTCACAACTTTAATATAAGAAGTGAGAAAAATTATTGTTTTAATCAAGATAAAAGCAGATTACAAAATTCTACCACCTAATTTCCATTAACAATGAACTAGAAATAAAGAGCACTTTCTTAACTTGATAAAGATTGCTTCTATCAACGATATGTTTAAAGGAGAAACTTTTTACGATGTTACCTTTAAGTCAAGAGTGCTTACAATCTCTGATGTTGTTTAATATAGTACTGAAAGTCACAACTAATTCTATAAAGAAAAAATTTATATGTAAAGTTCAGAAGAGATTAAACCATCATTATTTGTAGATGATCATTTATCTGGCAATAAAATCAACAGACAAATATGAGAATAATAAGAAAATTCAGCAAGGTTGATGGACAGCAGATCAATGTACAAAAATCAATAGCATTTATCTATATTGACAATCTCCAACAAAAAATTATAACTAAAAAGATGCCATTTAAAATACCCAAAGAATCCATAAATTCTATAGTAGGTAAGTTAATCACAAATACGCAAAACCTCTATGGAGAAATTTTGAAACTGTAATGAAGGACAAAATAGAGGAGCTGAATAATATGGGGAAATATTCCATGCTCTAAGAAGGAATAATTTACTAAATTAAAAGTGTGAATTATCAATAAGTGCAGCTACAAATTTAATGCAGAACCAACTAAAATTCCATATGGATTTTTGAGAAACTTGATAGCTTGCTGTAAGTAGAATAATAAAAATAAGCTGTGAAAAGAAAAGAGGTAGGCCTTGCCCAGGCTATTAGTAGGATGTACTGCCCAACCATGGCAATGAAACAATATTGACAGAAAAACAGACATGGAATGCAGTGGAACAAATTAAAGAATTCAGGAACGTATATGCATATAGCATATTGGGTACCATACACATATGATAAAGATGATAGTGTTGGGAATCTGGCTCACTAAGTGAACAAAAATAATACTTCAGTCCCTACCTAATACCACATACAAGGGTACCTCTAGATGTTAAAAACCTGACTGTGAAAGGTAAAACTTTAAAGTTAGTAGTTGATAACATAAGAGAATATTTTTTGATAAGGTATTGAAAGATTTCTTAAACCCTAAAGCATAAAACTCCAAGGCAAATTTTTTTTGTAAGGCAAATTTTTAATAATATCAGAAATTTTTGAAAATTCTGTTCAAGGATAAAAGATTATGAACAAAGTTAACTGAAAGTTAACAGATTGGGTGATATTACAATGTCTAAAATTGACACAGAAGTAGTATCTAGAATACACCAGGATTTCTTGCAATTCAATAAATACAGAAACCCTAATAGGAAAAAGACGAAGGATATAAACAAGCATTTTACAGAAAAGTAAACCAACATGCTTACAAGCACATGAAGAGATGCTTAAGCAATTTAAAACAATAGTGAGATACCATTTTGCATTCATTAAACTGGCAAAAAATTAGAAAGCCATATAATGCCAAGTGTTGGCAGTAATGTAAAGCTCTAGGATCCTTTATTCCCTGCTGGTAAGTATGTAGACTGGTACAGCCTATCGAGAAAACAATCCTGTAATATTTTATAAAATATATTTACCCCTCTCTATGACCCAGAAATCCTGCTCTTGGGTTTACCTTTCAAAGAAATTCTCATTCAAGTCTATAAAGGGGCATCTAAATTTACCACAGTGTTGTTATAATGGCAAAGAATTGAAAGCATTCTGGGTGCCCATCCCTTGAACTGGACAGTTTCTACACACTATGCAGTGGTAGAGTACTATATTGCAGTAGAGAAATGGACTGGTTGTGTATGTAACAACATGAAGAGATTTTTAAAAGAGAGTTGTGTGAATTAAAAGTAAGCAGAATAATCAGCTTTATAGCAAGTATTTAATTAAAATTATTTGCACACAGCATATGAACAGAAGAGCACGCTTCACAGTTTAGTTGCAAATGGGATAGGATCAAGGAAAAGTGAAAAGACTATTTTTTTTAAAGGAGAAGAAGTGTTATTTCCTTTCTGTTCCCATCTAACTATAAAAGAGTCTAGATAGATTCATGTTTCAGTGACTTAAGTAATCTTTGTATAATTTCCTCACTTGGGGCATCTAATGCGCAGAAAACACCATCGCGTAATCACCCAGCCTCTGTATCATTTAGCTCAAGCATATAACTACAAGAAATGCAAAAGAACGAACAACATAGTCTGATGCCCTCTAGAACATCTAGAATTTGACAACAGCCTGTCTTAAAGCAAGTAAATGTTCTCCTCCCCCACACTGCTTTGCAGCAGACATGTCCAGAGAAAGCTTGCCAAACTTTACATAGTGACAAACGTCTTCCATCTGTCTGGCTTCTTGTTCTTGGAAGGTTTCTTGGCAATCAGGCCACACCTTCCTCGGGAAGATCTGTACATTGTGTGTGGAAAAAAATAAATAACTCAAGTTTGATTTTTAAAGAAGAGAAAGAACCTATAAATATAAAATGAAGTAAGGTCTGCCATCAGGGAAGTAAGGTCAATCAGGAGGAACATCTATATACAATCTTTGTATTTTGGGGGCTCCTCGAGGTGATACTACTTTCAAAATTAAGTGCAGCACATCTCTTAAAATTTCTAGGCTTTAGAATTTGATAATAGATGACTGTCCCTCTGAAAAATATATTTTGAGTCTGCTACTTTTATAGGGGTAGCTGACTAATGTCTCATTTTGTGGTTTTCTTCCACTGGGATGGTTTTGATCTTCATTTTATTTCAATTTTGAATAACAAAATTTATTTTATTTTATCAAACACATCCACAGTGTTCCTTGTATCACCTCTATCCTTTCTGAATGGGGTAGGATAATTCCTTGTCAGGGAACCCAGTACAAAGAGATCACCTATATTGATTCATTTTTTTTTTCAAGTAAGAATCCTATAAAAGAGGAAGTACTTTCTCATTTTCTAGATGAGGAAAAAAGGTTCAGAAAAGTTATATAATATGTCCAAATTCATATTTGTATGTCTAGGGAGGAAAAAATGACAAAGTGTATATGTCAAGGAAAATAAATGTTTAATGTGAATGCTGTAATCTGTCTTAAAATATAAAATAATGATCTCATACCTTTAGTTTCCTGTTGGTTTAATTAAAATGCCATTTATATTAGTGTTTGGCTATAGTAGCTCAATGAAAATACTTTTTTTATTAATCATTTCTTAAATTACTAAACTTGTCTCTTTTTTTTCTGTTGGCTCCTATTTATGTAGATTTTTCAAGTTAAATTACCCACCTGAATAATATGCCCAGTTTTTTTTCACTCTAAATGACTTTTTTCTAGACTCTAATATTCTATACAATAAAAAGTAGCTAAGTAAGGCCATAAAGTAAATAAAAAAAATGTTCCCGTTGAATTTAAAATAAGTAGCCTTGGTTAGGTACCCAATATGTGAACTAAATATAGGTTTTACTTGTATGCTTTGAACCCTATGTTTTAAGTTATCATTTACTGGGTGCTCATTATGTGTCAGACATTACGCTAGACACCCTTAAAACATCCTCACTGAAACAGTGTGGCTGATATTATTTCCCCAGTTTATAACTATTGCAATATCATTTTCCCTAAATAATAGGAAATTTGGGACCAAAAAGAGATGAAATGGGTTGCCTAAGGACACACACCTAACAAGGAAAAGAGCTGAATATGATGCGCATATCCTTGATAAGGGTAACAAGACTATCAGAAGACCTCAGAATGAATTCTTGTTCAAGTTGGTGAGTTGAGCTATATTTCTTTACCTCCACATCCAACTGTAATGACAAGTAAATAAATATAAAGGGAATGAGGCAAAATAACTGACCAGAGATTTGACATGATCTCTGGGATCATACTGATGATAAGCCGGAGTGGTGACAGCTGAGTCCAGGACATGAGCAGGAAAAGCCTGGAAGGGAGGTAAAAATTGCTCTTCCAGCAGACTTTTCAGAAAGATTTAAAGCTCAAAGTCAACTGGTATCAAGAACAGAAGTAGAAAATGAGGCAAACATCAAGGTGATGAATTGTAGGACATCCTTCAGTTACGCAAGTTGGCACACCTCTCCTTGTGTGCAGTAAGGGTAGTTTTTCCCAAACTGAAAACCAAGAATGATTCTGTATAGAGGAAAAGAAATACCTGGGAAGAGCTAAAACTTCTAAAATTGGCTATTAGTTCTCCCAGAGGTTTAGGGTGGGACAGAGACCACCAGCTTCCTTTTCAGACATCCTAAAGTGATTGAAGCCTGACAATCAATGAAGAGGTCTACTGAGGAACTAGGCCTAGACACCAGACACAAAGCTTCATGTCCCCTAGCTGTGTAGATTAACCTAGCCCTTCAGTCAGAAAATGGATGACTAAGGATCATATTTGAGATGACCAGGTAGCATAAGGAAGAACTGGTATGAAAAAGCAAAACAACCAAACCAGGAACAAACAGCAATAATTCAGGCAACAGAAGAAAATTTAATAAGTATTTTAATTTTCTCAAGGAGATTTAGGAAAATAAACATACAATTATGAAAAACAACCAGAGCAAGAAAGAGTTCATAGAAATTAAAAGAGACTTCCAAATGAAAACTAATTTACTAAAAAGGAAAAAAAATAAGAAAATTTCCTACAAGGGAAAGTAAAGAGCAAAAGATGAAAAAAATGAGAGGAAAGTTAAGAAATATGGAGATCAATCCAGAAAGTCAAATATCTAACTCTTAGAAGTTCCAGAAAGAGAAAAGGATAGGAGAAAGTCATTTTAAGCAATCACAAAAGAAATTTCTGAGTGGAAAAATCTAAAAGGGCCAACTAAGTGGTAAGGTTGATGAATAAAAAGAATCACATCTAAGCACATCATCATGAATATTCAGAACCCCAAGGGAGAAGAAAAGATCTTAAAAGTTTCTATGAAGAGAAAAGAAATACCTACAAAAGTGTAATAAATCAGGTTAATATCAAAATTTTTTAGCAGCATCAATGAATGCTGAAAACAATGTCTTTAAAATTCTGAGGGCAAAATGACTTTGAACCTATAACTCTGTATTCTGACAAACAATCAATCATGCACAAAGACATGTTTTCAGACATGGGAAGACTTAGAAATTTTACTTAGAAAGTACCTGAAATGCTTAGAAAGTATTTGAAATTATACTCCACAGGATGAAAAAATAAGAACTGTAGAAATAAGAGGACCTGTATTCAACACAGAGTTGGATTCAAAATTCCAATAATTTGGTAAGATTTCCATGATGGTTATTCTGCTGAAGACCTAAAGCAACTTGTACAAATTATTGTACAAGTTGGGACTTGTATTGTACTTATTGGGACTCCAACAAGAATGCCTTCAACAAAAATATGAAATTTTCTTTTAACAAATAGTGTGATTGATTAAAAAGTTAGATGGTCTTAGAAATAAGTAAAATATATGGATCTTTTTTATTTCTTTAACATGAAAAGGGAAAGCAGGTGGCAATTCCAAAGGCAGGGGAGCAATATGTGAAAAATCTCCACGCAACACATGTAAACTAAAGGTAGCATGGTTTTGAGCAGTTAGTCTAGAAAGAGATAATCCATTGGTCCTTGAAATTTGGAACATTCTGAATATGCACAGATTCAGTTATTCAAGGTTCATTTCTTAGGATCAACGAATAGACAAAGAACAGACTTTTTTTTGTTGTTTTTTTACTGCAGTGACAGGTTATGAATGCCATCATCTTCAATTATCTAAAAATACAGGAATAGAAAGAGAAGTAGGAGGATAAAGAAAGAAAAGTAAAAAATAGAAGATACTATTTAAAATTTATGGGTGTAAAAACGGAAGTAACCAGTAGAAAAATTAAAAATATAATTAATGAAACAAGGAAGAGAATAGGGAAAGGAAAAAATGAAATATAAACCAGCTAAATACCACATTTGTCACATTTTAGAAGCTAATGATTATTTTATTTCCTAAAACCCATAATCCCTATTTTCCAATGTCAATGTTCCTCATTAGAGATACATTCCTACCTATACTTCCTGTCATGCAAAGTCTACCTCCAAATTCAAATCCAAATAAATGTTTATGGTCTCTCTCCTTGCTCTTCTAATCTCAAGTCCATGCCTAATGCCTCTCACTGGCAGTTTTTCAGGCAGTCCCTGACCTCTACATCTTAGACCTCAGCATAAAGGACAACAAAGAATGTCAGGAAATGGCAAATGACAAGACCTGCCAGCTACCAGCTTGAGAGAAGTCAGGGACCTGCAGGATGTCATTCCAGGCATGCTGGTGAGGGAAAAAAAAAAGTGCTTTGCCGGTGAGTTAACCTGCTGTGCCTCTGCCCTTATTCTCCTGCTGTCTGTGTCTAGAAAATGCTTCTCTTACAGGTTTGAGCCAGGGAGCAAGAAAAGCACCCAATTTATTTTTGCAATAAATTTTGGATTTTTGATTTCTACCTCCCTTGCCTCTCATATTCCAATTTATTCATTCACATTTGAGAATGGAGCAACTAGAACTAGCTTATTCTCTGACTGAAATCTCATCAGAGAGACTGGAAAACTCAAGCTTTTAGAGCTAAAGAAGGCTGTGGCAAGAAGGCCAAGACTGAAAGGAAGAAACAGAAAAAGGCACCAAAATAAAATAAGAATACTACGATAAAACCACCCAAGGGAAAACAGTGAAAATGTATCCACAATTTACAGATCACTATGGGGTAGAATTTTTTTTTTTAATTTTATTAATTTATTTGAGAGAGGGACAGAGAGTATGAGCAGGGGGTAGGGGCAGAGGGTGAGGGAGAAGCAGACTCCCCACTGAGCAGGGAACCCGAGGTAGGGCTGGATCCCAGGATCCTGAGATCATGACCTGAGCCGAAGGCAGACACTTAACCAACTGAGCCACCCAGGTGCCCGTGGGGTAGAAATTTTTAAAATTCTTAGTATGTTTCTATATTACCACAATATTTTAACAACTTATTGAACATCTGCATATCTTACTCATCTTCTATCTCATTACCCACCTCTTAGTACATTCCAGTAATTCTTTCTATTCTTGAAGCTTTTCTACTCTATTCTATTTCTATTCTTGAAGGTCATCCCTGCCTCAAGCCTTTGTTACTACTGTTTCATATTTGGAATATGATTACCCCAGCTTGTTCCACAGCTGTTCTTTCTTATCCTTCATTTCTTAACTCAAAGGTCTTTCCTGACCACCCTACTTAATGAAACTCACCTTACCTCTCAGCTATTTATCTCATTATCTACTCCTATCCTTATAGCACTTGTTTCTATCAAAAATTATTTATTATATTTGTTTTGCTTGCTAATCATCTATCTACCCCTACCCCCACAAGAAATATCCATGAGGACAGGAGTTTTTATCTGTCATTTTCACTATTATATCCCCAGCATCTATAGTCCTAGCCGGGCACATGTTATATGCTCTATAATGTTTCCTAAAAAAAATAGTACATTCCATACATTATCCTAAACTCTTTAGATATGTGATTGTTTACTCTCTACAACAATGAGAGATACTCTACACCCTTTCAAGATGCAGACACGGAAAGAGTTAAGGGACTTGCCCAGTGTCACGCAGTAAGCAAAAGTGGAAGTTTGTGGATTCAGATGTAGGTTTGTAATCCCAAAATCCTTCCTCCTAGCCATACTGCGTCCCTGGAATATGCAAGGAAATTTCAAGAGCCACTGAATGTGGGAAGTCATAAAATGTGATCCTTGCATTTGAAGACCATGGAGAACTAGTTGGGCAAAATAGGACTTTTACATAAAGGGACAAACAAATAATAATAACAAGAAGCAGCTGCTTTCATGATAGCCTCTATCTTAAAGGTGTGAAAACAAAGAACCTGAAATAAAGAGAGGGAGATACAACGTAATAGTGGCCCACCATTCCAAGGCTCGGTACCTGCGATCTCTCAGCCTTCATAAAAAAACGTGCTATCCATTCTATCGTTACCAATAGGATCATTCACAATACTGGATTACCAAATTCTGGGGGTCTTGAAAGCTGAAGGTGTTAAACATCTACAGTTTTTAATTTTTATTCTTAAAATCTTGGGAATGGATTACATATGTTACAACATTATTAAACACTACTTGCTTCTTCCCAAGTTTGTGCTAAAAGACCAATTACTTCTGAATTATAAAGACTTTGTATTTAATATAGACTTCTGAACCTATCCTCAGATTATCTCATTCACATGGTCTGGGGGGGGGCACACCTAGGAACGTATTATCAGGCTTTCCAGGTGATCCTAATAATCAGCCATGTTTGAGATCAGTGAATAATGAATATAAATTAACCTTTACTTGATGACTCGAGGTGTCTTTATTTGTGCCTATGATTTGTGCAAGTGACAGTTACTTCCCTGGGTCTCAATTTCCTCACCTGTAAAAGTTACAATAAATTGGATTGTATGATCTCTAAAATCCTGTTGACTTCTAAAATTCTAATTCTGCAAAAAGGAGCTTTCCCAGGACACTGACTAAAACTTTCTTCTTTAAAGAATGCCCCACCACCCCCACACACATATTTTCTTTTCAAAATGCATCTCTTATTGAGAAACTTCAAATATAAGACATGTAACCACAGAAATAGTAAAACCATGTTAATAACAAATTCTGCAAATAGTCTGCCAAGTTTTTCTTTCTGAGCCCTGATGACATATAAGTGTAAATTCATATTACATTGATCCATCAAAAATTTCCAGTTCTCATTTGTATCAGGTTCTATATATGAAACAATCTGACATTCCAAACAAGCAAATGAATAAACAGAAATGTGATCTGACAGACTCATACGCACATATACATATATATACATATACATACAGAACCTTTGAAGTAAATAGCCCCAGAATAACATGTTTATATGACTCTCTCTACACCAGCAGCTTTCAACCAAAGGTATTTTTGCCCTCAAGGTGATATTTGGCTATGTTTTTAGACATTTTTGATTATCACAGTGGGCAAGGAGGTTGCTAGTAGGAGTACAGAGGTGCTGCTAAACATCTAGTAGGAGTCCAGAGGTGCTGCTAAACATCTTAAAACAAACAAAACAGCCCCCACAACAAAGGATTATCTGGCTGAAATGTCAATAAAGTCCAGGTTGAGAAACCCTGCTCTATGCAATGGTCTTAGGCATCAAATAAGGGAAAGTCAAACCCTTCACTCAGGCAGCTAACTAGAAAAAAGAAAAAAACACTTGCCTCCACAGTTCCATTTAAGTCTCTTTAACCAAAACTAGTTACTGACTACACCATGAAGTGTTTATTTCCACCCTGAAACTTCTAAGCCCTGTAGAAAACAAAGAGCTACGTCTTCCTATTTTGGGTCTATAAGTAGTCTTTTATTCTCACTGTCCTAGGCATTTTCCTGCAGAGTGAGTGAAATCCTTCACCAGATGGTGGGGAAAGATTTTGATAATCCTTACTCCACCTAATCTGAAAATAAAAGTTTCTGCAACTTCTGGCCTAGTATTTTGTATATTTCACATACATTGAAAAGAAATGGAGGGGAGGGTACCTGGCTGGCTCAGCTGGTGGAGCAGGCAACTCTTGATCTCAGGGTTGTGAGTTCAAGCCCCACATTAGGTGTAGAGATTACTTAGAAATAAAATCTTAAGGAAAAAAAATGTTCCATGTTTTAGGATAGCTTGTCTTTTTAAACAAAATTATTATGAAGACAAATAGCAATCTAATTTGCATGTAGTAGTGATGGTCTAGATTTTGTCTAGATATGCAGATTTTGCTGCATCTTGATAACTTGCAGATAATAATAGAACTTTATAGTTGGAGAGATCAAGATCTTGGAATTTATTATCTCATTTCTTAATACCATAAAAGTAATCAAATATAAGATCCCATTAATGAAAATATACGATATTAAATTGTATACCTTTAAAAGGAAATGTATGTCAATTGAAAATGACATGCTCTCAATCATAAGACAGATCTCAAGTTAAGAGACATCAAAATGGGGCAAAAGCGCAGCTTAGAATTGGTAAAATACATTATTCTATACCATATTGCCTTTTACTCTTTCTCAGACAAAAGCCATGTGTCATATTATTTTATGAAGTTTCTTCCATACTCTGGTTTCTCTTCAGATCACATAAATCTCTTGCCTTTTTCTATGAAAGTTCTTCCATAATAATGTAAAGAGGCATACCCATGGGACAAAACACATAAATGGTGAGAAAACTAAGTTAAAGAAATGAACCAAAATCTTATGTAATTCTAAGTTTCCTTTTAAATTATAGATGCACTGCATACTTTGCTAATTAGACAAGTTTTTAAAAATTTTATGTTGTCTTACTGTAGTTACAGTTTTTAACTGGGAGAAGTTATAACAGGTATTATAATGAACAAAAATAACCTGGATTTCAATTAATTAGAAGTAATAATTAACCATGTAAAAGAGAGAGAGAGATTGCCTTCTTTGACAGAAAGGTGGATAATTTTTGCTTGGAAAATGATCTTGGGGTCAGACCATTTAAGCTAATTCTGTGTTTTCTATAAATTCTACCTATAATGAAGGTGATAAAACTAGATATATCCTGTAATTGCTTTGAGGCACTATAATACCTTTTGATACCAAAAAAAGAAAGTTTGTCATGGCTCCTATACTAAGCTTGGCATTGTAGAAAACGGTGGGGAGGAACCTGAGAAAGACTTCTAACAGAAGTATTTCACAGAACAACCTATCCACCTAAATATTTTTATAGGTTTTTTTTTCCCTGAAGGAGAAAAGACTTGTTGGATGAGTAAATGCCCAGAAAAAGTAGAAAATTATACATAGGAATGGTTTTTTAACTAAAAGCTGAAAAGCAAATAAGGCTAAAAGAGCAGGAGAACAAACTCCCCCCGCCCACGCACACACCCTAGTGCATACGCCAAAGCTGTGGACAAGCGCTTAATAACACTGTTGGCTGCAAACCCTCCAGGCAGAGCCTCAGTACAGTGTGCTGCCTGCTTGTGCATAGTGGCCATCAAGCTGCCAAAGGTATCAAAATCCCAGGGTGCTGTCTCAGTAATTCTGCTAAAATAACCCTGTAAATACCAATCCAGAACTGAAGAGAGAAAACAAACAGGGCCCTAATGCTTCAGTACCAACCAAGTGCAAACTAAGGTCAACAACCTACTCCTTGGCATTGCAATATGTTACAATATAGTCATAAAGCACAATGTTTGTTGGAAAAGGGTAGCCATAAAACCCTGAACAGTGGACAACCAACTACTGCCTTTCTGAAATTGAAAGTAAACTCTGACTTATCTAGCAGTTGAGGCTATGGAATCAGTAATGAGGGCATCAGTTCCCCCTCCAGAGGGCAGCCATATACTCTCGTTATTTATTTAGCAGCCTCAGAAATCCCAGTTCTGCTTCCAGTTGCACCTTCTACAAAATGGCAAGTAATGCGGTGCTACTGCTGCACCACAATAAATAGCCCTTTCTGAAATGTTAAAATTAGCCAACTACACAAGTGAATTGAAAGTAGGTTTTTGTTAAGAGTAGGCAAGGAGCTTCAAAATGCCTGAACATTGGTTATCTTGAGGGAAGTTACACAGGTATACTGACGCCCCCTGTTAGAAACCTGCAAAATAGCTTCATGTTGCCTTTAAGTAAAATCGGGATCTTTCAAGATCTGGAATATCAGATCATGTTTATTCTTATTTTGAAATGGCATTCCCTGCCCTCCAAAAAAAAGAGAGAGAGATAAATAAATAAATAAATAAATGTCTCATTTACACTAGCATATATACTTAACTTAGTATACATCCAAAGGGCTTTCTCTAAATATCCTATGAATAAATGACTATGATAAAAACATACATTGAACATATATGAACATGATCTGCATTTAAATAAAAATATATTAACTATTTTCAGTATTATAATCAAATAAAAGTTCAAAAGTTAAAGTAATATGTTCAGTTAGGTACATAATTATAGACTTTTAGGGTTATAAGGAGCCCTACAGGTCACCTAAGACCAACTCCCTCAATTTAGAGATAAAGAAACAGGATTAGAGGGAGCCTGCTTCCTCCTCTCTCTCTGCCTGCCTCTCTGCCTACTTGTGATCTCTCTCTGTCAAATAAATAAATAAAATCTTTAAAAAAAAAAAAAAAGAAAGAAACAGGATTAGAAAGGCAGCCACTGCCCAGGAGTCAAAGAAAAAATCCAGCAGGTGCCAGCATCTCTCTCCAAGACCCATGTTTCCACCCTGATCCACTGTCATTATAAATCTTCACAATAATTAGGGATGAAACAAAACCATCATATAAATTATAAATGACTATTAGTCACATGACTTTAATTCAGCTAAGCTGAGAAAGTTTATGTCTGAGGTATTTGGGAAGCCAGAAGCTACAATACAAAATACTTACTGAACTTTCTGTGTGATCCCAATTCTTCATTTGGTCATTACAGAATCCCAAAGGAGATGTACTTTACTAGTCACAGTTTACCGATGAAGTAATGGAGACTCAAAAACCTCAACCGCAGAAGTTCATCTAAAAACTCTTTGATCTATAACCCAGGTAAGCCCCTCTGTGCTGCTTCTGTGGGTAACCTCCGAACCACTATCTTACTCGCAAGAGAGACAGAGGATATGTTTAGCTTGGAGCAAGATGGTTATTTCCCTTATACTGTGAAGTGCCTTCTTCTGTTGAAAGCAGAGATCTGTTCCAGAATCGCTGGGGAGTTGTATGTGAAGGAGAGGGAGTAAAATGACCCCTCAGAAGTCAGCAAATCAGTGACATCGATGTTTGTTGCATTAGTTTCTAAAAAGGGATTTCCACACTATTGTGATCTTTCCTTCATTGCCCTATTGCCTTTTTTTTTTTTTTTACCAACACCAAGTCTGACATTCACATGGATTCCTCTTCCTGTGCATGTTACTCCCCCAGCAGTCTCATTTCCACAATGTACTGCATTTATGTGTATCCGCTCTGTTTCCAAACCCTACTTGTTGACAATTTGGATAGACATTTTAAGACTGTGTAGAACAAAGGGTTATTATAAAGGTATTTGGATAGCATCAGGTGCATTCCCATTAATTATGGAGAAGCTGATTTCCAGACAGGTAATACAGCTAGTCAGAGACAAAACTGAGACTTGAGGCAAAGTTCTGTCAAGTCTAATACTCTTCCTACTACACAACATACTTGGTTGTATGATTGGTCTAAAAATAATAAACACATATGACTTATTTGGGCCAAATATATTATCTCAAGTCAATACCATGTTATATTTTTTAATAACAAGGTGAAAACAAGGATGGCAATCAAGAGATTGCAGCATAGGGTAGTAGAAAGACAATATAAGCTTCACAGCAGGATATATCTAAATTTGATTTGGGATCCCTAATTTACTAGCTGTGTTACGTTGGACAGGTTGCTGAACTTTTCTGAAGCTGTCACTACCTGAGAGTACAAAGAATTAGATGCAGTGGTATATATAAAGCATGTGACATATAGTAGGTGCTAAGTTTCCATTAATTCTAACCTACCACAAAAGAGCTATGCCACACTAGCAAGTTCCTTTAGCCCTCTGGGTCTCGTTCCCTTCATTGCAAATTGAGAAGATGAAAGAAACCAAATGAACTCCTATGTCCCTTTTAGCTCTTCAAAAAATAATGAGTTCCCAAAGGTTCCTTTACCCTAATTTAAATTCAGCAGTTAAGTACCTTATATCCATCCTAAGCACTGAACAGTACCAACTATCAACAGGAAGATATCTATGATTTCAGCAAAATGGGATCCAACTCCATATCACTTTAAGTTCCACAAAGAAAAATAACTATGCAAAACCAAAGGATTTCACAAACCTAATGTAAAAAATATAAACAACTGAGTGTATACATTAAATTACTACTCTCTCTTTTGCAGAGTTGAAAGATAAGAATTAAAATGTTTATACTATATAACAAAACATCTAAGAGACACTTGGTTAGAGCAAGTAATGCCATTAAAAAAAATGAGTAATACATTTCTCTTCCTATGTGAGTCTTTTTTTAAAATATTTATTTATTTCTTTATGATTTTGTGGGGGAGGAGCAGTGGGAGAGTCAAGCAGACTCCCTGCTGAACGCAGAGCCCAACACAAGGCTCAATCCCAGAACCCTGAGATTATGACCTGAGTGAAAGCAACAGTGGGGGAGGCCCAATGGACTGAGCCACCCAGGCGTCCGCCAATTTGAGTCTTAAACAAGTCTTTGAATTTAAAATACTTGTGTCATTTGGGAACCAAGGGGAATAAAATTTACCCTAAGAAGTATTTTACAGAGATAAACATTAATATAAGAAGATGGTTAACCACGTTCTCACCTGACTTCTGAATCTCATGTTTGGGATTTATGTTCCGTAAAATAAAATATAATTTTTTTAAAGATTTTATTTATTTGACAGAGAGAGATCACAAGTAGAGAGAGAGAGGAGGAAGCAGGCTCACTGCCTTGCAGACAGCCCGATGTGGGCCTCGATCCCAGGACCCTGAGATCATAACCTGAGCTGAAGGCAGAGGCCCAACCCACTGAGCCACCCAGGCAGCCCCAAATAAAATATAATTTAAATGCTTGAATCTTATAAGTGAGACCTGAGAAAATACTAACTGATCTTAAGTGAAAATTTTAACTACAAAGTTTTTCCTTTTCTCCTCCATAAGAAAATTATTATCAATGGGTTTTTCATTACAGATAAGGCTTTTTGCAAATAACATTGTGGAGGTTCAAAATACATTTAAAATCATATGTAGAGGGGCGCCTGGGTGGCCCAGTGGGTTAAAGTCTCTGCCTTCGGCTCAGGTCATGATCCCAGAGTCCTGGGATCAAGCCCCACGTTGGGCTCTTTGCTCAGCGGGGGGCCTGCTTCTTCCTCTCTCTGCCTGCCTCTCTGCCTACTTGTGATCTCTGTCTGTCAAATAAATAAATAAAATCCTTAAAAAAAAAACCTTTGTAGAACTCTTAATCATGGTTTTCCAAAAATTCATTTGAGGTTTGCCCTGTACTGTGCCTGTACAGTATTATTGACTTACAGAATTTTAGAGTGTACATCTTAGATCATAAAACACCACCACCAACAACAACAAAAAAAAATCTTTGCCTTATAGGAGTATGAAGAGACAGGAAAGACTCATTTAGATATTATCTCCAGTGTATGAAATAAACTATATAGTTTTGTTTTGTTTTTTATAAAGATTTTGTTTATTTATTTGACAGACAGAGAGAGATCACAAGTAGGCAGAGAGGCAGGCAGAGAGAGAGGAGGAAGCAGGTTCCCTGCTGAGCAGAGAGCCCGATGTGGGGCTCCATCCCAGGACCCTGGGATCACGACCTGAGCTGAAGGCAGAGGCTTTAACCCACTGAGCCACCCAGGCGTCCCTATATAGTTTTTTTTTTTTTTAATTCAACAGCTGTGTTCTATGAGCTGATGTTTTTGTCCTGTATAGAGATGAAGAGTAAACTCTTTGCATTGTATGCAAGGTTCTGAGAGCCACAGAAATATGATTTAGGTCTATATGTATCAAGCATAGTGTGAACCAGAGATAGAAGGCCTGGATCCTGTTTTAGTCATTACTATAAAATTGATTTGTGATTTGGACAAGTCACTTCACTTTTTTGGTTTTGTCTGTTTACCTGTGAAACAACAGGAGAACCATCTGATCTCTTTAAGATTTCTTGTAGTTCCTATAATTTACATCTGTGCAAATCCTCAGTGCAGCATTTGGGGGGCATGAGACATGGGGCAAAGACATTCACAGGAGTGCACTTATTCTGCTCTCTATACTTATACTGCCAGGACGAAACAGCTTTGCAGAGAGCCAAATACTAAATAGCCTGGTGTCGTGCCGTGGCTAAAGAACACCATTGATGACTATGAAAGCACTTAAAGAAATTCAGCCAGAGGAAACAAACTACTTTCTGAATGTAGTCCAAAAAATAGGTAGGGGGCGTGTAAGCCCTCGCAACCTCAGACCCTTTATGTCCTTGGCCTTTCATCTTGGCTGGCAGAAGACACTGAGTTTTCTTAGGTGACTCATGCTTTCTTAGCCTTAAGAGAAATTATTCTGAAAATGAGTGGTTCTCCTCCCTGGTCCCACATCTGACCCTTAAAAATACATGTATTTTTATGTATCAGCTGTACGATATGCAGCATTCTTAGAACACCTTCATAAAACAGAGTTCAGCAGAGTGGTTAAAAGTATGAAATGGGCCCAAATCCTGGCTCTACTACTTACCTGCTATGAAATCTCAGGAAAAAGGCTTAGCCTCTCCCTGCTTCAGGTTCCTTTTCTGTAAAATAGGGAAACTAATAAAACCTAACTCATGGAGCTGTGAAAATTAAGCAAGATAATGCATACAAAGCAGTTACCGTAGAATCTGACAAGGTAACTGTAACAGATACGTAGATAGATGATAGATAGATAGATGGATAGATAGATACACAGACAGATAACAGATAGATTGATCCTGGGAACTGGGTCTCCCTAAAAGGACTTATCCGAAGGCCACAAACAATTTGTTAGCAGTGAATGGCATCTGCTGATCTTTCCTCTTCTGAGCAAACAATATGGCAAAGACTCAAAGCCTGGCTCAGCTCTTACTAATAGGATCCTGCAGAAATCAGGAGGAAATGAGATTATCCTGAAAGTAGGAAAGAGTTACTCTCATTTAAGACAAGGTCTTTAAAAGCAATAGAAACATATGCAGACATGCACACACACACACACACACACACACACACACACACACACTTAACATAGTCATATAGAATCAGAAAAAGGGGTTGTTTTCTGTATTTGCCTTTTCAAGTGTTGCTGGCATTAAAAGCTACCGAATTTTACTGCTAGATGGCTCCCTGGAGACCATCTAGTTCAACTCCCTCACTTGGTAGATAAGTAGCTGAGGCCCGGAGAAGTTAAGCAACTTACTGGGGGTCATCCAGCTGTAAACGACAGTACCAAGACAAGCTTTCTGATCTCCCCTTTTGCCCACCCAGTACTCAGCCTGGTATCTTTCACGAGCTTGGCAACCTGTCCTTGTTGTGCCAAATAGAGCATGAAGGCACGTGCGCATGCCTACACACACACACACACACACACACACACACACGGTTCTCACTTTTGCTTAAGTTCCCCGAAAGTACAGCAGCAACCTCAACCACCAAGGTCTTGCCAGAGCCTCCCATCAGGGAAATTGAGGAGGATCCCACTCAATCCATGGCCCTCTCTCAGGCTGTCCTTGGAGTTTCTACTCTCCCCTTTCTGTTCCTTCCTCACATCCATTCTTCAGTGCTATTTCTTAGACGTTCCTCACCAAAAAGATCAGGCATTTCCCAGGACAGAAGTGACCCGCGCTAACTTGTAAACTCTTCATCTCCCCACGAATGCTAGACCTTTAGACAGGAAACACAGAGGAACTGTGATTAAATTTCGAACAAGCTCCCCAAGCGAATTCAGTCAGAACTAATCCTCCCCTCCCTCAGATAACTTGGCCAGGTTCATTGATAAAATGCGTGACCAGGTGAAGGACTGGAGAGCCCTCAGGTATGCCTGACACAGAGAACAGGAGGAAGAGGGGAAGGAAAGAAGACTGGAGGGAGATGGTAGGAGAACACTAACCGCACTGTAAAGTGTGGGTCCTGGAAACAGCTATGCTGCGGAGACTGACTCACTGCTAAGGGGACAGAACTACAGAGGGGACGCGCTGTTTTAATCACACCCCCTCTGGTAACTGACTAACAGCAGACTGGTGTGCCGAACTACACACATAGGAAGCAGGAAGAGACTACCCCTAAGTGGCAGAAGCGAGGAACTCTGTCTTTTTGCTCTCTTTTCTCTTTTCTCTCATCCCATTGTTGGCCACTCTGCCTGGCAGCACACCCGGAGCTCTCCAGCTTCCCTCCAATCACCCCCGGACGGGGAACTCCCCTCCCTGATCTCCTGAGGCTTGAAAAGAAGTCTAGGGCATCAGAGATTTCTCTCCGCTCTGCCAAATGCTCCCCAATTCCCTGACCCTTGCAGGGAAACTGATCTGAGAGAAGCTTTCACTGAGCTGACAGAGGTTAGGGCGCTTCTTGTCCCTAAGCACAGGCGCCTGTGAAAGGTGTCCCCCAGCCTGGGTCTCTGCTGTGAGTGTGGGCAGCGTTAAGTGTCACAGCCAAGTGTTCCTTCCCCAACGAGAAACCGGAAGGAGGTTTTTTTTGCCTTTTTTCCACTCCCTACCTGAATTCCGGGACCAGGTTAGGCTGCAACCCGTAGAAAGCAGCGGAGAGAGTGACCAGCCACCCGGGCTTGTAACTCCCGTTCTCGCACTCCAGATAAGGCGGAGACCACTTGACGTGGCTCTTGTCCCCGCCAAGTCCGTCCCTGCGCCGCCAGCTATGGCCCAGGCTCCGGGGGCCCTGATTAGAGCCTCGGCGGTGTAAGTGGGTCCTCCACTTGCGCCGCAGGCCGTGGAACCACTCCGTCTCCAGCGTGGCGTTGGCCAAGTGGTGTGCCGAGGAGGACAGATCTTGGAGCAGGATGCGACTCTCTTCGCGGGTGGCCTGGAGGAAAACCTGCGGGGCCGGCGCGGACAGCGACTCGGTGCTGAAGGTGATGGCTGCCCGGGAAATGCTGGGTTCGCCCTCCAGGAGACTCCGCACCAGTGCCTGGTACCACTCCAGGTCGTCCTGCAAGTTCTGCTCCCGCGACTTATTGCTCTGCAGCATCATGTTGAGGAAGTTAGTGGCGTGTGTCAGCGTGTCCAGCGCCCCGTGCAAGGAGGGATGGGAGCTGGCTAGGGCTGACGACTTCCCTGGCAGGCCCGCCAACTCGTAGCGGCCGGAGCAGTTGGCTCGCTTCAGCTGGTGGGAGTCCCCGGTGTAGAGGTAAGAGGCCACGTCCATGGGCACCTCCTCGGCGAGTTTCTGCGCCAAGATGGTGCCGTCGGTGGAGCGGCTCCAGGGAGCTGAGGGGTCCGAGGCAGAGGCTCGAGCCGGCTGCTGGGCGTGCTGCTTCAGCCTCAGAGTTCTCTCTCGAGGGGAATCCAGCCGTCCCGGAGGGTCGCGGCCGGTGCTAACAGTTCCCAATCCCAGATGAGCAAGCAGGAGGCAGAAGAGTAAGGGATAAGCCATGGCTCCCATCTGCTTCGCAGAGACGAAAGGAGGTAACGGGAGACACTTTTTAAAATTTGGTCGTCAATTTATCAAAGTAAGACTTTTACTAGGAGTCGGCCGCCTTCTCCAAATGGCACCCAGTCGAAAGGGACTTCAAAATAAGAATGTTTCGGAATTGGCCCGGCTGGCTGAGCTACCGTCACAGGAAATCAAATCACCTGTGGCAACGCTGGCTGCACCCGCTCCATAATGGGTCGGCTCGGGATTACGCACCTCACAGCCTTGAGCCGAACAGGTTACATCCCCTCTCGCTCCCGGCGGCTATAGTTAGCCTGCTTACGTCTTTCTGCTCAGCAGCTTCCACCGCCGCGCTCATTGAGGTGTGTTCGAGAGCTGCTGCTGCTGCTGCTGCCGCGGCGGCCGCCAAAGACGCTGCTCCATCATCTCACCCGTGGCAGGTCGTTCCCGCCTCCCGGCTCTGGCTCCTCCTCGTTCGCTTCGCCTGGAGGCGCGGAGTGCGCGCACACAGATCCGCTCCGCGAGCGCAGGACTGAGTCCCAAAGAGCGGAGATTCCTTTTAAGACGTGGTCTCTCTGGAGTTTATAGGACCAGGCAACTGGTTCATGGGAGCCCTCAGGTTTGGCCACGAACCACACTCCTGTCTCCCCCTGCTCTGGAGGAAAGCCTGTTTAAAGAGGCAGCTTGGCCGCAACCAAACCCTTGAGGGGCGGCTTCAAGCCGTCTTCTTCCCTGTTTGGTCGGCTCCTCTGTCAATCAGCCGACTGCCATTTGTTGGGCTGGGGCGGGAGCTGTCCAGTGCTGAACCCGAGGCGGCACGGAGGAGGCGCAGGAGGAGGCGGTGGCTCGGGATGCAGCAGCACCGAGTCCTTTCACCCACTCGCGTTCCCTGATGACTCGGAAACCTGAGGGGGTGGGGGTGGGGTGGGCGGGAGTGAAGGGAGAAGCAGAGCGTTTGTGGCTCAGAGCGAAGGAAACTTGGACGTACTGAGGAGGAGGGTGTTGGCGTCTTGCATGCTTAGCTAAATCAGCCTTTTCTTTTGCCTGGAAAAGAGGGAGAAAGGAGTTTTCATTCCTGACTTAAATCGAAGGGGGGGGGGGGACGTAGGATGGAGACGTGTCCTCCCGAGCATCTGCTCATTTTAGGCAAATTATCAAATCCTCCTCCTTATTGTCGGTTAAAGAAATGATTAAAAGCTACTTGCAAGGTCTTAGCTATGAGGGAGTAATGGAGACATCTACCGGCTGAGCTTCGAGAAAAAAAAAATGCTATATTTAAGGAACCTTTGCCTGAAAGGGGGCCAGGACAGAGGGGATGTGAAAGTGTATGCAAGTGAATATGTGAACGGAGAGACATGTGCCAGAGGTGGGACTCAGATGTGAGAGAATGAGAATGACTGAGTCTGTGTTGACTGAACAGGGAAGTCATTCTGACTGGGAGTTTTTAGAGTTAATAGATATGAGAACCAAGACATCGAGTTAACTACAGGTTGGGATACCCCAGCAAAAGAAATAAGAGATACAGAATAATATTCATGTATTATAATAATAATAAGCTGAATAATATGTGACCCCCCCCCCATTACTGGGAAATCCCTCAACAAAGTCTAATCGTTTTATTTGAAATTTTAAGGATGTCTTCTGATCCTCAGAAAATACTAATTACTACTGGATATGTAGTGTTTTATGGATCTCTACTTCCCATAGGCATCTCTGTTGTCAAATTCCCCAAGAAAGATAATCCCAAATTTACTTCAGTTCCTAACCAACAAAAATGGCAATAATGGCATTCTGGGATCGCACTGCTTAGATTTACTTTATCATTTCATTTCATCCTCCCTATTGAGAAAATACCTGAGCACTGAAATGTAAGTTCCAAAGAAAAAAAGAGGTTGTCTGTATTGGTCACTGTAAGGGCGCCTGGGGTGGCTGTCACTAAGCATCTGCCTTCGACACAGGTCATCATCCCAGGGTCCTGGGATCAAGCCCCCGCATCAGGCTCCGTGCTCAGCAGGAAGCTTGCTTCTCCCTCTCCCACTCCCCCAGCTTGTGTTCTCTCTCTCACTGTCTCTTTGTCAAATAAATAAATATCATCTGTATTGGTCACTGTAGTATCCTGAGCGCTTAGAACTCACAGAACTGCCTAGTACATAGTAGGTTCTCACTAAATATTTGATAAATTAATGAATGAACCAGAAGATCGTAATGATGAAGCTAATTATTTCTAAATCCACGTGCTTACCTAAGAAGAAAAGTTTGCCCAATAGGTCAATGACAAGGACTTTTAGAATGAGACCGAGTAACAAGTTTTCCAAACTATAGCACATGATCGCCAAGTGAAATTTTATACTTATGCAAAGAATGCTTACTAGATTTATACTTATTTACAAGTAGATTTCATGTTCATATCCGACTTCTGTTTAAAATTTGCTTTGCAGTGTATACTCCTTTGCTAAATAAATGCCACCCTGGTTTAATGCTCTACTGTAGCACACGTGGCAGTAGTAACAGGAGTTTGTTTGCTTAATTTATCAGAGTATATAATAAGTTCTTCAATCTATATAACAAGCTAAGGATTGAAATGTAATTTCCTCATTAATTGATATTCTTAGAAAACATAAAATTTATTAACAGTTCTTTAAAATTGTCCAGTATGGGATTTTTTTAAAAAGAGGATATAATCTTATTAGTATGCCCCTCTATAAGTAATTCAATGACTGAACATAATAAAAGATTTGGGTTCTGGTACCAGCATTCTCCTAAACAAGATTTATGATCACTGGCAGACATTTAAAGTTTCCAGGTCTTGGGACACAAATTGGTCTTCATGACTTAACACTGAAGGAATACTGAATGGTACCTAAGCCACTCTCCAGAGGTACCAGCCCTCCCCTAGCTAATATCTGTCAAGAGAAGAGCACACTATGAAAGGCTTTTGGAATTTTAGCATTCCCTTCAGTGGCTCACCCTCAGTCTATACTGTCAAATAACTGAGGTAGACTAGTTGGGTCTAGAACAATGCCAAAAATAGAAATATAATGTGAGCTACAAATGTGATTCATACATATAATCTTAAATGTTCCAGTAGCACATTTAAAAAGTAAAAAAAAAGTAAAATTATTTTTAATAATGTATTTTATTTGACCCAATATATCCAAAATAATATTTCAATAAGTAAATAATTGAACAATTATTAGTGAGATATTTTACATTTTTATACAAAATATTCAAAATCCAATGTATATTTTACACCTACAACACAGGGCATTTCCCACTAGCGACATCTCCAGTGTGACCAGAGGCTACCATAGAATACAGGCTCAATCAAGAAGATAGCACATTGTGGTCTTGAATGTTCTAGAAACCTAAGTACACACAAGATTGAGATAAGGAGTCCTGGTCCATTTAATAGGTCTGGAGTCAAGGTAGCTGAGTAGTAGACGACCCTTTGTCAATGTCAGCATCCATCAATGAAGGAAATAATCCAAAAGAGGTTTTTATAAGAGACCAAGATTTAACACATCCTCATACACCTCTAAACAAATCACAAGATTCCACACCAGCTCACAAAGACATATTCATTCAACAGATGCTGATTGAGGTTCTACTCCATATCGGGCATTAGGGTTGCTATTGGGGCAAACTAAACACATCTTCTGCGTAATAGACACATGGATCTTACAATCAACTGTGTAGAGACAGACATAATAAAAAGAGAAAACAAACTTAAAAAATTACATACAGTGGTAAGTGCCATGAAGAAATAAACACTGTAGAGATCTGAAGGGGCACATGCACCCGAATGTTTATAGCAGCAATGTCCACAATAGCCAAACTATGGAAAGAACCTAGAAGTCCATCAACAGATGAATGGATAAAGAAGATGTGGTATATACATACAATGGAATACTATGCAGCCATCAAAAGAAATGAAATCTTGCCATTTGCAACGATGTGGATGGAACTTGAGGGTATTATGGTGAGCGAATTAAGTCAATCAGAGAAAGACAATTATCATATGATCTCCCTGATATGAAGAATTTGAGAGGCAATGTGGAGGGTTTGGGGGGTAGGGAAGGAAAAAATGAAACAAGATGGGATCGGGAGGGAGATAAACCATAAGAGACTCTTAATCTCACAAAACAAACTGAGGGTTGCCGGGGGGAGGGGCGTAGGGCGAGGGTGGTTGGGTTATGGACATTAGGGATGGTATGTGCTATGGTGAGTGCTGTGAAGTGTGTAAACCTGGCTATTCACAGACCTGTACCCCTGGGGCTAATTAATACATTTTATGTTAATAAAAATAAAATTAAAAAAAAAATAAACACTGTAGAGTGATAAAAACTACAGTGTATGGAGACAGGAACCTTCTTATATAAAGAGATAAAGAAAAGAAAAACTTCTATGAAAAGGTAACAATTGAGCTGAGACTTCAAGAATGAGGAGCAGTTAGCCAGGTGGTAGATAGTAATGAACTAGCTAAAGACAAGATGGAAAGAAACTTAGCTAGAGGGAGTAATATATGAGTCCACTAAGACTACAAATATTCCATTCTTAACAGGAAAGAGGGCTGGAAGAAAATAACTTTAATAACCTGAAGTTCATATATAATATGACAAGTACAAACAATTGAGACAAAAAGAAAATCATTTTATACAGTAATCAAGTGATTCTGGCATGAATAGCACCCACCCCCACCCACACCACCAATTAAGTGAAAATAATTTGTACATATAGATAAATACCCCTGTGTGGCCTCAAAATTAAGAATGAAATTGTCTAAACAGATGTGGATACCACATAGGAGTTTGACCGTAATAGAACAATGCATACAAGACCCGTCGGCCCTCTGCAAAAAGGCCCAAAGCTTTTCATCATGGCCTGAGAAGTCAGTCTAATTGCCTGAGAATGGTTTAGTGTGCACTGATGAAAAAGCAATATGCAGTGGAGTCAGTTATTGGTTGTCATATGACTAATTTATCAATATTATAAAAAAGATGTGATGTCTGCATATCTTGTGTGTGTGTGTGTGTGTGTGTGTGTGTGTGTGTGTGTGATGTTTGCATATCTTCAAGAAAAAGAAATTAAGGGAGGTCAAAAACTGCTGAGACCGGATTTTATGTGAGCAGTGGTGTATGTAGTTATTTTAAAAAAAATTAAGTGCAGCTTTAAATCATTTAAATCAGCAAGGATTGGGGCGCCTGGGTGGCTCAGTGGGTTAAAGCCTCTGCCTTCGGCTCAGGTCATGATTCCAGGGTCCTGGGATCGAGCCCCACATCGGGCTCTCTGCTCAGCAGGGAGCCTGCTTCCTCCTTTCTCTCTCTCTACCTGCCTCTCTGCCTACTTGTGATCTCTGTTTGTCAAATAAATAAATAAAATCTTTTTAAAAAATAAATAAATAAATAAATCAGCAAGGATTAAGACAGTGGGATATGGTGAAAGGACACTAAATTGGCAGTTGGGAGACCAACATCTACTCTTGGCTCTGCCATCATCCAGTCACATGACTTTTAACAATTTCCTCAACCTCTCCAAGCCCTTCTGCTTCATCCGTACCATAAGAGTGATGTGTTAGATACACCCACAACCAGAACGATTGCAGCCGAGCAACAGATCATGGCCCAGGTGTATTTTCCAAGAACTCGTCATTCTTAATAGTTCTAGATTTACAAGGTAAAAGTTATTTTCAGATTAAATAATGATGGAACTCAATAAACAAAGTGGCAAACCCCAGTCAGATTCCTGATAAAGCAAATAACACTACGAAGGGACAGCACAGTATGTAGATGTGACACAAATTCAGAAATCCAATTCTTATTCCTGGTCTTACCGAGATTCTGGTTTTCCCTAAACGTATGCCACCCTGTGCCCCATGTGCCCATTTGCGAAATGGTCATAGTCTTTGTTCTCCAAGAGCAGTAGTTTTGAAATTTCTGGGTATAGTAGTATCACTAGAGAATTCTGAATACCACTGTGGATCTGGGGAGGACTTGAGAATCTGCATTTTAATAAGCACAACAGCTGATCTTGTTGCAAATGGTCCACGGAGCACATGCTGAGAAATACTGCCTTGAGCCATGGAAAATAACTCTAAGACATTGGGGAAGAAGAACTCCTGTGAAACACAAAGCCTTGTTATTAATTGTGAAATAAAGTCTATGAATAACAATGAAATTGACACCAATAAAGAATATTTTTTATTAACATCATCATCATCATCATCATCCGAACATTTATAGAACGCAGTAGCCAGGCATTGTACTATGGATCTGAAAGGGGTGAGCTCTTTTAGTCTTCCTTAGGGAACTGAGTTTGATACTGTTTCCATGTTACAGATGGGGAAACAAAACAAACAAAGAATTGCCCTAAGAAATGCAGCTGTCTGGTTCCAGAGATCATACTTTTAATCCCTCTACCAGTGGTTCTCAACCGCTGATGTGTATTAGATTCACCTGGAGAGCTTTTGTCAAAGCACAAATCAGTGGCCATACCCCCCACAGAACTGCCAATTCAGTAGGTCTGGAGTAGGGCCTGAGAATCTGCATTCCTAACAAGTTCCCAGTGATGCTGCTACTGCCGGTCCAGGAGCCACTCTTTGAGAACCACAGCTCTGCACTGTACTTCTCCTCAGTGTGACCTATCACCTCCACATGCTTCCCCTCTCCCATGTATTTCACGTGGAAAAAGAAGAAAGTCAACATGAATGGATGAAAATATGCCTGAAATCTGCTCGGGGGGGGGGGGGGGAACTCTCTGGTTTTCTATTTCCGGCTTAGAAAGTTTACCCAAGATGTTTATGTTTTTTACTTCACAGTTTATTCTCATCTGCCTCCAGTTTACCCTTAAAACTCTTACTCCCTGTCAGCATCACTTCTAAAAACGCTCCTGTTCTTTAGGGAGTCATCTCCTCTGCTTTCCACTATAAAGTCATGACTTGGGCTGTTGTATCTTTCCCAGTAAAGTACATCTTTTTTAAGTACTGCTAAACAGTATCCAAGTCACTGAGGCTTTGGCCCAAACTGCTAGTTTCCCCTAATCTTCCATGCCTCCGTGCACACAAAATGGTTCTGTAAACCTAAAGACACCTGAAGAACTCTCTGACCCCAAGGGAAGAGAACACCAGGAAATGGCATTTATGTAGGAAAATCCTGAGTGTGCGAAGGCAAAGTATTTCCTTTAATGGCTTTCCAGGTCTCTGAACAAATACCCAACAATGCTGGAAAGAACTAGTACAGCATTTACAAAAAACAAACAAACAAAAAACCCCACTAAATTACTGAAAGCCCAATTCTATTTAATAGAAGGATTGGCTCCCTTTCTCATTAAGAAGTAAGAACAACTCAAGCATTTGAAACAAAATTTACTGGAAAAGGAGCTTTGTGGATAGAAAGGGATGGGAAATGGACTATTTTCTCTTTGCTGAATTTTGTCTGCTTCCCTTCTTGGAGGGAAGCTCCCATGCCACAGGTATGTGTGTGTTATTATAGTCTGTGATGGTGTGTTCATCAGCACATTACCTTGAGCATAACAAAGATTTACTCCATGACCAGTTTGGGACTTGGCTCTCCATCTTCACGCAGCAGCCTTTGAAAGTTGGGAACTTTGAGTGCCCGGGACCATATCCACAATGCATGTTGTAGACACATAAGAGATACGGACTGATGGCAATTCTCCACTGAAGAAGAGCAGACACTTGTAAACCCACACAACCGTATAAAGAACAAGTTCATCAAAAAGCAGACTCATACCCGTAAACACAGAGGACAAACTGATGGTTGCCACCGGGACGGGGTTGGGGATGTGGGCAAAATGAATGAAGAGGAGTGGGAGATGGAGGGTCCTAGTTATGGAATGAATAAGTCACAGGAATAAAAGGCACAGCATGAGGAATATAATGAGTGATATTATAATAGCATGGTGTGGTGACAATGGTAGCTTCCCTTGTGGTGCGCATAGAGCATAATGTATAAAGAAGTCAAATCATTATGTTGCACACCTGAAACTAATGTAACATTGTGCATCAACTACATTCAAATAAAAAGACTTAATGAAAAAAAAGTTTAAAAAAAAACCAAGTTTACAATAATATTAAGTCACTTGTTAAAGTTTTCCTATTTTAAAAAAGTCGGGGGAAGTTAATCCTATAATGTTGATACTGTTGGAATTTCAGATACCTGGATTGTATGGAAAAAATAAAATAAGGAGACATAATACAGAAAGATCTTCCAACAAAATGTAGTGGAAGAAGAAGAAGAACATCACTACACTTATTCTGAGGGAAATAACTTCAGGCTAAGACGATAACAAACCTAAGCGTGAGTCCAGGCACAAAACAGTCTTGCAAATGCCCCAGGTGCTGTGATACAGAAGTCTGAATCCTGTGCCATATATACATTGTTTCTAGTTGTCATTTTGAGGTATTCTTTGGAATAAATAGCCTCAAGGAAAATTTGCCTGGTCTTTACCAACAGCTCACTATTCAGACGTGGAAGAATTTCAGAGAAATTTTGGCACAAGAAGCTTCCAGCTTCTTTTGTTGCCTGTGTCAATAAATGTTCTTCGGTAACGGGGCTGACTTCAAGTATATGTGGCCATCACGTATCACAGCGTCTGGGGAGAAATGGGTTCTTCATGAGCACTCTGCAGAAATGAGTTCTTATATATTGCATAGAAAAAAGCAGACTAGAGAACAGAAGGCTAAAAAGAGAAACAATTTTCAAGAATCTGCTGTATCATGAGTACCAAATGTGACGGAAAGGAGCTATTTCAACTGTTTGTTTTTGTATCTCAAGTCAGATATTCTAGAGAAAAAAGTTAAAATTTAATTAAATTCACGAAAGAAATAAGACTGTAACAAGAAAGCTTCCCTGAATGTCGAGGTTATCTTTAATTGAGATGGATTAACCAAGAACTGAAGAGAATCTCTTTCCTTGAAGAATAATTTGTGATCTTTGGTAGAAACTATATGCATGTAGCAAAAATGAGTTATACTTATATTCCTCCTGGATGGACAGACAAACCAAATGGTCATTGGGACCTATTTCTTTCCTACGGTTCTTTGATAGACTGAGATTACTGACAGACTCACGTAAGTGAGACTGTTAGGTCACAAACAGGAAAATTAGTACATACATATTTAACGCAAATACTTCTCTTAGGCATCAAAATACTGTCCCTTTTTGCTACCATCCCTCTTGTACTGCATTACTCAACCTGGCATTCAAGACCATTTACAAATTTTAATTTCCCAACACACCAGCCCTCCACTACCTTTTGGAGTCCCTGCATTTGGCCACAGCTATGCTGTTTACATTCTTCCTTTTTAAGTACTTTGCACACTCCAGTCCTATGCCTGCCTTTCTAAAAGCTAACCCTATTTATCGAGAAAACTTCTATAAATATGTCTCCTTTAAAGTCTTAAATACTACCAATTTCTGAATGCAAATTTCTCCTAGAAGGTATACGAATGCCTAACGAGTGCATGAAAAGAGGCTCAACACCATTAGTCTTTAGAGAGTGAAAATTTAAACCACGAGGTACCATTACATACCCACTAGAAGGACTATAATAAATAAGGCACACAATTAACAACTGTTGGCGAGGCTGGGAAAGAACAGGAGGCTTCCTACATCACTGGTGGGAATGAAAAGTGGCATGGTCACGTTGGAAAACAGATTAGCACGGTCTCAAAAAAACGAAAAATAAACTACCATATGACCCAACAATTGTACTCGTAGGTATTTACCCAAAAGACATGAAAGCACATGTCCACGCAAAGACATGCACGTGAATGTCCATTCATCATAGCCAAAATCTAGAAATGACCTACCGGTACATCAGCTGGTGAATGGATAGACACGATGTGGTATATCCATATAATAGAATGATACATTCTATTATATGTACATATACTATAGTACATATAATAGAGTGGTACATCCACTGCCTGGGTGGTTCAGTGGGTTAAGCCTCTGCCTTTGGCTCAGGTCATGATCTCAGGGTCCTGGGATCGAGCCCTGTGTCGGGCTCTCTGCTCAGCAGGCGGCCTGCCTCCTCCTCTCACTCTGCCTGCCTCTCTGCCTACTTGTGATCTCTATCTGCCAAATAAATAAATAAAATCTTTAAAAAAATAGAATACTCTTCAGCCATAAAAATAAGCAAACCTCTGACACAGGCTTTGTCATGCATAAAGCTCAAAACATCACACTAAGTGAAAGCAACTAGACACAAGAGACCAGATATTGTGTTTATATGAAATGCCCAGAAAAGACAGATTTATAGAGACAAAAGGTAGATTGTTGGTTGCCTGGGCCTGGAAATGGGAGCAAGAACCAGAAGTAAACTGGCATGAGGGAGGGATGAAAATGCCCTAAAACTGGTGGTAATAGCTGTACCACTAGTACATTACTTGAAATCATTGAACTGAGCACTTAAGTGGGTGATATGTAAAATGTACTTCAGTAACGTTTGTTTAAAGAAAAAAAAAAGAACTACCAATTCTAGGTATTCTCCATAATTAACTTGATTTTCTAGAATCATCCTTTGAGTCTACCTAGTATCATCTTAGTTCGTATGAACCCATTTCGTATTAAATGATTTACATTTGCTGATTTAATGTTATTTCTAAACATTAATCTGGACAATTGAAGAAGTTTGGGGTAGCTTCCTCATCTGAATTATTTATGATTTTATTTTATTTAACATCAAAAAAATATCTATTGGGTATTGGGGAATGGGGGGCCACTATGTGCTAGACACCATTCTAGAAAAAAGTGATACTGCAGTAAACAAATCAAGTCTCTGTCATCACAGGGCCTACATTCCAGAAAGGAGACCAACAATAAACAAATGAAAAATAATATAATGTAATTTTATAATAAGTATAATTTTATAGTAAGTATTATAAGGAAAAGTAAAGTAGGATAAGGAGCTATAGAGAGATTGTTGGTCAGGGAAAGCACCTGATTAAGTGGCACTGAGTAGAAATATGAATGATGGGAAGGTGTGATACATGGAAAGACTGAGGAGAACAAATTTCCCAACTGAATATAATGATCATGAAAGCCCTCCAAGAGGATCAAATCTGGTCTGCCCAGAAAGAGCAAAAATGACTGCAGACAGAGACTTAAGAAAGAGGTGGGGTGTGGGGCAGAGAGAAGGCAATGATCAAATCACATAGTGCTTTTGGGGACTATGACAATGAGTTTTGATTTTATTGTAAGGGCAATGGGAAGTCATGAGGATTTGACAGGAGTGACAAAATCATGGGGACTGCTATGCAGACTGAAGGAGGAGGGTATGAGCAGAAGCACAGAGACAAGATAGGAAGCTACTGCAATAGTCAAAATATGAGAGTATGGTGGTTTGGACTGGAAGTAGAAGGGAAAGCAGAATGATAATGGTCAAAATGGTTAAAAATTGTTGAATTCAGGACTGTAATTTTCTGAAGGTCAGAATGTTGCCCATTAATAGCCTGTGTTGGATGCAAATAAGACTTTCTTTTTTTTTTTTAGTAAGATTTTCTTAATGGAGGAATGTTAACATATAAAACCATTTGTGCCAACTCCATTTGAGAGTAGAATCCTAAATTTAGATTTAAAAGTATTTATTTTTTGAAAAATCACTCTTCCTACTTATTCTTAGAAAGTACTTTTATCCCAATTGAAAAATGAGCAGAAGACATGATCAGAAATTTCAAAGCAAAAGAAACATATATAGCCAACTAACATAGGAGTCCCATTAGTGAGTATGGAAATGCAAATCAAAACACAATGAGGTACAAATTAAATCCGCAAAAATTAAAAAGTCCAAAAGGGCAAGTTATTGGATGTGGAGAGGATGGAAGAGATCTGAATTCCCAAGATCTCTTATGCGGTACTGCTGGAAATGTAAATTCGTAGGACTGTTTTTGGAAAACAATTTAGCATCACCTTGTAATGTCAAACATTCACCTACTCTATGATCTAGCACTTCCACTCTTGATATAGACACAAAAGAAATTCTGGCATATTTATGCCTTGTGTTATGCACGAGAATGTTAATAACATTACTGTTTAAATAGTAAAAACCTTGAAAAGCCTAAATGCTCATCAACAGAACAGGTGAATTAACTGTGGTCGGCTCACACAGATGAAAGCAAGGACCTTATGAACACAGGATTCAGAGAGATGGCCGAGCACTTTGGGTGGGGTGAGGTATGAGAAGGGCACTGGGTGCTAGGCTCAAGAACACCCGGGCTTATCTAAAATAATTAAACTAGGGGCACCTGGGTGGCTCAGTGGGTTAAGCCTCTGCCTTTGGCTCAGGTCATGATCCAAGGTCCTGGGATCGAGTCCCGCATCGGGCTCTCTGCTCGACAGGGAGTCTGCTTCCCTCTCTCTCTCTGTCTGCCTCTCTGCCTACTTGTGATCTGTCTGTCTGTCAAATAAATAAATAAATAAATCTTTAAAAAAATAAAATAATTAAACTAGATAGATCACATATTGGCCAATGATGAAAGGGTTTTGAACAAAGGATTATGCCAAATCCAAGGTCCTGAAGTCAATCAAAGGAACAAAAGAAAGGAAAGGGAAGGGAACAGAAAGGACGGAAATCACTATGAACTGTCCTTACCACTATAGCCCAGTCCCCAAATGAATGACCTCACAAGCCATAAGAAACTCCTCATCCTTTGCAATTCGTTGAGGTGACAAAGCCAGCAAAGCAGCGGTATGAATGTTTCAGTCGGTGCCAACGTTTCACTCTTCCAGACTGACACAGTGCACTTTTGTTCCCAATGCCAAAAATCCACTGGTGGCAAGTCTCGGTGCTCAGACAGGCCTCCTGATTTTAAATCGGGCAGGGTTTTCAGTACCTGCCTTCAAGTAGACCTTCGTATTAATTAAGGTTGTTACTCACACTCTGCTGAGCCGTCCTCTTTGATGGCAGTCCACTTCAGGCTGAAGTTTAACTTTACTTTCTGAGGATCAAGTCCTCTTTCTTCCCTTCCCTATCTGTCTCTAAACGTGGAGCATCTGTATCCAGAGCACTATTCTAGGCCTCCGATGTGTCTCCTCAAAGACTGGCTGACCCACTTTCCAGATGGAGCCAACATCATCCTCTATCTGATCCATAAATCACGAACAGAAGGCTGAGGAAATGAGAAGCTGTGTACCCACTGGGAGGGGAGCGAAGCTTCCAGCATGGGGTCTACAGCAAGATCACAGCCCCACAACCTAATTCTCCAGAAAGCCGGTTTTGATCAATGATAGAACAACCTGGTTCCAGATGAAATTATCCCAGATTTTTAAATATAAATGAACAGTCATATTGGAAGTCGGTAAGATTTACCACAGATTTAATCTGCCATATTTAACGCTATGTAGTACAGTAATTATGGCCCCTGAAGATAGGTAGCAATAGTAAGGCATTCACATATTTGACAATAATAGCTATTTCTGGGATTCCCTTGGACAAAAGATGGGAAAGAGAAAAGATAAGTTAGGAGCTCCTCTCCTGACAGAAAGACACTGGGCAGTGTTCCAGTCCTCCTTCCCTGGAAAGGATTTAAGGTGTGAGCTCAGGGAATAAGTACCTGGAACCAGGGAGTAAGTACCTCCCCTAGTACTGGGCTCTGAGTACCTCCCTTTAGTCCTCTTAGAAGAAGAAAATAGCCAGATACCCCCACAGAGGCTGATTTCAGTGTTCGTTTACAAGTCAAAGTATCAGGTCAGATCTGTCTCTGATAATGGAGAGCAGCACTGTCTGGGGGGCTTTTTTTAAGCATCAGGAAACTGTGGGAAGCAAGCTGCTTTCTAGGGAGAGATGGTGAAGACAGCTAGATCCATAAGCAAAACAGCCGTATTTTCAGTAGCATGGAATAACATTGAGTCCTGATAATTTCTTACAACTACACATTTTACTACTTAACTCATTCCCAAGTAAGTTAGGAATAAAAGTGAAAAAGAACACCTAAATACGGGCAGAGGATTCTAGACTTCATACAACTATTTCTTCATCGTCAACACATTTGTCTTTAAAATTGAACTGGCAGACATGCAAAGGATTAGTTCTCAGAAAAAGATGGCCGGGAACTGCATTATTTACCCCCAAAGATACAGATGTAGTGAAAAGAAGGGCCATATGAACCCCAATATTCACAGGAGCAATGGCCACAGTCGCCAAACTGTGGAAAGAGCCAAGATGCCCTTCAACAGATGAATGGATAAAGAAGATGTGGTCCATATATACAATGGAGTATTATGCCTCCATCAGAAAGGATGAATACCCAACTTTTTGTATCAACATGGATGGGACTGGAGGAGATTATGCTGAGTGAAATAAGTCAAGCAGAGAAAATCAATTATCATATCGTTTCACTTCCTTGTGGAGCATAAGGAGTAACATGGAGGATATTGGGAGAAGGAAAGGAAAAGTGAGTTGGGGGAAATCAGAGAGGGAGACGAACCATGAGAGACTGTGGACTCTGAGAAACAAACTGAGGGTTTTGGAGGGGAGGGGGTGGGGGGATGGGTAAGCCTGGTGGTGGGTATTAAGGAGGGCACGTATTGCATGGAGCACTAGGTGGGGTGCATAAACAATGAATCTTGGAACACTGAAAAAATAAAATAAATTTAAAAAACAAAACAAAAGATGGCCAGGAAAAGGGATCTACATTGCCAAATGACTTCTGAATTGGGGAATTCTTAAAAACCAGGACAGAGACAGAGTTTCCTACAAATTATGATGTTGTTTTTGCCTCCAGTTTACTGGTTTTGTTATTACGGCATCTATTCCGGAAGCTGGGTTTCCCCCATCCTCACACCCACTCCCTCTCAGGATGAGGGCAGACTTGGAACAAGAACCAGGAGAGAACTGAGCTGCTGTGCGAAGGGGTAGATTTTTTTTAAGCATGAAGAGTGAAGAGGATTAAAAAAAAAAAAAAATTCCTGTCTCTGCATAATGTACCCACCTAAATTTCTTTTTTAGATTCTTCTTCCTTATTTAAACTTGTCATTTGAGCAGCTGAAGAAAAAATATGGGCCCAGGATCTCCCTCTCAGTGAGAGAAGTGCCTCCTCCTCTCCCACAACGTCCTCGCCAAAACAAATCAATTAAAATAGTCTACAACCAAAAGTCAGGAAGAAATCAGAGGGGCGATGGAAGGCAAGTGACGTTGACTAGGTGGATAAGCCTGGCCACTCTAGATCTTTCTAAGATCTCTAAGTTACTTCTCATTAGCTCTCCGTTCCTGGTTGTGTTTGACTCCTGTGGGGTTTTGCCCCCCTTACTACAGGAATGGTAAGGCATTACCATTAAAGTTTACAGTGGGAGCCAAGAGGGAAATGGCCATGCAACAGCCTGGAAGCCTTCAGGCTCTGTTCCAAGTCATGAGAATGGAAGAAGTCCTTGCATGAGATCAGAAGAGCCACATGTGCATGAGGGTCAAAGTTCTGTAGTAACAACGAGTATGTATGACTTGGGGGTTTTTCCTTCCTACACACGTGGTCCCCTGAGGAACCTCCTTCAGTTGGGCTGAATTTACAGATTCTGGCCATGACCACATTCTCTGTGACCAAAACTGACTAATATCTCCCATTGCCATCAGACAGCTTTGAGGTGGCAGACAAGAGTGCCATCTGTGACTAAGCCAGGTTTGTGTCCTGTGGGTCTGAGCTGGGCAGATCTCCCTGGGCAACTCAGAAACGCCTCAGGGGAAACAGCAACCCTATAAGGTCGCAGGAGTAGGCAGCTATCCCCATGCCTCCATCCCGAACCCTTAGTTCTGCTCCTGTCCTACACCAGGAGAGCCCTTTCTTGAGATGTGACCGTTGGGAAACAAGAGTCAAGCCGCTAATCACCTAGGTTTTGAAACTCCAAAGCTTTTTTGGTTTTGGTTTTTGTATCATCCCAAGAAAGAATCTTTATAAACTCAGATGTAAATGGAATGTGGCTTTCCAATATTTTAAGAAACTAATTTTTACTCCAATATTTCATCTCAATCCTAAATTCAGCCTCAGACATTCTAGAAAGATCTACCAGTCTCCCACAGCAGACTGGACCTGGGTTCCAAGGCTTCACACAGTGACACACTGTGGGGCCTTTGTCTTCAGTCATCTGTTCACTCCACCTACCACCAAGGTACCCACTGTCCCAGATCCAGTGGCTCTCTGACACGTGCCAGAACATACGTGGGTCGCGGGAATCTCTGCACCTTGCAGAGCTGAGCTCTGAGGTGCCTGTGATCTAGGATGCCAGGATGAGCAAAACAAAACAAAATAAAAAATAGGCGGACAAAAAAATAGGACATCCAGTTAAATTTGAATTTCAGATAAACAATACATAATTTTTTTCATGTACGTATGCTCTATGCTATTTTAGGACATACTTACACTAAAAAAATTATTCACTATGTGAATTTCAAATATAACTGGATGTCCTATATTTTATCTGGCAACCCTGTTATGATCCCCTCTGCCAATATTCCTCTCTGAGATCTCACTGCCTCCCTGGGGTATCTCCAGTAAAAAGACCTGGGTCACTGTTGCTCTGGGATTATGAACTTTTTCTAATACTAGACCAGGGGGATTTTTTCTTCTGGGGAATTGTTGTTCTCATTGGGATTAAAGTTTCTGAAACAAAGACTAGAACCTTCTGCTGACGATTCTGCTTTCTGTCACATACCTCCCTGAGGCAACGAATTATAGGCTACTCTCTTGACATGAAAATAGGGGAGAGGATTAGGTTCTCAAATTGTTTATCTGCACATCTTTTTTTTTTTTTCTTCTTGTTTTCTCTCTCCACCCTTCCCTCTTCCTTTTATCTCTGCTTTCTTTTGCCAGTATCAAAAGAAGCCATTCGAAAAATACATTTTTATTTATATCAAGAGATTGGGCAATTCTGACAATGTAAGAGATTTATTAAAGCACAATAAGACTGTTAGAATCCCAGAAAGTTCAAGTACCTTAAAGCGCACATACAAAGGAATAGGTAGCCGCACATCTCCCAAAAATCATTTTTCTAAATTTACATTTCAAGACTGTAGAATTTTTTCAGTAGATGTATGATCCCATTCTAACTCAAAAGATAGGTTACTAAGAAAACACATTGCTGCCCAACAGCTACATATACTTGTTTTAAAATATTTTTAATTTGCTTTATATGCACTTAATTGTTGACTGGATTATCTCAAGAAATTCTGGAATTCATACTAAGGAATGAATGAATGAGATGACTGCATAAAAATGTTTGTAAAAAGATGCTCATTGCAGCATTACTTATGAAAAGAAAAGACCAATTTAAATGTTCTTCAATCAAATATTGATTAAATAAGACGTGCTATAATTACCTACTATGGCTATTACACCTGATATTTCATCCATCATTATATCAGAGTTCCTAAAGTAAGGAAAATAAGTTAAAAGAGCTTAAGAGTGGAGAAGAAGATATAAAATTGTAGGCATGTATGACAAAATTCAAAATAATCTACAGTTTAATTATTTGAATTAATAAACTAAGTTTCACAAGGTTGGCAGATACAAAGGCAATATGCAAAAATCAATCAGTTGTATTTTATACCAATATAAGTATTTGAGAGTAATTTTTTTTTTTCAATTTCCAGCAGCAGCAGAAAAAGGAAAAAGAGGGGCGCCTGGGTGGCTCAGTGGGTTAAGCCGCTGCCTTCGGCTCAGGTCATGATCTCAGGGTCCTGGGATCGAGTCCCGCATCGGGCTCTCTGCTCAGCAGGGAGCCTGCTTCCCTTCCTCTCTCTCTCTGCCTGCCTCTCTGCCTACTTGTGATCTCTCTCTGTCAAATAAATAAATAAAATCTTTAAAAAAAAAAAAAGAAAGAAAGAAAAAGGAAAAAGATTTTTAAGGACTCTACGCAGAAAAGAGTAAAATACAATTTATTAAATTAGCCAAGATAATCTTGAAAAACAGCATGTCCCTAATATCAACACTCAGGATAAAGCTGCAGGAATTAAGATGCTGTGGTATTGGCTCACGGATTAACAAAGAGACCACTGGACTTCAAAAGGAGACCCACACATACAGTCGCTTGGTCTATGACAAAGGTGGCACTGCAGTGACCTTTGTGGGAAGAGGACAATCTTTCCAACAAATGGTGCTGACTCAACTGGTCTACTCAGATTCACCTTCAGGACCGAGGCACTCATTCCTGGGTTGCTGGGGAAGTTGGCTGCTGATGGCTCTCAGTGGCATCTGTCTCTCTGGGATTTCCCCCTTAGTCAAAGAAAGCTGCTTTATCCAAGATTATACTCTCTCCCAGAGGGTATCCCACATCCAACGACTGGTGGATGCAAAGGCCCAAGTCCTGGCTCTTTCCTAGTTTGGTCTCTGAAGGATCGTTCCAATTCAAGAGCTCCCCTTGGGGCTAGCTTACATCTCTAAGGCAAATGTATCACCCACAGGCTAACATCTCCCTCCTCCCAACCCTGCTTCCTCCGCTCCCTCTCAGGTTGTATTTGAGAGTTTTATCCCAGTAGAACTCCTGCACACAAATCTCAAATGCCCCAGATTCAATATCCAGGCAATCAGACCTGGAACACACTGGAAAAACATTAATCTTGGCCCTACCTCATACTTTACATGCAGTCAGTTCCAGGTGAGAGTATAACTGAATGAGAGTAGTAAAACATAAAATTTTTTCTTTTTGCTTTTTTTAAAAGATTTTATTTATTTATTTGACAGAGAGCGATTACAAGTAGGCGAGAGGCAGGTGGGTGGGGGGAGTGGATTAAGCAGGGTCCCCGCCGAGGAGGGAGCCCGATACGGGGCTCAAGCCCAGGACCCTGGGATCATGACCTGAGCCGAAGGCAGAGGCTTAGCCTGCTGAGCCACCCAGGCGCCCCAGAACGTAAAATTTCTAAGAGAATTTCTAATATAACGAGCCTCCGCAGAAGCACTAACTATAAAGAAAGAGACTGATAAATTGGACTACCTTAAAATTAAGATCTTCTGTTTATCAGAGGATACCATTTAGAACAAAAAAGCAAGCCAGAAAGTAGAAGATATACACAATACCTATAGTCTACAAAGAGTTTGTATACGAAATACATTTAAAAAGACTGAAAAATCAACATGCAGACAGCCCAATAGAAGAAAGGGAAAGAGGTGTGCCTGGGTGGCTCAGTGGGCTAAGCCTGTGCCTTCGGCTTGGGTCATGATCTTAGGGTCCTGGGATCGAGCCCCGCATCGGGCTCTCTGCTCATCGGGGAGCCTGCTTCCCTCTCTGTCTCTGCCTGCCTCTCTGCCTGCTTTTGATCTCTTTCTCAGTCTGTCAAATAAATAAACAAAATCTTCTACAAAAATTAAAAAAAAAAAAAGGGAAAGGGACTTGAACAGGTACTTTCTCCAAAAAAGATATCCAAATGCCCAGCAAACATATGACGGGGAATTCAAACTTACTAGTACTCAGGAAAATGCAAATTAAAATCACAATAAAATTCTCACCTGAAACCCACTGAAACGGCAAGACTGAGAGTAGTAGCGAGTGTTGGTGAAGCTGTAGAGCACCTGGGATTTTCAGATAGAGCTGGAGGACATTTGTATAACATAATCTAACAAAACAGAGCATGTGCCTTTATATCGCTTGTAGTAATATCCCCAACAGAAATGAGTGTTCACATATACCAAAACACTTGCACACAAACGTCCATAGCCGTATTATTCATAATAACAAAAAAATTAAAGTAGTCCAAATGCCTGTTAATTTTTATAGACAACAAAGAAAAAAAGAAAGCAGTGAAAATATAGTCGAAATAGCTGAGGCATAATATGGAAATGACTGAAAAGCAATGAGCTTCTGCTGATGCAGAGCACTGAGAAATTGGGACAGTGTTGAGTAAGAGAATTGTAGGAGGAAATAAATTTAAAATTTTAGAAACAGTGTCTCAGACAGCTAAGGAATAATCGGTACTTGATTTATTTGTAGAAATTCATACAATTCCTTTTCTCTAACTTAAGTGTTACACACACACACACACACACACACACACACACACACAGCTTGTAAATAGAAGCGAGCGGAACGCAGATAAGGTAGTAGATCCCTTATGTGAGGAGCTCCCTGTCAGATCTCTGCTCCTCTCAGTTGTCCAACATAGTAGCAGCCATACTGTGTACACTGCAGGCACTACTACCACCAGTGGCACCGAGCAGCTTTCCTGGGTGCAGGCCTACGACAGTAAATTGTACATGTCAACCTGATGGGGCTACAGTGTCCAGATATTTGGGCAAACATTGTGGGGGATATTTGTGTGAGGCAGTTGTTTGCTTGAGAGGGATATTTAAATTAATCCACTCCGAGTAGAGCAGACCGTCCTTCATGAGATGGGCAGGCGACACCCCAGCACTTGAAGGTCTTAATAGAACAAAAGACTAACCTCTCTGGAGAAAGAAGGAATTCTGTCCGCAGACTGCCTCGGGAGTTCATCTACAACTCCTCCTTGAGTCTCTGGCCTGCTGGCTTATTCCGTCAGATTTTGAACTCATCAAATTTCTATGGTTATGTGAGCCAATGCCTTAAAACAAATTCCTTAAAACAAATTCCTTGGAGCATCTGGGTGGTTCCATCAGCTAAGCGTCTGCCTTCATCTTGGGTCATGATCCCAGCATCCTGGCATCAAGGCCCACATCGGTCTCCCGGCTCAGAGGAGAGTCTGCTTCTCCCCCTGGCCCTCCTGCCACTCATGCTCTCTCTCTCCCTCTCTCTCACTCTCTTTCTCAAATAAATTTTAAAAAAATCCTTAAAAAATAATAAAAATTTTTAAAAATGAAACAAATCTCTCTTCTCATAAAACTTTGTATATGTTTATGTATAAAAATATATACTTACATATGGAACATATGTATATATGTGATGTATACACACACACAAGTTCTTGGTTCTATTCTTCCTATAAAGCCTAATACAAGGTCTAATACTGGGAAAAATCAATTCCCTCACCTGGGTGAGCCTGGCATGAGTATTACTGGCTTCACTGCATCCCTAGCCCTAAAGGCTGCCCGCCTGCTGTGTCAAGTTCATCTGTTCTTTCTGGAAATTCAGTCAGGAATATACCCTCTCCTTCCAGTCTCTCAAACTCCCACCATTTCTTCTGTGTCTTCACAGGGACCAAATTGAAGACTATCTGCATTTTTTGCAAGACTTTTGTATCTGTGCCAAGTTCCGGTGCCCTGATGTGCTTTTATGTCTGCTCTGACAGCCGGCTGGCTGTCCTCTGAGCAGGCTTGTCTCATCTCCAGTGTCCCCCGATACTCCAGTTTCTTCAGGCTCCTTGTCATTCCCTGGGTTTTTATTCAACAGTTTGAAACTCTCTAAAAACAAAACCCTTCTATTTAATATTTAAAGCATCTCAGATTTCAATTTTGTTGTTGGTTTTGTTTTGTTGTTTAATAGAACCGCATTCCCCAAGGTCAGTCTCACTCAGCTCTGCTGGTGAACCAGGCTGATATCCGGAGGTTACAGTTCCTTCCCTCTGGCTAGGTCCAAGAAATCCTTTCTGGTCATTAGGTTGATTCACTACCTGATGATTCTCTGGCCCAGAATCCCCCAAGGCCTTATAAAAACATAGTCTGTGGTTCCCACTCCCGGAGTTTTTGATTCATTAGGTCTGGGGTGGGGCCTGGGAATTTGAATTCCTAACAGGTCCTCAGCGGAGGCTGAGGCTGTGGAACCTGGACCCACACTTTGAGAACCACTGCTCTAGCTCAGTGGTTCCTTAATTCTGCCTCCTATGCCTGTTGATTCCCTTTAGTTCCTAAATCTTTTACAAATATCATCTCTGCTGGTCAAAGGTAAAACTCAGAGTGGGGAAGGGTAATGGGAACTCTATAACCTTCCTCTATAGGGACAGGCCAAGAATCGAGGGAATTCAATTCCAACATCACAACTTTTTTTTCTTTTTTGGAGGACTGATATGTTCTAAAGCAGTGGTGGGAAGGGGTTAGAAAGATCAGTTTCTGTTCTTAAGAAACTGAACATCTAAAAAGGGGAAAGCCCAGAACATTGCCAGTACCCCAGGCATATTCCCCTGGCTCACCCTAGAGGTCAAGGTCAAGACTCACCCTCAGGGTCATACAAGGGCAGGGTCAGCAAGTTCACAATCCTGAGTGAGTGCCTCCTCAAATTTTGTCCTCTGGAGACTTCACTCGCCTTCCCTGTTCTCAGCCCTGCCAAAGGTCACAACAGAGAGTTCCAGTAGCCCTGATGGATTCTAGCCTTTTCCTGCCCAAGTATATTCTCCACCAGAGAAGTCCACTTGACCTGCAAGCCTGGTGGGCCAGAACTGCACATGCAATGCTCAACCACACATAAAGCTGGAAAAGGAGCCAAAAGCTCATGAAATCACCATGCGAAATTTATAGAGTAGGAAGAGCAGAAGGACTAAGCCTGATATTTGAGGTGTGCAAGCATTTAAGAGATGGGATTTGGAAAGAGAGACTTGCAAGTTGTCAAGAAATGGGTAAGTGGAAAGAACCAATATAGTCTAAGATCTGCTTTGATGTCTGAATGAAGTGTGCAAGACACAGGACTTGCCTTCAAGAAGCTTCCAGGTTAACAGGGGAAATAAGATCCTCACTTGAAAAAATAAATATTCTGGCTCGAAGCACCCAATTGGTGTTGAGGATAGAATGTAACAGAGAGGAAGAAGCTAAAACTTGCCCTAACTTGAGCAATACAATCCTTAGTCTTTCCATGTAGAAAATGGTGAGAATGATATTGATCGCATAGGGTTTTTATGAAAATCTAGTAAGATAATTAAAGTCCTAAGTAAAGGGGCAGACCTATAGTAACCACGAAGTACCTTAGTATTTTTTATTGTAATTTCTGTGATGATGCTGTTATATGCTGGTTATGGACGAAGTTTAGGAGACAGGAAGATGTGAAGTGCACTCATTGATAGACAATGAGGAGCTGGGATGGTCAGGATTTAGAGTTAAATTCCCCTACATCTTGAGGCAAGAGCCTGAGCAAGGAGAAAGTCAGTAGTTGCCAAAATTTGGGGGTAAAGTCAAAAGATTGGTTTGTGTAGAGGATGTGTGGCTTGAGGAGGAGAGAAACATGATTGTGGCCAAACTGAAATCTTGGAACAAGAAACTTGGGCTTTTCCCTAGAGTTCATCTAGAACTTCTGAGGATTTATAACCCAAAAATGACATAAATAGAACAGTCTTTTGGTGAGATTTATTTATAAATCTAAAATGGTAATAGGAAAAATTATGTCATGTTGTTTGGTATCTTTTTTTTTTTTAAGATTTATTTATTTTAGAAAGAGAGAGCAGAGGGAGAAGGACAGAGCTAAATACGAGTCAATATATTTTTTAAAAATTCAAATAAATAATTGTCTCATGACCATGTGTAGCCCTAGGAGGAAGAAGCAGCGTTTTGTTTTGTTTTGTCTTGTTTTGTTTCTAATTTGACTCCTCCAGGGAAGCAGGGGGAGAAGGAATGCAAAATTCCTTATTAAACCTTACAGGGCTATTCCTCCCCAGTACCTCCTGTAGCTAGAGGGAACATGGGTCCTCGTTTGCCAAGACAATCTTTGTTTATAGCTGTTGATCCTACATAATTTTTAAAAATTCCTCCATTTCATTCTCAGAAGTGCCCATGTTAGGGCAATAAACTATGTGATCACCTCGAACTCACCTTGCCAAAATGAGTCAGTCTGAAGAGAAGAAGGGTAGGAACAGAATGACCCGCCCCCGTTCTTCCTGCCCATCCTATTGGGTGGCTGGCTTTGGAGTCACTGTTCCCTTCTGTCAGCACCTCCTACTTCCTTTTAGAACCCCCTTCAGGGCTGCTTAGTTTTTGTGGAAGCATCATTTCCCAGGCATTGCTTCAGACTTCCTCAAATGCTTTATTAAAAATCACCTCATGGCCCTGTTCTCCGAACCTAGCTGATGAGAAAAACTAATAGCTAAAAAGTGGCTAGATGTGCTACCTTCCCAGAGAGAATTTATGAATTTTAAAAGGACTTCAGAGCCCTGACCAAAGGAATGACTAATGGAGACTGTGTAGGTGTCAACAGTGTCACGAAAGTGATGCATCAGACGCCAGAGATGGCATGAGGGACCAACGGTGACGTGGGCCATTGCTCACACCCCTGATCAACAGAATGAGGGAGAGAGAGTTGGGGGTGGAGGTGGACAAAAGTAATGAATGATCCTGGAAACCAAGAGAAAATGGGAAAATTAAGGAAAGGAACAACTCAGGGCGATTACAGCGGGGAACTTTCTGGGCATGTATTTGGAAACTGAACATAAGCAAGAAACTGTCAGAAGTAGACAATACACAAAGATCTGGCAGTATTCCAGCCCAACCCACTAAAAAATGCCTTCTTCCATATAACCATATAACTTCCATATAACTTCTTCCCTGACACCTGGCCCTGGTCAGGTTCCTGTGTTATGTGCTCTCTGGGACTTTCTTCTTCCTTCTTCCTTCAGAGCAACATCTAAATTTGTAATAAGTCACAGGTTCATTTGGTATAACTATCTGTCAATGTCCATCATTCCCACCTGAAGGTAAGCTCTACCAGCCCTCAGACCATATTTCTTTTTGTGCTCCAGCATTCTTTCATAATTATCAAGGGTCTGCTGCATATTTTATATTTAATAAATGGTTGTTGAATGAATTAATATTTGTACTGAAATATAAATAAATGAGCATCAAGATTCATCCTAACTTGACGTTTTAGAAATCTTCCAGATTAAATAATGCTCAAAATTGGTAAAAACCAATATGGATCTTCCAAGTCTGTTATGGTCTGGAGTCAAATAACCTTCACCACCCAAGAGCATACAAACCTTATATTCAACACGCATTTATTCATCACCTATTACATAATTTAGAGGTTGAGATCACAGTCGTTAGGGTGAATGGCCTGCTCAAATACTTGCTCATGTGACCACTGGGAAGTTAATTAATAATTCTGTGCCTTTATTTATAAGATAACAGGAATTTTAATTGTACATATGTCAAGAGATTGCTGGGAAAATTAAGTTACTATAAACAAACCAGAGAGCCTGGCACATAGGCACAGCATATGGGATCAATAAATGTTAATTGTTATCATTATTACTGTCAATTTTTATATCTGAAAGCCCTGCTACCATAGGCTTTGGAGGATGCATTGATAAATCAGGCAAGGTATTGTCTTGCAAGAGCTTGTAGTTAGAGAGATAAGATAAAGAATGTAACAGAGGAATGAACCCAGATGAAACAAGAGTGCTAAGAGAATTCGGAGGAGGGAGTAAGGGGCATCCAGGCATCAGATCAAAGACAAATGCTGTTTAAACAGAAAGCTCTATCTTGTTTACATTTAATGATCTCAAATAGATGTTATGAACCAAGTCAGACAAACTCTCCACCAGCCTGGTTAGTCACTTTAGCTCTTTTGAGATGATTTCACAGCAAAGGACGACCACAGCTTTGTGCACATTTCAAAGGGATTCACACAAAGACATCTCCATGCCAGTTCTCCCCAAGACTGGCTGGCCAACGAGCATAAACGTGAGAGTCGGCACACATCTCCAGGCAACCCGGGGTCACTCTTCGGCGTTCAATACTCTTCTTGCTTTTGCAAAGTCTTGAACAAGGAGCCTTCCCTGAACCCTTGTCATTCTGCCGTTCAGCCTGATAGAAAGGAGTGACCACTCCCCCTCCTGCTTAGTAATGGCAGTTCTCTGCCAAGATAAGGTCACACAAGAGGAGATAATTATTACCTAATAAATAGCTTGTCCAACTCAATACTAATCATGAATGAGTTATGCAAACTGCTTAGAGAACTATCCCCTTCTACAGCCAGTAGAAATCCTTGTATACATTTTCTCTTTCAGTATAACAATTATCAACGATCTACAAAAGGTCGTTTCCATGAAATATTGCTTGAAAATAGCCCCACTAAACCTCTCTCTGAATACTCCCCACTACCACCATCTCCCTCACCCCACCCCTCACACTAGAAGGGACTATTTCTCATTCTAGATAGCCCTGTGTATCAGCTTTTCCGTAAGTTCGCTGTGTCTCAGTCTTCAAAATAAAATGGCAGAGCTGGTGGACAGAAAGCAAAGTTAGTCAAATCCAAACACAGCTCAGAGGATTTTAAACAGACCTAATCTATAGTACCTCAAATAAAGGAAAATAAGCAATCTTTGAGATCAACATTACTAACTAGTAGACTGATTAACCACATTAAAAGATGGAATATTTTTCCATAGTTATAAGGCTGCGCAGAAAGCATATTTTATTATTTATTTTTTTAAAGATTCTATTTATTTGAGAGAAATCACAAGTAGGGGGGGTGGAAGCAGGCTCTCTGCTGAGCAGGGAACCCAATGTGGGGCTCAATCCCAGGACCCTGAGATCATGACCTGAGCTGAAGGCAGAGGCTTTAACCCACTGAGCCACCCAGGTGCCCCAGAAGGCATATTTTAAAAAATTAGGAATTCTTAGCTAAGGGCTAGTTAATTCCCATTCATTCAATGAAATGAAATAGACAAGAATCAAATAAACAAATAAACAGAGCATTTACATTTTTCTAAGTGCTCTAAAGGAAATAAATGGGATGGAATAAAAAGAATGGTCTGTAAAGGACAGGAAGACAAATGGGAAGGAGAAGTAGAAAAGACAGAGTCGACAAAGCCTCCGAAGGAACACAACATTTGAGCTGAAACCTGAAAGGTGAGGATGAACCCGCCATGCAGAGAGTCAGCTAGACAGAGGGAACGCGTGTAAACTCTCAGAGATGGACGAGAGTTTAGTGAGTTAAGGATATGTAAAGGGATGGAGGTGTTAGTTAATGCTATGGGGGGTAATTATTTAGCAATATATAAATGTATAAAGTCAACATGTTGTACCTTAAATTTACACGTTATATATCAATTATGTTTCAATAAAACTGGGGACAAAATTGAGACAGGAAACCATAATGGGTAGAGTAGAGTGGAATGGGGAGGTTGGAGTGCTGAGATAAAGTTGGAAAGGTATGCTATATCCAGTTTGGATTTTATTTTAAAAGCTAATGGAGGGGCGCCTGAGTCGTTCAGATGGTTAATCGTCTGCCTTCAGCTCAGGTCAGGATCCCAAGGTCCTGGGATGGAGTCCTGCATTAGGTTCCCTGCACAGCAGGGAGTCTGCTTCTCCCTCTCTCCTTGCCTCTCCCCCTGCTTGTACTGTCTATCTCTCTCTCAAATGGATAAATAAAATCTTAAAGAAAAAAAAAGCTAATGGAACACCAGATAAAAAAATTAATTCAAAATGGATCAAATACTTATGCATAGGAACCAAAACTATAAAATTCTTAGGAAAAAAAATTTGGAAAAAAGCTCCATGACATCCGATCTGGCAATGATTTCTTGGATATGACACCAAAAGCACAAGCAACAACAACAACAAAAATAGATAAATTAGACTTCAGCAAAATTGAGAAATTTTGTGCATCAAATGACACTATTAAAAAAGTAAAAAGGTACTCTATAGACCAGGAAAAAATATTTGCAGATCATATACTTGATAAGAGATTAATACCTAGAATATATAAAGAATTTCTATAATTCAGTGACAAAGACCAGACTACCCAATTCAAAAATGGCCAGGGCACCTGAATAGACATTTCTCCAAAGAAGATACATAAATGACCAATGAGCACATGAAAAGAGGCTCAAAATCATCAATCATTATGAAAATTCAAATGAAACTACAATGAGATACCACTTTACATTTATGAGGATGGCTATTATTTTACAAAGAAAAGGAAAGGAAAGAAAAGTCTTGGCAAGAATGTGAAGAAATTGGAACCCATGAATATTGCTGTTGCGGATGTAAAATGGTGCAGCCACAGTGGAAAACTGCATGGTGGTTCCTCAAAAAAATTAGACACGGAATTACAATATGATCCAGCATCCCACTTCTAGGTATATATACCCAAAAGAACTGTAAGCAAGGACTTGAATAGGTATTTGTACACCAGTATTCTGACAGTATCATCCATAATAGCCAAACAGTAGGAACAGTCCAAATGTCCAAAAGAAAAATGGATGAACAAAATGTGTCATAAACATTCAAGGAATATTATTCAGCTTTAAAAAAATGAAATTCTGATAATACGCTACAACATGGAAGAACCTGGAAATCTTACTGTAACAAACCAGACACAAGTATTATATGATTTTATTTTTTGAGGTACCTAGAATAATCAAATTCATAGGCCCAGAAAGTAGAACAGTAGTTATCAGGGGCTGGGTGGAAGGGAGAATTTAGATTTATTATTTAATACGTACAGAGTTTCAGTTTGGGATTAAGAAAAAGTTCTGGAGATGGATATGATGATGGTTATACAATAATGTGAATGCACTTAATGCCACTGAATTACACACTTAAAAATGTTTAAAATGGTAAGTTTTGTGATACATATACTTTATTAGAAACTTAAAAACCTATTGGAAGATATTGAAGAGTATTAAGCAGTAATTTTCATGATCTGATTATATTTTTAGAAACCATCTGTCTTACAAATGTCAGACTTTTGAAGTGGAGTAACAAGATAGAAATAGATGTGGGAGGGTGCCTGGGTGGCTCAGTTGGTTAAGCAACTGCCTTCAGCTCAGGTCATGATCCCAGAGTCTCGGGATCAAGTCCTGCATTGGGCTCCCAGCTCCATAGGGAGTCTGCTTCTCCCTCTCACCTCTCCTCGCTCATGCTGTCTCTCACTGTCTCTCTCTCTCAAATACATAAATAAAATCCTTAAAAAAAAAAAAGAAATAGATGTAGGAGATGAAGGGTTAGTGACAGTGACTATGTAGTAGTAAAATGGGCAGATCTGAGATTCTGAAGATAGAACCATGAAGTTAGATGACAAGCTAGATATGGGGTATAAAAAAAGGACAAATCAAGAATGACACCTAAGTTCTTGGCTTGAACAACTGAGCAGTACCAATAATAATATACTGGAAACTTTAGAAAGTACATGTTTAGAATGAGGTGAAGTCACCAGTGGTGTTTCACATGTTAATTGCAAGACACTTACTTTGTCATCAAAATGGAGCTGTTGAGTAGCAAGTAAAATATATGAGTCTGAGACTAAGAGAAGTCAACACCGTCCCATCTCAGTGACCATGTTGATGATATTTAAAGCCATCCTGCTGGATAAAACCAGAGAGAGAGACTAAGAGAGACAGAGAAAGAAGGAGGAGCAGAAGAGAAGACAGATGAGAGAAAGAGAAACTAGAGAAAGAACAGATCAAGGAATGAGTTCTGGTCCACTTGGACATTAAAAGCTTCAGTGAAGGAGGAGCACCTGGGTGTCTCAGTCAGTTAAGCCTCCGACTCTTGACTTCAGCCCAAGTCAGGGTCTCAGGGCCATGGGATCGAGCCCCACATCAGACTCCATAAGCGAGTCTGCTGGAGATTCTCTCTCTCCTTCTGCCCCTTCCCCAATTCATGCACTCTCTCTCTCTCTCTCTCTCTGTCTCAAATAAATAAATAAATAAATCTTTAAAAACAAACAAAAACTTCAGTGAGAGAGACTAAGAAGACTAAGACTGAGAGGTCAGGAGGCTTGCAAGAGGGGAAGTGGACAGCAGTTGGTTGGACTCTAAAGAAGAAAATGCTTCAAGTGGGAGGGAATTGTCCATTTGCCTGTGAAGGGAAAGCAGAAATGTCCTTAGCCCTGTACGACCCACTCTTCTCCAGTCCATGGACCTTATTTTCTACCACTCCTCTCATGCTAGGCTTCAGTCTCCTTCCTCTTCCCAAACCAAACCACTTTGTTCCGTCTTAGAATCTTCATATTTGCTATTCCATTTTCCATGTTGTTCTTATAAATCTTAATATGGCTTTCCCTTATCATTCACATCTCTGCTTAAATATTACTTCTTCAAAGACACTTTTCTTGACTCGCTAGGATGATTCCATCTCACCCCATTTTTCCCAAGTCCCTATCTGGCTCTTCACGCCAATGTGTTTTCCTCACAGAACATAATCACTGTCTGAAACTATACTGGGATTCATCCGTTTGTCCTACTTATGATGTATATCCACTCTCTCCCCTCTAATATACAAGTAAGAGGCTTGATCTATCTTTTTGTCTTTGTATCTGTAGAATCCAGCTGTAGGGAATATTCAACAAGTATCTGTTTCATGAACGAACCAATGTGTGAAGTAGAGGGAGATGTAAGGATTTACTGATGAAAATGCAAAGGAGGTTCACTCTCTTCTTGGTCACTTTTGACCCAAGGTTACGGACTGAGAATTAGTTTGTAGGAGAGATATGTTTTGGGAAAGGAAGGTTAGGAAAAATGGAAAAGTAGAATTGTTCAAAATTGTTAAGTGAGCAATGGAGTTTTGTGCTTACAAGTTCAAAGCGAATTTACTCAATAAATGACTGCCTAGTCTGGACCAGACCCTCTGGCCAAGATAGTTGACTTTATATCCCAGACTTGACAGTGTTGTAGGGAGTGTCCTTTCCCCCCAACTTCTAGAAGATGTGCTAATGGTAGTGACAGGAGTTGAATTTACTCGAGTCCAACTCTCATTTTCTGAGCACCTACCTGGCACAAAAACATTTTACTCAGCACTGTAGGATTATGTTCACTGCTCCTGCCCTCACAGATACTACAAACTACTTAGGGAAGCTCAACATTTACATAGGTCAATACACATGGCCTACAGCTGGAGACCTTGAGCACCAGGTTGAGACAAAACTATTGGATAAAATCCTTTGATGGATGCTCTTTGAACTAGTCTTTTGACTTCCTCTTGGCAAGAGTTTTATTTCCTTTTTAAAATTGTTCTTCCCTAGGAAGGACTAGATTAGGACTGTCCAGGAAAGGCACCTGTGTAGAGAAAGCAGCCTTTACAGGAAGTAACCAATCAGCACCTGTTTGGTTGCAAGAAACAGAAAACCCAATGCAAACTGCACAGGAAGTAAATATATTGCCTGCCTCCATGCATGTCCAAAGATAGATTCAGGTGCTGTTTGATCAGGATTCCGGCATAGTCTTGTTGTTCTCTCTGCTCTACCTTCATCCTCAGGCTAAACTCCTCTAAGACAAGATGGACAGATGGATGCATCCGTCCCAGGCCTCCAACCTCCACATCACCCCATCTTAGAGGAGACGGAACTTTCAATTTTCCAACCACCAAAAGCCTTCCATTCTAATTAACCCAACCTCGTTCTCTCACCCCTCACAACCAATCACTGAGACTAGGGCAATGTCAAGGGCTGACTGGGATAGGTTTAGAAATAGGAAGGTAATCTCTAAGCCAGTCACCATGGCAACAGGAACATGATTTTGCTGATTGGTTTAGGTCAGTCAGGACCTCCTCCACCTTCGGCTGAGGGTTGGGGTGATCAGGAGTCAACCCCACAGATGAACATTGTGTTAGGAAGCCGCAGAGGGAGGGGGGAGAGGTTGACAGAAAGGAAAGCAATAATGTACATGACTGCTAGACCCTCCAGAACCTGAAAGATTCAGACTCATTCACTAAAAGAAGGCAATAATACAGTAAGCGATATCTGGGGAAATGAATCGGTGCCTGTGAATCATTTTGTAAAAATAATCCACTAAACAATAAGAGTGTCATCATCCGAATGCTTTGTACACACACGAACTCTGCAGATTGCCTGGGCTCGGGATCATCTTACTGCTGTTACTCCGGCAGCAGCCCTCCTTGCCAAGATTGTTACTGTGGGACCAGCTGAGCCAGAGAAGCCTGGAGGGTTCTTTAGCTCGTCATTCATCTCTGTGACATTTATTACCTATTTCATAACAAAGCCCCCTCAACATCCAAAGACAAAAACCAGAGGAAGGTCATCAACAGTGGAACCAGCGCACCTCCTCACAGCCCCTTCTCAACACAAACCTAAACAGGAATGGGGTGGGCCCTTCACTGGTTCAGTATCTCTCTCTCATCATTCTTTTCTCTGAAGGGAGCAAGTCATTACCACCAGCTGTCGGCTGCTGCCTCCCATCATGGCGATGTCAGGGCAGCCACACAGTATGGATAAGAACCCTGCGTTAGGAGTCATGACAACTGAGTTCCAGCCCTGGCCCTCATTTGGTATCTTGTGTGTGACCTTGCTGCTTTAGTCTCTCCGGGTGTCAGTTCTTCCTCTGTAAAGCTAGCTGATACCATCTTATTGAGTTTTAAGATGCTCGGTTTTTATGATCCAAGGTAAACTTCCCTGGTAGAAAAGTCTCAATCTCCATTCAAAATTTAAAAAATGATCTCTCTTATTTCGAGTGTCCTCAGGAGACAGACTCTGAGACGGAGCTGTGTGAGGAAGTGTTTAGGGAGTGCTCTTGGGGTCAACGCCCCTGGGAGAGAAGGAAGTAGGACAGGGAGAGGGACAGCTTGAATGGCAGTGCAGTCTTCATAGCAGTAGAGCTGAAGACCCTTCAGAGCCCAAATTGAGGCAAGAGGGCTGCTGGGATTTTATTAATAGGGCATTGGATGCAGCTCCCCCAGAGAGAGTGCCTGACCTTGGGCAAGGCATTTCTGTTAAACTGTTGACAATTGCCTGGAAAGAATTCCGTAGTGAACTTTCAACAGCCAACACTTCTGGGAACTAGAGGACTGAATGCTTCAGTCCTGACAGGGAATTTGAGGACCTTGATGAAGAACCACAGCACCCAGGACATGTCCTACTCTTCTGTCCTCTGAATATGGGGACCAAGGCAACCAGGGGCCATGTCTCTTCTCTTCCCAGTTTCTGTCCCTATATGAGGACCCAAGGTACCCAATTTTTCCTCTAGTCATTTCCTGAAAGAAAACTAATCCTGGAGTCCTCCGGGGCTGTGACTGAGCAATTTGATTATGCAAACAGCCATCAGAAGGAAGCCCGGCTCCTTGTCATTACAGATGATGTTACTTTGACCCTTGTGAACCAACGCACTGCCTTTTAAAGTGCATTTTAATTTATCCCCCAGAAAAAAAGAACTTGATGTATTGACTGTTACCTTTGAGAACAGCTCTACCCTTATATATCCTTGTGACCGTGGATAACATCTTGTGTGATATTAACATTTCTTTAATTTACATCTGGGGGAACTGGAGGCCAATAGTCTTTGTGGAGAGGCCCTATGTCTGAGAAACTCTCTCCTTCCCATGGCTAAGAATGAGAAAAAGACTTTCTTTACAAACTGAGATAATTTGCTAATTTTAACATTTATTGTTTCTTTACCTGCTATTTTTTTTTCTAATTTAACTATTTTAGATTACGCTTTCCTTATATCTCTGTCCTTTGGTTTTGAGCAAAAGGCATATCTTAAAAATATCGAATCAATAAGGGAGATGCAATTCCATTATGCATCACTTCCCATAAGAGAACCTATTTTAAACTTGGACTTCCTGGAATGAAGATATCCAGCAGTTTATCAGAAATAATTAGACAGTTCGGAATAGGCATATGGCAAGTCCACAACTGCTTCTTTGGATACAAATTCATACAAAACCATCACAAGAAATCTCTTAAAGCTACATGACTTGAAGTGACATCTTCATTTAAATCATCCTAGTGTGGCTGTTTAGGAAGGATACAGAGACAGAACCCCCAAAATAGTTGTTTTTAGAATCAATCAAGAGTTTAGGAGAACTCAACTTTCCAAACATAACTCAGTGTGTTAGAAACCATTATCTGGCTGAATGAATTCTCACCACTATAAATCAATTGTAAATTTTTTACTGGGAGTCTACTTTATGCCCAGCACTGCTCATCAGAGTAGCATGTATCAAGAAGAGTTAAAAAAAAAAAAAAAATTCCTATCTTGAGAAATTTACAATCTTACTGGCAAGAAAAGACTAGCACATGAAATAATTAGAGCACAATTAAATCCAAAATGCTCTAAGCTTAGTAGTAGATCAAGGGTGGGGGGTAGGGAGGCTCAGTCACTGCAGGCTGATGTAGGTATGAAAGCTTGTACAAAGGGGTTAGAAGTGAAGCCTTTGAAAGCCCCACTTGAACTGCAAAATTATTTTCTGGGAGGGGCAGTGTTTTAAGCGTTCATTACTTTTTAATGTCTTATCTATAAATTATTGATTAGACTGCTGAACACTGAATTGTACTTGAAAGGAATAGCCAACAGTAGGTCAGGTAAGCTTGGAGGAAGGGAGGACCCAGAGAAGGTCTGAAAGCTGATGGCACCACTCGAGGGAAGGCAGGCCTGGGTGAGAGTCCCAAGGGTGTCAGCAAAAGGGTATTGATCCTTGGTCCATGTGAACAGAAAGATTCAAAGAAGGGAAGAAGAGGTAACCATGGGGAAGTTCCCCCCAAAGTAATCTGTGCCTCCTCCAAGTTTCCCGGCCAAATTTGCTGGCCTTACGCTGAGTGTAAAGGGAGCTGAAAAGTATTATGGCCCCCTCTGTGATTTCAAATAACCCCCCCATCCTGGTCACAGTCCCTCCCTGGCCCTACCCTTCTTTGCTAATTCTCAGCCTTTAAAAGTGTTAAAGAGAATAATGAGGAAGACCTGAGTCACAGCAGCATGACTCAAGACTTTCAAGTAGAAATCTAAAAGAGTTTGCAGTAGATAATCAATAACAACAATTACCATTAATTGAGCAGGTACTCTGCCTGGCACTGGTATATACGTTTATAAGTCAGTACCTCATTAATCTTCAGAATCATACTTTGAGATTGTGGTTAGCCCACTGTGCAGTGCAGGAAAGTGACCCTTCTGGAGGTTATGCAACCTGCCTGAAAGGAAGTACTAGAATGAGCTCCCTTATTCATTCAAATGAATAATTGAATGACCCAATCAATTAAGGATGCTCCATGAGAATGAAAATGGCCAAAATTATCAAGATTTGTAAAGTGTCTGAATACTGGCAAAGGACTTTCATGTATATTTCATCTCTTGATTCTTACCACACCATGTGAGAAACCTTTTACTTTTGCTTTCTACAGGTAAGAAAACAGACACTGAGAAAAGGTATGTGACTTGCCTGTGATTTCTCAGCTAGTAGGAATAGGTTGAACAATCTTTAACCCCAGATGTTTGAATACCAAAGCCACCACTGTTCCCATCAAAAGCTCCAAGTCCGGGAATAAGATCTTCTGGGGCTAAAAGGAAAGGATGCCCCCACATGGACGAACATGGTCACAACTTACAGGATTGGTTTGACTTTCTTCCAACAATTATTTTTGTTATTCTCCTCTACCTCCATTATCTCGCATACAAAACCTACCTGTTTTCAGGGGCATTTGGGTATGTGTGGAATTATGAACATCAGAGAAGGTGAACGTAGACAAAGACAGCAGCCTACCCTAAAATGAGTCTTGAGCAAGGGAAAGGCATAATCACAGTGATCTCAAGAATTAGGAGGGATGTAGCCAGCAGAATCCCTGGGGTTTATGAAAAAGAAGAAAAGGAGCAGAGAGGAACAAGAACAGACATGAAAGGTGGCACCAGGGCTTAGGTGGTTGGAAACCTGCCCTGTGTCTGCCACTGGGGATGTTACCATGGCAGTCAGGTCCCTGGGAACAGGCCTCTTTAGCCAAACTCCTTGCCCATCCCCCAGCAGCCACCCTACAAAGCCAATGCCTGTCTTGGAAAAATCTTGTGGAAACTATTAAGATAGTGCAGTGCCTTACTGACTTTGCCATTGGGAGCACCAGGAAGATCCCTTGAGCCAGACTTCCTTCGAGTGGAAGACTAGAGGAGTTGCTACCATGGCAACGCCATTCCCCTGCCCATTTATACTATCCGGGAGCTAGGGGAGATCCCTAGAGGAAGTGGTTCCCCACCTACTTCACCAAGGCAGAGAAATTGCCAAGGACACACAGATGAAGAGGAGCCTTAGGGAATGTTCTATCTAAGCCTGAAATGGTTCTGGAAGTTGCTATGGCAACCAGATTTCTGGCCCACCAAACCATGAAGGAAGGAGATCAGCCCGAGCTGAGGGGCTCTAGAGGAGCCTCCCCATGCCACTGGCAGCTCCAGGATCCCACTGGAGTTCTGTGGGGGAGGGGCCCCTCTTAGGTTAGAGGCATCCCTGGGAGCCCAGATTTCTCCTGTGGTTTTCTGGAAGGGCTAACTGATTATGAGCTCTTTTCCATGAAAGGACATTGGTGATGAAGTACAAGGTCAAAAAGGAAAGGCTAAAGAAAACAAATGGATGGTTGCTGTCCATCTCAACAGTGACTGTCATTGGGAAGCCCTGGAGTAGCGTGTGTCATTCATAAAGTTCCTTATTTTTGTCGCTGTTGAACTCCCTTGGGCAAACCCTTTAACTAATAAGTATCTAATATTCATATAGGTGGGTTTTGCCTCCTGGGGGGAGAAAAAGGAGTGAAAAGAAGCACTGGAAGTGGTTGTAGGCGAAAACAGGTTCTAACAGGTGAAAATTTTAATATTCAGGTTATACATGTGTGTGATTTGTATGATTAATAGTTAGTCTGAACCATGAAATACATGGGAAAAAAAGGAATAAACATAGAACTGTTTTAGGAGCCAAAAGAGCTCAGAATCCCAGCGTTTTGATTACAAGAAGTATGTGACTCGATCAAAGCCCAGCCTTTGGACTCAGAAACCTCTGGATCCGTATCCCTGTTCATTATACCTATTAGTTAAATCCACAGCCTAAGATGAATGAAGGATGAATAAAACACACTCACATATAATTGGTCCTTTTTTAGGCAGCCTTAGTGAGGTATAATTAACATACAATATATGGAACATATTTAAAGTGTATCATTTGATAACTTTTGATAGAGGTGTACCCCCTTGAAACCATCAGTAGATCAAGCGACTATATCCATCACCTTCAAGTGTCTTCATGCCCCTTTGTAATTTCTTCCTCCCATCCCTCCCTGACTCCCGCACCTCGGCAAACACTGGTCTGCTTTCTGTTAGTACAGATTTAGGCACGTTTTTGAAAGTTTTATATAAATGAAACCAAATGGTATGTACGGTTTGTATGCGTGTGGCTTCTTTCACTTGGTATAATAATCTTGACGTTCATCCACGTTGCTCTGTGTGCCAATACGTCATTCCTTTTTATCGCTGAATGTATTCCATTATACGAGCGTGCTAGGCTTTGTTTATCCACGTAACTGTTGGTGAACATTTGGGTTGTGTCTAGTTTGGGGCTATGACCACTAAAGCCACTATGAACATTTGCGAACAAGTCTTTGCATGAACATGTATTTGGGTTTTTTTCCTGAGTACAAATCTAGAAGTGGAATGGCTGGATTGTACGGTTGTTGTATGTTGAACTTTTCAAGAAAGTGCTAAATTGTTTTCCTGAGTGATTGCACCATTTTACATTCCCATCAGGAGCAGACGTGATGATTCCATTTTCCTCATATCCCCGCCAATACTTGATATAGTCTGTCTTTTAAGATTTTAGCCATTTCGATAAGCGTGAGGTGGTATCTGTGTAAACGGCGCCCCTTGCAACATAGAGGGGGTAGATGGTGAATTTAACCAGCTAACAGGCCACGTGGCTACATCAGCTTTAATGAGAAGAAGGAAGTAGATTTATTTCACCATCATCTTCCTGCCCAACAATGACACGGAGACACAGCACGGTGACTTTAGTACAAGATACCGGTAGCAGATGATATGTCCCTAGATGACCACAGTTACAGCTACCTTGTACCAGGTTCTAATCATGTATCAGACACAGTGCTGGGGATTATATAATTCTCCCCTTTCATCCTCACAACGCGGCAAAGTAGGCATTGTTATCCCCACACTGCAGATGATGGAATGGATGATAAGAGAGGTTAGGTAAGCTTTGTGCAAGGTCACTAGGGAATAAGCAGAAAATGCCTGGCCCAAAGCCAGTCCTGGGTGCAAAGACAGTGCTCCTAATTACTGTGTTCCAAGCTTCCCTGGTGGCTATGTATACAGAGGCTGCCTACCTCATGGATGGCATCTAGATTCATTGGAATAGAATTATAAAAATGAAGTCGGGGGAAATATTACTCATTTCCTTCTCACATTTGTCATTTACCAACAATATCATTATCTCATCACCAGCTTCAGGCTGTCCCTCTCATGCCTCTCCTCCTGCTGCTATGCCTTTCCCTGTATGATCTGATTCATTCCTAAATCCAACAAAGATTCTGTGATTTACATTCCATCCCACATACGTAGAAGGTACCCAGCCCTGAAAGCTGGTTTTATATCAGCCTCTATGATAGGAAGGCACATAAAGATTAAATATGTATATACAAATCTTGCTTTAACATTTGTACGATCTCCTGGGAAAATGATTATTCAGGCCAATCATCGATCATTTGATCTACCCAAATATCTATGTAAAAGTACTCAACCTCACTAGTTATAAAACATGCAAGTTAAAATAGACATCCTATATGTGTATGTATATATATATATATATATATATATATATATATATATATGTATATATATATAACCAGAAGCACTCCTACTACTCAGGGCGGTAACTATTCTTCTAAAAATCTGCCCTAAGGAATGAAACTGAGACTGTAAATTCACCTAAAGGGAATTCATTACTGCTTTATCGTAATGAAAACTATAAAAACACCTGAAATATTGGCCAGTAGGAGACCCGTTAAATAAATCTTGGTATAATCATATATGCTAAACTATCATGCAACTATTAAAAATTACATTGAAAAATAATGACTAAAGCTAATACCACCATACAATATACGGGAAGCTTGTTAAAAGAGTAAACCCTAAAAGTCTCATCACAAAGAAAATATGTTTTCCTTTTTATCCTGTTTTCTTTTTACTGCATCTATATGAGAAGATGGACGTTAGCTGAACCTCTCGTGGTAGTCGTTACCATACATGGAAATCAAATCATCATACCGCATGTCTTAAACATACACAGGGATGTATGCCAATCATTTCTCAATGAAACTGGAGAAAAAATTTTAATGATGATTTTAAGACATATTTAAAAATATCGGGAAATACTACCTTCTAATGCTAAGTGAAAACAAGCAGGACACAAAATTCTATGAGGACCATGATTCCAGTCATGTAACAGGAATCATATATATCGAAACTTCACCAGGTGTTTATATTTTTGCTTTCAGAAAATAAGATACGAAAGGAAAGATCCCCAAATTTGTAACCATAGTATTTTGTGGAATTGTAATTTTGTTACGTTTGGGTTGTTTTTTTTTTTTAGAAACACAAAGCAAAATAGTAAATGAGCTGATGACTACAGTTAGTTGCCCAACTTCCGAGCTCACCTCATGCACAAAGATAGAACTAATGGAGGCTTGGAAGAGCTACCCAGATCAGGAGTGCCATTACCACATGAGATGCAAAGACTCTTCTCTCCAGGCTCCGTGGCATAGACTCTTGGCCTCCAGGATCTGTGAAAGACCACTGGAGTCTTGTATGGAAACACGAAGATCCAATACAAGCCATCTTGAAGAAGGCCATTACCCCTTCCAAGGAAGAGGAAGGCGATGGCCTGCCCTGAAGGACTTATTTCTGGCACTTTCCTTTGCGCAAGTAGAGTGTGACTGGATCCTCGGCAAAGGGATCTTAGGAAAAGGTCCCACGAATAAGGAGTCAGGGTCATGGGAGAGGGTCAGAGGAAGGAAGATCAAGGACCCTGTTGGGGGGGGGCGGACATCACAAACGTACAGCACAACGGACAGAAAATAGGCATCCATCCGTCAACTTCATTCCCACTTGCACATGGAGTAACTCACATCCTGGGACATTGCTTTCAGTCCTTGATTATCTCAAATACATGAAAATATTTTCAATCGGCCTTTCTGAAAAATACCAACTAATGAGCCACATTTCCTTTCCCTTCACTGGTCTACGTTAGCAGGGCCAGTGTAAACCTTCCTGAAATAGAAACCAGCAAATTTCTTAAAACATTTTTTGATGAGTGGTCCTCCCTGCTTTCCCTTTCATATTGTTTTCCATGCCACTGACCAGAAAAATAAAAGAATTCATCAAAATTCTTCCCTGACTATGTTTTGGTGTGTGTGTGTGTGTGTGTGTGTGTGTGTGTGTGTGTGTGTGTGTGTGT